>NC_080170.1:39822488-40139988 GCF_950295315.1 Erinaceus europaeus
TATCTTTTCTTAGTGGGGTAGGTCTCTGGGGAGGTTGGGTTCCTGGACACATTGGTGAAGTCATCTCAGACATCTTTATCATCCAAGATGTTCAGCATTATCCTGTGGATTTAAATGCCACCCCTTCTTATGCCCTCTACTCTGGAATTTATTTTTTAAACCAGAAAGAACAATCTTTTGAGCTTTAGAGGTTAAGTGCCATCTTATCAACCATATTTAAAGATAAGCAAGTAATTTAAAGCTTCACATGTGAGGAATAAAGTCCTCCTTTCCTCTACAAGAGCTTTATTTTAATTAATTAATTAATTAATTAATTAATTTTGCCTCCAGGGTATCACTGGGTCTCGAGGGAGAGATAGAGAGGGAAAAAGAAAGAAAACTGCAGACCTGCTTCACTGCTTGTGAGCAACCCCCCCCCTGCAGGGGTCCTTATACTTCATACTATGTGCACTTAACCTAGTGCGCTATTATTCAACCCCCCTCTGCAAGAGCTTTACATGGTAATTTTTCTTCCCTTGAATGATAAAGCTCACAGGTAAAAAGTCAAGTTGGTGGTTGTGTTTCCCTGTTCCTGAGCCAATAAATTGTAAATAATTTATTTAGCATCTTCTTCTTCTACCCCTTGTTTCTCATTCATTACCTGCATGTGTTAATCTTTTCTCGAAAATATGTTCTTCAACCTGTTTTAACCTTTTTCTCATCTCTTGGTGTAAATATACAATATTTCTCAACTATATTAGCATGATATACTTAACCTTTTTTGTTTCTTGCTTCTACTTTTTTTTTTTCTGACATAATGAATTTCCACATAAAACTGAAGTATGTGTTTTAAAGCCGACTTGGCATGCATTTTCTAAAGCCATGGTAGATATAATTTGTCATTCTGCCCTACAAGTCACTGAACTTCATTTGTCCTGAAATCATGTCAGTTTTGTTACTGGCCCTATGTCCAGAATCCTGCAAGTGTCCAAACATGATAAACATTTAATAAATAAGAAATGAGATTAGATTTTGCCATATTCCAATCTTTAATTCTCAATCCAATTCTAGTCTCCCCTGGAGCTCACCCCTTTTCTGTTTACTGAAATGAAGGAAGAAGTGCCTTTTGTTTCTCTCTTCTGTGCTAGTTTTAATGTAGTGGAATCTAAATTTCCACAGAAAAAAGAAAGCACAAGTATTTGGAAACTATAGAGCTATCTTTTGGTCTGCTTCCTAGTTTGTTTTGCTTTCAAGGTCTGATTTTATAAAAAATCCATCACCATCCAAGTAAATCGTGTGCTGTGTGCCAGTTGTGCTTCTTTTTCCCACAACCTTTTCTTATTTGGAGCCTACAGTGGAGGACAAAGAAAGCCAAATCTGCAAACTAGGAGCTAGATTAACAATTTAAAGAATGTTTGCATTGTAGCATGAACACATCAAATTGCATGCTGCAACAATTTGCAGCTCAATACATTTTCTCAGAATGAACTTTTTTTTTTTTGCTTGTTTGATTTTTTTTTTTTAATTTTGTCACCAGGGTTACTGCTGGAGCTCAGAACCTGCACAATGAATCTACTGCACCCAGTGGCCATCTTTTTTCCTTTTCTTTTCTTACCTTTTATATTCTTTCCTTTTTATTTCTGCTTGATAGGACAAAGTGAAATTGAGAGGACCAGGGGAGAAGAGAAGGAGAAACAGAGAGAGACCTGCAGTCCTACTTCACTGTTTGTGAGGCTCCTCTCAGCTGAAGGTGGGGACTGGGGATTTGCACCTGGGTCCTTATGCATGGCAATGTGTGTACTCAGCCAGGTGCACCACCGCTTAGCTCCCAGATTTAACTCTTTTATATAATGAGTATTCAGAACAGTGCATTGGTGATGAGGGTTGGAGTGGGGTTAGGTGGTGGCATACCTGACAAAGACACACATTATTAGAACAGGGCACTAGAAGCATCTCCCAAACTCCCCACACTCTTGAATATTCCATTCCCCCTCACTGTGCCTCCTCCACCTGTAACAGTAATCAGCATCTAACACTGAAACCAATAGGACCTGCTTGGGTATTTTACATAAGAAGATTTATGCACTATATACTATTTGTACATGATTTCTTTTAGTAAACCATAAATTTAGTTGAGGCGACTCTGGTGTGTAACATTCTGTAAATTTTAGAAGCACAGCACTACTCTTCAGCTATAATTGCTTCCCCATTCCATGGCTACTGGACCAAATCTAGTTTTATTTATTTATTCATTATTTATTTATTTATTTTCCTCCAGGGTTATTACTGGGGCTCGGTGCAGGCACTGTGAATCTACTGCTTATGGTGGCCATTTTTCTTTCATTCTTTTTCCTTTTTTTTTTTTTTTTTTTTGATAGGATAGAGGGAAATTGAGAGAGGAGGAGGAGATAGAGAAAGGGAGAGAGAAAGATACTTACAGACCTACTTCTCTGCCCTTGTTCAGGGAAGCCAGGGCCTCAGACCCAGAAAATCTCTCAGCCTGCAGCTCCTCCTTCAAGTCCCTGTCCCCAGAGATGCCCCATCTCTACCTGGACTGTTGTTATTAATGTCAGGAGAAGTGACTAATGAATATGGTGTCATCAGTTCCCTTCTCTGAGGGGCACTTCTGCCCCAGGAGTTGTGCTCCCCAGGCCCAGGGGCTTTGACTCTGCAGGACGGGTTGAAGAATATAGGTCAGAGGGGAGAGAGGCACCATGGTTTGACTTCCTCCCCCAGGTTCCATGGGAGCACTGAGTTCACGCTCTCCTGGCCCCAGGAGTGCTCAGCGAGAAGTGCAGTGAGAGGCAAGGGGTGATCCCACACCAGACTGCATAGAGACAGGGCACCAAGATCACATCAGCAGAGACTCATCAAGTCAAGGTGAGGATTTGTCTGCAGCTCTAGCCTCCCATTGGTCTTTGTGTGAGATGCAGAAGAAATGAAGAGTTTAGAGGAATAGAAGAGGCACGGTACATCACTGCAGGCACAAAAGCTATTGAAACACACAGGAGCTTGATTCCAAACACCCTGAGAAGGAATCTGGGCTCAGAAGGCAGGGACACATAGGGTGCTTGGACTATCATCACCTTGAACAAGGCTGTCTCGCCATTCTAGACCCCAGTTTCCTCTTTTGCAAGATGAAGACATAGAATTTGATGAACTCCATAATGGCACCCTATGCCACCCCCACTCATTGACCCTCTGGCTAAATGACTGGGGTCAACAGGTAATGGGACTGTGGGGTCGGTCGAAACATAGAATACAAAGAATTCATTCTGGAAATTGTTTAGAGTAAAGGGGTGAAATATGATAGAAAATAACAGAAGAAAGATACATAGTGATTTGTAGGTGTAGTGGGGGTGTTTGCTTTTCAGAATCCCGACTCTGGGGTCAGGGGAACAGTGGTAGTGGGAGGAGAGAAGAGGCTATGGAGCTTTAAAGGGCATCTGATTTTTGCACCCCCCCCTCTTTCATCACACAACTGAGAAGCAGCAGGTAAAGCAGTAAGCTGTTTTAACTGGTGCAGTCTGAGGGCTTCCTAGTTTTAAAACTCTCCTACAGTGGCTCTGGGATGATTATATTTGTGCATGGAAATGACTGCAGTCTGTGACAGGATGGGAGTGAGAGAGCGACGCAGGACCTAGGCCTGCCCAGAGGCAGGAAGTCAGATGCTGGCAGGAAAAGAGGAGCTGGAAGAGGATGTGGATGGGGTGTCACAGAGCAGGTTCTAGTGGTGCTGCTGTTGTTAAAGAGGCCAGTAGGGAGTTAACAGGTAGAATGATCTTGTTCCATGTTTAAATCTGCAACAGAGGTACTGGGGTTTCCCTTCACTGGGGGAAGCTTGAATTTCAGGGCAAGGGAAGGAAGTAGTTTATCCCATGGAAATGTTGGAAGGAAGAGACCCAGGTATCCCAGTCTAGACAGAAACTTGCTGCTTTTTGGGAGGCTATCCATGTCCTGGAGTCCTTATGTGTGAGCAGATCCCAGTTTCATTGGTTTGAATAGGAATGAAAACGAAGTTTGGAGCAGATTCTTTGAAAAGAGATTTAGGTTGGGGGATAACATAGTGGTTATGCAAAAAAGCTCTCTCATGTCTGAGGTCCCAGGTTTAACCCCCAGTACCACCATAAGCCAGAGCTGAACAGTTCCCTGGTTAAAAAATAATTATTATTTGAGCCAGATAGTGCACATATTTGAATGAACCTGTTACCTTGAATTAGAACCCAAGTTCAAGCCCTGGGTCCCCACCTGCAGGGGGGAGCTTCACAAACAGTGAAGCAGTGTTGCAGGTGTCTCTCTTTCTCCCTTCCCATCTTTCCCTTCCCTCTCAATTTCTCTTATAAAATAAAAATAAAAATTTATTTATGTGGTCTTGGAGGTGGTGCAGTGGATCTCAAGTATGAGATCCTGAGTTTGATACCTGGCAGCGCATGTACCAGACTGATGCCTGGTTCTTTCTGTCCCTCTTCTTCTGTCCCTCTTATTAATAAAATATTTAAAAAGCTTTATTTATTTATTTCCTTATCTATCTATCTATTTTTTGAGAAGGAACCAGAGCATCACTCTGGCATGTGTAGTTACGGGCTAAGAACCTAAGACCATACTCATACAATTCCTGTACTCTACCTGCTGAGCCTTCTTCCTGTTACTTTTTCCTCCTTGTCTAGAAGGTACACTGTTACCTAGGGTAAACTGTGCATCCAGAAAGAAGCAGGGTCAGTGAGGTGAATCTGGATGAGGTAGAAGATTCAGGAAAGGAAGAAGAAGGAAGAAGCTGGGGGTTGAGGGGATGACCAGAGATGCTCAACATGCCTGCCTTTGTATGAGTCTCTCCGGCGCCATTATTTTTCACCTGGAAAATGCTAATGCTTCCTTCTTTCCAAGCCAAAACAATATCTTCTGTGCATTCTTATCTCTCATCCTGTGGCTCATTCAGTTCCTCAGCTCAAGCTGGAGGTGCAGCTAGCATTCTTCTTCCTGCAGTTGTTCACCCACCTAGCACACATTTACCACACTGTTCCATGTCCCAGGCTCTGATCTCAGCACTTGATGTTCATCAGTGAGCAGAACATGGAGAGCTCCCAATCTGCATGGAGCTCACATTGTCACATAGTTGAGAAAGTGGTTGTTCGAAGGAGGACAATCCATTCTATTATGACTTAGAAGATGGTAAATACTAGTTAAAATTAAAAGTCAAAGTATGGGAAAAGACTGTCAGTACTGGGCATGGATGTGGGATGGAGGAAGTCTGTAGATTTATAAAGAGAGAGAGGAGAAAATTAATACAGGTGGGGACTGTCAGACAGTTTACCTGTTTTGCCATGTGCGTGACTCAGAGATCAGTACTATGGTATGGATCCCTCAAACTCTCTGTCTCTTTGTATCTGAACAAGTCATCCCTGAGCAGTGAAATGAACACAAAAAAAAAAGAAGAGGAGGAGGAAGAAGGAGAAGGAGGAGGAGGAGGAGAAGAAGAAAAAGAAGAAGAAGAAGAAAAAGAAGAAGCAGAAGAAGAAGAAGAAGAAGAAGAAGAAGAAGAAGAAGAAGAAGAAGAAGAAGAAGAAGGAGACAGAAGAAGACAGAAAAAGAACCAGAGAAAGAGAAGAAGATAGAGAAGAAAAGGAAGGAGGGAAAGAAGGCAGGAAGGCAGGCAGGAAGAAGGGAAAGAGAGAGAGAGAGAGAGAGGAAGAAAGAAAGAGAGAGGAAGAAAGAAAGAGAGAAAGAAGGAAGGAAGGAAAGAAGATAAAAGGAGAGGGGGACTGGTAGTAGTGCAGGGGGTTAAGCACACATGGTATGAAATGCAAGGATCCAGGTTGGAGCCCCTGGCTCCCCACCTGCAGGGGCGTTGATTCATGGGTGGTGAAGGTGTATATCTTTCTGTCCCCCTCTCTGTCTTCCCCTTCTCCATCAATTTCTCTCTGTCCTCTCCAACAACAATGACAGCAGTAACAACAACAATAATAACAACATCATAAAAAATAAGGGCAACAAAAGGGAAAAAATAGCCTCCAAAAAAAACCAAACAAACAAAAGAAAAATACTTTTAAAAAAGGAAAGAAAAAGGGAGAAGGGAATAAGGAAAGATTATTCAGATGGATACTTGGTAGAAGAAAATCTAGGAATAGGACATAACTACAGCAAAGGTGTGAGCTGTTAAGTCACTGGGTACTGGCACGATGGCTCAGTGGGTAGATCCCTGCGAAAGCCTTCTTCTCATCACTGTAGCCCCACCCTCAGGCTTAGTGTGGAGTGAAGATGGGATGCATATAGTCAGGGTGTATCTGTCAATAAACATCTGTAAGTGGATTTGATGGTCAATGTCAAACATTTGCCATATGTGGTTGTATGAACCTTGAGCTAATGTTATAAATAACTGAGGGTCAGGAGATGACGCAGCAGGTGGAACACATGCCATCCCCTCATATGCAGAGTCCTGAGTTTGATTTCCAACATGACACAGAGGGACCAGGGAAACTCCATGTATGGTGGAATAGTGCTGTTCTCTCTCTCTCTCTCTCTCTCTCTCTCTCTCTCTCTCTCTCTCTCTCTCTCTCTCCTCTTTTTCTTTCTCTCCCTTGATCTTCACCATCTCATCATTGGACTGGAAAGGACAATATCACTCACGCACAAAGCCCTGGGTTCATTCTCTAGTATCACATCAAAAACTGTTGACCTTAGAACTTTAAATGCTCCCCACCTGAAGGGGGGGTCACTTCCCAAGCGGTGAGGCAGGTCAGCAGGTATCTTTCTCTCCCCCCTCTTTTCCCCCGACCCTTCTCAATTTCTCTCTGTCCTATACAATAAAAAAATGGAAAAAGTGGCCACCAGGAGCAGTGGACTCATTGTGCAGGCATTATGCCTCAGTGATAACCTTGGAGGCCAAAAAGAAGAAAAAATAATAAAAGTACATGTATAATTAAAACCATGTCACCTTGGTGCTGAGCACTTCAGTGTCTATCAGTATAAATGATGTTTTATTTCTTGGATAAGGACTATATCTAACTGATCATATAAACTTTGGGTAAGGAGCTCTTAAATCTTGGTGAGCTATATAGATTCCACTAAGCCAGACAGCTATGTCACAGAAAGGATTCTGAAGTCTGATGACATTGAAGTTTTCTGATGAGAGGGTTGCTTTGGCTGTGGGGATAGCAGTTGGGGAATGGTGGGTGACACTCTGACCTCCTGAAGCATTTCCTGGGAGGGGACACTTTATCTGGAGGGACCAATGGTTTTGTATCATCACTTCTTGGCTCAGACCTCCTTCTCCTCCCCACATCCCTTCCATTCTAGGGACATGAGTGTGGAGCCATGGACATGGGGAACTGGAGCCAGGTGACAGAGTTCATTGTCCTGGGCTTCCCACAGCTGCAGGGTGTCCAGGTGTACCTCTTTCTTGTACTGCTGCTCATCTACCTCACCACCGTCCTGGGGAACTTGCTGATCTTCCTTGTGGTATACCTGGACTCCCGGCTACACACCCCCATGTACCACTTCATCAGTGTCCTCTCCTTTCTGGAGCTCAGCTACACTGCAGCCACCATCCCCAAGATGCTGGCTAACCTGCTGAGTGAGAAGAAGACCATCTCCTTCTCAGGGTGCCTGCTGCAGATTTACTTCTTCCACTCCCTAGGGGCCACTGAGTGCTACCTGCTCACGGCCATGGCCTATGACAGGTACCTGGCCATCTGCCGGCCGCTGCACTACCCCATGCTCATGACTCTAGGGCGTTGTGCTCGGGTCACAGTGGGTTGCTGGCTGGCGGGTCTGGCAGGGCCTGTGGTGGAGATCTCTCTGGTCTCTCGCCTGCCCTTCTGTGGTCCCAACCACATCCACCACATCTTCTGTGACTTTCCTCCAGTGCTGAGCCTTGCCTGCACTGACACGTCAATCAACGTGCTGGTGGACTTTGTGGTCAACTCCTGCAAGATCCTGGCTACTTTCCTGCTGATCTTCAGCTCCTACGTGCAGATCCTGCGCTCTGTGCTGCGTGTGCCCTCCGTGGCTGGCAGGCACAAGGCCTTCTCCACCTGTGCCTCACACCTGACGGTGGTGCTCATCTTCTACGGCAGCATCCTCTTCATGTACGTGCGCCTCAAGAAGAGCTACTCGCTAGACTATGACCGCGCGCTGGCCGTGGTCTACTCGGTTCTCACGCCCTTCCTCAATCCCTTCATCTACAGCCTGCGCAATAAGGAACTCAAGGAGGCTGTGAGGCGGCAGCTGGGGAGGACTGGGGTCCTGCGGTGACCGTGGGGACACTACGGCATGTCCTGGGAGTTTCACCTTGGGACAGTGGGTAGATGGAGTGCCTCAAGCTCTATGTGGATGTATGCTCCTCTGCGCTGTGGCATGTGATGCCTCCTTACTGTGGCTGGGACTTGTCAAATCTCTCCTTGTGCTATGGGGTCCTGAGACGGCCTGTCACCTGTGACTAGGGTATGCCTTATCACTTCTGCTCCGAGTCTGTGTTAATGCCCCGTAACCTGTGACCAGGTCTGTTAACACACTTCTGCTTTCTGTGTTTGGGGCCCACACTTAAATCCAGTCACTCAATCCTGCAATCCTGGAGCAGAACTGGAAAAGCAGCACTTATCAAATCCAAATCCCAGAGGTCTGCACACCAGGCTTAGGGAAGAATCTGTCTTACTCAGACCCACACATACATACATACATTTCAAATTCATTTTACTGAACAGAGATCCATTTATCATGTCCTAGACAATGTGCTATAGAAAGCTGTTTTATGTATTATTTATAACCATTTCATGTGTACTGATAATACATTATTAAGATGGAAAGTGCTGGTGTGGTGGAGAAAGTCTTTTTTTAAAAAAAATATCACATGTATATGTACTTACATCCTAGTCCACTCAGCAACTGTGATTACTTACATGATCTTTAGAATGACACTTAAATTCACTGAGCATTAATTTCATCATTTGTCAAGCTATCTTCTTGCAAGCCATTCTGAAAAGTTGTTATGAATCTGTAACTCAATATGTGGTGTATGTGCAACTGAAGGTGAAAATTTGTATTTGTTTTTATTTATTTTATTTTATTTATTTTTATTTATATTTATTTTCTCCAGACCTATCATCATTCCTCTGGATGATTCTCTGAATGAGAACAATATACAGGAAATGCAATTAAGCAATAATATTCCTGATGTTTTTTTCCCAGAAGGAAAGGGGTGAACCTTGTCCCATTTCTGTCCTGCCTGGTTCCATGTGTCCTTCTTCTTGGTGCTAGTATTGTATCCAGAATACAGTATTAATGAGTAGGAGCTGAGTCAGTAACAGGAAATAGGATTACTATTTACATTAGACTACTCTTCCTCTTGAGCTATTTTTTAAAAAATATTCAAGATGGACAAGGTATACAGTGTGAGGAAGAGGTTTTAGTCTGAGCAAAAGCCTAACTTCTTAACCTTCAGCTTGGAGTCCGCCACCCCTCGATGAGCTTTCTCTGATATGTCACAGAGACTCTGTCAACAGAGTCATGGGCTTAGTGATGTATACTCACATCCTCTAATCAACTCCTTTGTGGCTTAATGTTCACAACATTTTGAAGATCCAAGAGCAAACACTCTTGGAAACTTGAAAACTGAGTAAATAAAACATGTGAAACTGGCACCAAAAAAAAAAATACTGATGTTACAGAAGGACTTATGTACCTTGCTGTGTTAGCTTTTGAACTTTAGTCCCCATTATTACAGATGTGAGTGTTGTGTTGAGCTATGTCTGTTGCCCCCAGTGCTTAGCTTAAATAGCCTTTCAGCTCTGGGAAGCTCCTCCCTTCCTTGAACTGATGGCCACCCTTCAAAAGCTTGCACATGTTGTATCTTACTGGACTGATGTCAGTTCCTGCCTTCCACAGGATGACACTACTAGCAAATAGTCTTTAGAGAGAGCATTTTGCAGGCTCCTGTAGGAAGAAGACTCAGAACACAGAGCAATGTCAGCAACAACAAAAGCCAGCCAGAGGAGATGGCAGAGAGAATTGTCACTAGAAATGGCAGGTGAGGACACAAGAAAAGTCCACTGGAGCATGTGTGTGGAACAGGCTTCTCCTTAGCTGGCAGCTGCTACCTATTTCCAGACTCAGGTACCCATATCTTCCCCAGTCCTTCTCATTCCTAGAAATGCAGGCCCTCTAGACCTTAAATGAATCCCTCTCCCCAATGTTACCAGTCATCTCTATCAGAAACAACACAATAGACCCCTTTGTGGGCCCCCATAGGACCTTGTCCTCAACTTGGATCAATAACAGTAGAGAATGTTTCATCCTCTCAAGGGAGGCTGGGCAACACACTCTATGTTACACCTGAGAAAGGTGGGTCCTGAAATTGGGGCAGCTTGGAATGTTCCTACTCATGACCACAGAATGTGAGCTCAGACCTACAGGGATGCAGAGGTCACATAGGCTTCTAACCTGAATATGGGCCGCAGATCAGGTCAAATCCATGGGGTTTACAGTCAATAATATTTATACATCTTTCCCATATTTGGGAGCTACTTTCTTCCCTTATCCACCTTTCTGATCCTTTTTCTAGCCATGACATCATTTCCCCAGACAATAATTAGGATCCACCTGCATATCAGATTTCAGGGTCAGAGAAAAAAAACTAGTATAGTCATGGGCCCTTTGGAATATAACTAAAATATGCCTACTAGCTATCTATAAAATGGAGACACTCCCACAACTCTTCATCTGCAATATTCTAGCCTTTAGGTTCATGATTAGTCAACAATTTGTTCTGCTTTATATGTTAACTCTCTTTTCAGCCACCAGGTTCCAGATGATACCATGATGCCAACCAGACTTCCCTGCACAGAGAACCCCACCAATATGTCTAGAGCTCTGATTCCCCAGAACCCTGCCCCACTAGGGAAAGAGAGAGGCAGGTTGGGAGTATGGATCAACCTGTCAATGCTCATGTTTAGTGGGGAAACAATTACAGAAGCCAGACCTTCCACCTCCTGCACCCCACAATGACTTTGAGTCCATATTCCCAGAGGGATAAAGAATAGTAAAGCTATCAGGGGAGGGGATGGGATGCAGAGTTCTGGTGGTGAGAATTGTGTGGAGTTGTACCCCTCTTATCCTAGGTTTTGTCAAAGTTTCATTTTTATAAATAAATAAATAAATAAAAATGCAAGCCCTCCCCCACATACCACAGTTATTGGAGACCCAAGAGAGAATGTTTGCACAAGGAAAATGATATCAAAGTGCCTTTAACTACAAAATTAAAATAGTTTGAGGTCAGCATTCAGGAATCATTTCCTTTTATTTTTTAATTTGTTGCTTAGAAATCTTAGCAATAATCATGCCTTAATTTCACGATTAGTGAATAATTTGTTCTGCATTATATCTCAGCTCTTTTTCAGTCAACAGATTGCAGATGATATCATGATGCCAACCTGACTTCTTTGGGCAGACAACCCGACCATGTGTCTTGGAGCCCTACTTCCCCAGATCCCTGCCCCACTAGGGAAAGGGAGACAGGCTGGGAGTATGGATAGGTCTGTCGACACCCATGTTCAGCAGGAAGCAATTATAGAAGCCAGACCTTCCATCTTCTTTACCTCACAATGAATCTGGGTCCATACTCCCAGAGGGATAAAGAATAGGGAAGCTATAAAAGGAGGTGATTGGATATGGTGCTATAAGGGGGGCAATGTGTGGAAATGTACCCCTCATATTCTATGGTCTTGTCAATGTTTCCATTTTCTAAATAAAAAATAATAAAAAATAAAAATAAAACAATTAAGCCAAAATAAAATAAAATAAAAAGATCAAGAAAAAAAGAAATCTTAGCATACCATTTATAAATTCAAGATTTTATCATTCACCTATAGAAGTGCTGGACAAATTTTGGTGTGATTTATAGATGCAGCAACTGAATACATTTGCACTACATTTAAAAGTGATATACAGTATCTTGTTTCTTAAGTAACTGGGAAAAAAAAAAGCTTAGGTTTGTAAATAATCACTAAAATCTTCAGAAAAACTCATATAAAATGTTAATAGAAGGACTTTCAGGAGGCGTGGCCATGGAATAACAGGGATTAAATAATCTATTCTCCCAACACATCAAATAAATACAAGACACCAAACTGAAGTCATAATCTACAGCTGAGGGTTATTCACCCTCAGGTGGGTGCCTGCATGTGGTTGGGGCAAAAAGGGATGCAGGTTGAAGAACAGGGAAGTCAGGTCAGAGCTCTGGGCAGCATGACCGTCATGAGCTGCACCGTCTTGGAGATATCATTTTAAGTGCAGGAACCAATGAAGGTAGTTCCGAGTGCTGGAATAAAAGAGAAAGGGGCTTAAAACCTCTCAGTCTTTGACTAAGGGGGTATTTAGCTTTCTTAATTCAATGCAAATAAGCAACATAAAATAGAGCATTTTTTTTTTGCCTCCAGAGTTATTGCTGGGGCTTGGTGCCTGCACCACGAATCTACTGATCCTGGAAGCCATTTCCCCCCCTTTGTTGCCCTTGTTGTTTTATCATTATTGTGGTTATTATTGTTATTGCTGTTGCTGTTGTTGAAAAGGACAGAGAGAAATCGAGAGAGGAGGGGAGACAGAGAAGGGGAGAGAAAGATAGACACCTGAAGACCTGCTTCACTGCTTGTGAAGCAATTCCCCTACAGGTGGGTAGCCGGGGCTCGAACTGGGATGCTTACGCCAGTCCTTGTGCTTTATGCCACGTGTGCTTAATCCACTGAGCTACCACCCTACTCTCAGAGTAGAGAATTTTTATTATCATATTAACTAAATAGTAATTTCTATTACTACAAATTAATAGGATTGTACATAAACACCATTCCCACCACTAAAAGACTGTGTCTCCCACCTACCCACCCACACCCATCCACCACCCTCACCGAATATCCACCCTCACCCCGGGGTTTTTACTTTGGTGCCCTACTCCAGATTTAGTCAGATTCTGCTTTTAGTTTCCCCTTCTGTTCTTATTTCTCAGCTACTATTGATGAATAGGATCATCCTATACTCATCTTTGTCTTTCTGACTTAGCTCAAGTAACATAATTCCTTCTAGCTCCCCTCAAGATAGGTCAGAGAAGGTGGGTTCATTGTTCTTAATAGCTGCATAGTATTCCATTGTATATATATATATATATATATATATATATATATATATATATATATATATATATATATCACAGATTTCTCAGCCACTCATCTGTTGTTGGGCATTTGGGTTGCTTCCAGGTTTTAGCTATTATGAATTGTGCTGCTATGAACATAGGTGTACAAATATCTTTTTGGTTGGGTGTTAGGGAGTTCTTGGGACATATCCCCAGGAGAATTACTGGGTCATATGGAAGGTCCATGTCTAGCCTTGTGAGAGTTCTCTAGACTGCTCTCCAAAGAGGCTGGACCAGTTTGCATTCCCACCAGCAGTGCAGAAGGGTTCCTCTGTCCCCACAGCCTCTCCAGCATTTGCTGCTGCTATCCTTTTTGATGTATGCCATTCTCACAGGGGTGAGGTGGTATCTCAATGTTATTTTTATTTGCATTTCTCTGACAATCAGTGACCTGGAGCCATTTTTCATGTGTTTGTTAGCCTTTTGTATCTCCTTTGTAGTGAGTGTTCTGTCCATATCCTCTGCTCATTTTTGGATGGGGTCATTTGATTTTTTGGTGCTAAGTTTACTGAGCTCTTTGTATATTTTGGTGATTAGTTTCTTGTGTGATGTATGGCATGTGAAGATCTTCTCCCATTCTGTGAGGGGTCTCTTTTTTTGTGTGATAGTTTCTTTGGCTGTGCAGAAGCTTTTCAGTTAGATCTAGTCCCGTTGATTTGTTTCTGATTTAGTCTTCCTTGCAATTGGGTTTGTATCATCAAAGATGTCCTTGAGGTTTAGGTGGGAAAGTATTTCACTAATGTTTTCCTCTAAGTATTTGATAGTTTCTAGTCTAACATCCATGTCCTTGATCCATTTGGAGTTGATTTTTGTTTCTGGTGAGATAAGGTGGTTCAGTTTTATTCTTCTGCATGCTTCAACTCAGTTTTCCCAGCATCATTTATTGAAGAGAGCCTCCTTTAAGGAAATGTTTTTACAAGTATGTTGTCACATAGATACACTTTCACAAACTCGATTGCACCCTGTCATTTTACGAACATCTCATAAAAACTGCAGCAAAGGTGGGCGCGAGGAATAACATCATTGCAAGACTGGCCAGCTCCTCATGGGGCGCGAGCGCTTCCACACTACGATCATCATCTCTGGCATTATGCTATTCCACTGCAGAATACTGTGCCCCAGTATGGTTCCGTAGCCCCCATGTCCACTTGGTTGATTCCAAATTATATTCCTCCATGAGGATAATTTCTGGAACCATCCGTTCCACCCCAGTTCCATGGCTGCCAGTTCTTAGCAACATCACCCCGCCAGATATTCGTCTGGATGCGGCATCATCTAAGTTCATTTCCCACGTCTACGCTCAACCAGACCTGCCAATATATGCGGATATCTTCGCCCACCCTGTCCAACGCTTGACGTCTCGTCATCCAATCTGGTCCCCTACGCCTACACTGAACTTCTCTGTTCCAGACTCTTGGAAACAGAGTTGGCAGTCAGCTGAGGTAAAGAACAAACCTTATCACAGACCCCTGCAAGCGTCAACCCAGCTTTGACCTAGCACGTTATGATTGGGCCCTCCTCAATCGCTATCGAACAGGCCATGGCCAGTGCGCCGCTATGTTCCATCGCTGGGGAGCCAGAGACAACCCAAACTGCCCCTGTGGCTACAGACAGACTATGACCCACATAGTCAACGATTGCTACCGCTCCAGATTCAAAGGAGGTCTCGAAACTTTACATCAGGCTCAACCTGACGCTGTTGACTGGCTACGGAAGAAGGGCAAACGCTAGAAGAAGAAGTTTCACAAATTTCTAAAATATGAATTAGCATATTTTCAGAAGAGATTGGGCATGTTTAGGGTGGTATGGTCATAGACATATTTCATATTTCACACCACAAAAACCTACCTTCTCTGAACCATCTTGGATGGAGCTAGAAGAAATTATGTTAAGTGAGCTAAGTCAGAAAGATAAAGACGAGTATGGGATGATCCCACTCATAAACAGAAGTTGAGAAAGAAGAACAGAAAGGGAAATTCAAAGCAGGATTTGACTGAATTTGGAGCAGGGCACCAAAGAAAAAACCCTTGGTGGATGGTGAGGGTGAATGTTCAGCTTCATGGGGTGGGGGTAGGGGGGTGGGGAGTGGGGGAGAAGGGATGGGACACAGTCTTTTGGTGGTGGGAATGGTGTTTATGTACACTCCTATCAATTTGCAGTCATATAAATCACTATTTAATTAGTATGAGAGGGGAAAAATTGATTTAATATCTCTAATTTAAAAAATTGTTTTTAAAAATAATTCTTTCAAGTTCCGTCCAAGATGAAGCAAATGAGATGACTTCATTTTTAACAAGGCTGTTCTTATGGGCCTTTTATTTCCTCTGGCTATCATGTCATAGTGATAATTTCAAGAACAGTGTAACTCTCCAGAATCCCTGCACCTTCTCAATAGTTGGTTCAACCCCTTTGACCCAGAAATCAGAACATGTAGTTCTGCTAATTAACCCCATGAGAGAAAAGAACTTTCTGCTCATCACCCTTGGAGAAACCTCGGTGGACCTCATATTCTCTTTAGCAGTTCCTTAAGGCTGCTGGCACAATTCTGAAGAAGATAAAAGAAGAATGAGATAAGCAGAGGCCCCAGAAAAGGAGAGGAGAGCCCTGCTCTTCTTGACAGAGGTGAGTTTCAGATCACGGGGATAGAGAACATACACTACTTTCCAATACTTGGGAGAAAGCACACCTTGAAGATTCAATTTATGTACAATTGGGCAAACCTGACTTTGGTTGTTGAGCTAGGGTTTGTGAGAAATTTCTTTGTAAGGGTATCTTTGACACTCTGTACATTTTAAATCAGAAGAAATTAGAGTTATCCAGAACTTACTAAGAACTAAGACAGGATGCTCACACTTACCCTTCCTTTCTGTCTTCCCCTTGGATTACTCTGACGATAATTTTTATGCAGCTGATCCAAACCCAGTCATTAGAAAGAAGCCATTTTCAAGTATATGCAAAGTTTTGAAAGACTGCCTCTATCCTAACTGGAGGCTCATAGTCTAATGAAATATAAAGAAATAATAAGAGTCTCAAGGCCCAGATGGTGGTGTACATAGTTGAATGAACATGTTACAATGCTCAAGAAGCAGGGGATCCCCCCGGAAAGCTTTGTGAGTGGTGAAGCAATTCTGAAGGTGTTTCTTTTCTCTCTACCTCCCCCTACCCTCTCAATTTCTGGATGTCACTATCCGATAAATAAAGATTTAAAAAAAAGTTTCAGTGAGGAAGTTGGGAGGTAGCACAATGGGTTAAGCGCACATGGCGCCAAGCACAAGGACTAGCATAAGGAACCCAGTTCAAGCCTCCAGCTCCCCACCTGCAGGGGTGTTTATGTATGTGAATATAAGGAAAATGATAAAACCACAGACATTGTCCTAGGCTTTAAGAGTAGTTAATAGTTGAGCAGAAATATGAAGAATGTTCCTGTACTACTTGAATTAGAAGAGTAGTTATAGGGCTGGAAGACAGTTTATCAGGTAAATATGAGACAGCTCACCTTGTAAAGTATATGGCTTGATGTGGATAAGGTGCTGGTTTTGAACCCCAGCACCACATAGAAGCAGCATGAATGATGCCAGGGGAGCCCAGGCATGGTGGAGTGGTGCTGTGGTGGACTTCTATCAGTCTCTTCTATTTCTTTTACCCATTTCTCCCCCTGAAAATTAAAGAATAAAAATATTGGGCAGAGAAGACTAGTATTCGGTCATAGGATGCATGTGTGCCACTGTAAAATAATAATTGAAAAAAGACAAATTCTCCAACGGTTTTGTAGCTATCATGTCATTTACACACAGTGCAGGTGACATCTCTATGGTAGTAAGAAAGTCACACAGAGAGTGATTAAATACAAAATCTGAGTGAGATATTACCCACGTTATTCTGATCTAAGAAGGAAATACCTGATAGTGGGACATAATACTAAGAACAAATTTACATACTTAACACAACTCTGATTCTTCCAATTGATTCAACTACAGAAGACAAGGTTGAAGTTAGAGAAATGATGTAATTGTTCCATTGTCTCATGGAACAATAAAAGAGGATTCAGGTTCAATATGTTTGAACTCAATCTATAGTTTCAACACTATACTCTTTCCTCAATAAATGACTAGAGTGGCTAGTGGGTGATTTAATGGTAGAACATACGATTTGCAACTATGAGGTCCCCAGTTAAAACCTTAGTACTGCATATGCCACATAGATTCTTTGATTCTCTCTCCCTCTGCCTCTCTGTCTCTGCCTCTCTCACTCTCATAAATAGGTAACCTTTGAAAAAGACTAAAAATGTCAAAATAGAGACTTCTTGGGAAGACTTGAGATAAGAAAGACTAGTAATATAGTCTTGTCTATATAAAATATATATTTCAAATTTGAAAAATATTGATTCACACACACACACACACACACACACACACACACGCACACACACACACACACCAAAACTGCTAGCCAAAATAATGCTAAGATTCACACCATACTGGTTTCCTGTTCTGTGGCTGGATGTGCCTTCCCTGCATTCACAGGTGGCTCCTTCAGGGACATGAGGCATGAAAACCTATCATATGTGACTGAGTTTATCTTCATTGGGTTCCCCAAGCTCCAGGATGGTGGTCTCCTGTATTTTTTCCCTTTGCTTTTCATCTATACCTTTATTGTCATTGGAAATCTATTGATCTTCTGTGCTGTGAGACTGAACACGTATCTCCACAACCCCATGTACAATTTCATCAGCCTCTTCTCTTTCCTGGAGATCTGGTATACCACAGCCACCATCCCCAAGATGCTCTCCAACCTGCTAAGTGAGCAGAAGACCATCTCCTTCGTGGGCTGTCTGATGCAACTGTACTTCTTTCACTCTCTGGGGAACACAGAAGGGACCCTCCTCATGGTCATGGCTATTGACAGGTATTTGGCCATCTGTAGTCCTCTTCACTATCCCACTATCATGACCCCCCAACTATGTGCCCAGCTCTCTGCAGGCTCTTGTGTCTTTGGCTTTCTAATCCTTCTCCCTGAGGTTGTGTGGATTTCCACCCTGCCCTTCTGTGGCTCCAACCAGATCCACCAGCTCTTCTGTGATTTTACCCCACTGCTGAGATTAGCCTGCACTGATGCTTCAGTGATCCTGGTGCAAGATGTGGTCCATGCCCTGGCCATCCTTACCACAGCCCTGATCATTTCTCTGTCCTACATCAGGATCATTGTGGTCATCATGTGCATCCCGTCTGGTGAGGGCAGGAAGAAGGCCTTCTCCACCTGTGCTGCCCATGTTGCTGTTTTCCTGCTTTTTTTTGGAAGTGTGGCCTTGATGTACCTCAGATTCTTAGCAACTTACACCCCATTCTGGGACATGGCTATTGCCTTGACCTTCTCAGTTCTTTCACCCTTCTTCAACCCCATCATCTATAGCCTGAGGAATAAGGACATGAAAGATGCCATCAATAAGCTCCTTTGCCCTCAGAAGACCTTCCACGTGTCTGCAAAGTAATTCAGGCTGGAGTTTCCAGTACACTGGAACTTTTTAATGAAAAACTGTCTCCAACGAGAGTAGAAAATAGAGTTTATTATTTTTTATTTATTTTTTTAAATAATTTATTTCTTTATTGGGGAATTAATGTTTTACATTCAACAGTAAATACAATAGTTTGTACATGCATAACATTCCCCAGATTCCCACTTAACAATACAACCCCCACTATGTCATTCATCATCTTTCATGGACCTGTATTCTCCCCACCCACCCACCCACCCACCCACCCCAGAGTCTTTTACTTTGGTGTAATACTCCAATTCCATTTCAGGTTCGACTTGTGTTTTCTTTTCTAATCTTGTTTTTCAACTTCGGGCTGAGAGTGAGATCATCCCATATTCATCCTTCTGTTTCTGACTTATTTAACTCAACATGATTTTTTCAAGGTCCATCCAAGATCGGCTGAAAACGGTGAAGTCACCATTTTTTACAGCTGAGTAGTATTCCATTGTGTATATATACCACAACTTGCTCAGCCACTCATCTGTTGTTGGACACCTGGGTTGCTTCCAGGTTTTGGCTATTAAAAATTGTGCTGCCAAGAACATATGTGTACACAGATCTTTTTGGATGGATGTGTTGGGTTCCTTAGGATATATCCCCAGGAGAGGAATTGCAGGGTCATAGGGTAGGTCCATTTCTAGCCTTCTGAGAGTTCTCCAGACTGTTCTCCACAGAGGTTGGACCAATTGACATTCCCACCAGCAGTGCAGGAGGGTTCCTTTGACCCCACACCCTTTCCAGCATTTGCTGCTGTTACCTTTTCTGATGTATGACATTCTCACAGGAGTGAAGTGATATCTCATTGTTGTCTTGATTTGCATTTCTCTGACAATCAGAGACTTGGAGCATTTTTTCATGTGTTTCTCGGCCTTTTGGATCTCTTCTGTGGTGAATATTCTGTCCAAGTCGTCCCCCCATTTTTGGATGGGGTTATTTGTTGTCTTGTTGTTGAGTCTGGCAAGCTCTTTATATATGTTGGTTATTAAACTCTTATCTGATGTATGGCATGTAAAGATCTTCTCCCATTCTGTGAGGGGTCTCTTGGTTTGGGTAGTGGTTTCTTTTGCTGTGAAGAAGCTTTTTAATTTGATGTAGTCCCATAGGTTTATACTTGCTTTAGTCTTCCTTGTAATTGGATTCGTTTCATTGAAAATGTCTTTAAAATTTATGCGGAAAAAAAGTTCTGCCAATATTTTCCTCTAAGTATCTGATAGTTTCTGGTCTAACATCTAAGTCCTTGATCCACTTGGAATTTACTTTTGTATTTGGTGAAATACAGTGACTCAGTTTCATTCTTCTGCATGTTTCAATCCATTGTTTCCAACACCATTTGTTTAAGAGACTCTGCTTTCCCCATGTAATAGTCTGGGCCCCTTTGTCAAAGATTAGGTGTCCATAGGTATGGGGCCTCATTTCTGGGCTCTCAATTCTATTCCACTGGTCAGTGTGCCTGTTCATGTTCCAGTACCAAGCAGTTTTGATGACAATGGCCCTATAATACAGTTTGAAATCTGGGAGTGTGATGCCTCTGGTTCTGTTCTTTTTTCTCAAGATTGTTTTGGCAATTCTAGGTCTTTTCTGGTTCCAGATAAACATTTGTAGCATTTTTTCTATTCTCCTAAAAAATGTGCTTGGGATCTTGATGGGGATAGCATTAAAATTGTAGATGGCTCTGGGTAATATATTCATTTTGATGATGTTATTATTATTATTACCGTTGTTATCGTTAATCTCAGCATCAACTGCATTTGGTTATTGGTGGTGCTGGGAATTAACCTGGGTCCTCTCACATGTTAAGCCTTGTGCACTCCTATTGGGCATCTCCTCATGCTGAGATTAGAACTTGAAAGAATTACACACTTCTCATAACAAGCTTGGGAAGAAAATGGCAATGGAAGTTCTCTGAGAATTTCCCCTTTGCCATACATTGGTGTGCTTGCCTTTATGCCTTTGCCTACTTGTAGTTAAGTGAGTTCTTTAAAAATCCACAGGTGAGTATTCAGGTGATTTTTTTTTTCATCATTGCTTTAATTTCTTATCCGGAGAATGACGTGCTCAGCATAACATAGGTCAGAGGCTCTGCTCTCTTTCTCTCTTGTGAGATCAATCAACTTTTTAAAAATGCGTATTTTTTCTCTCACACTAGTGCTAGAATACAAAATCTGCATGGAAATTATAGTATAAAATTGTTGAGTGTATTATATTTACTGTTTAGTGCGTTTTAGTATAAACATGTTTTAATGTCATTTGGTAATCCATATTTCAAATTCAGTAATATACACTAGACTTCATTTATGTGTTCACATGGTTTTTGTTCCTGTCACTTTAACTACAGTTAAACAGTTAACTTCTTTGCTGTGCCAGGATGACACTGAGGGAAATAACCTTGTGCTATGGTGTCTCTCTCTCTTCCTGTCTCTGTTTGAATGAAAAATCTCAGTGATGTGTAAATTAATTAATTAATAAGAGTTGAGGATTAAGACATTAAAATTACAAGAAATTTATAATATATTGCAATTTATTACAACTATGCCCATTGGTATAAGAAAATCCACATGCCAGTTCTTCTGTAGGAAACTACTCTTTTTCTTTCTCTTTATTGGGGGATTAATGTTTTACAGTCAACAGTAAAATACAATAGCTTGTACATGCATAACATTACAACCTCCACTAGGTCCTCCTCTGCCCGTGTTCCAGGACCTGAATCCTCCTCTCTACATCAGAGCCTTTTACTTTGACGCAATAGACCAACTCCAGTTCCAGTTCTGCTTAGTGCTTTCCCTTCGGATCTTGTTTTCAACTTCTATGAGTGAGATCATCCTCTTTTGTTTCTAAATTATCTCATTTAACATGATTTCTTTAAGCTCCATCGAAGATGGGGTAAAGAAGGTGAGTTCACCATTTTTAAGAGCTGAGTGGTATTCCATTGTGTATATATATATCACAACTTGCTCAGCCACTCATCTGTTGTTGGACACCTATATTGCTTCCAAGTTTGGGCTATTACAAATTGTGCTGCTATAAACATAGACATACTCAGATTTATTTGGATGGGTGTGTTGGGTTTCTTAGGATATAGCCCCAGGAGAGGAATTGCAGGGTCATAAGGTAGGTCCACTTCTAGCCTTCTGAGAGTTCTCTAGACTGCTCTCCACAGGGGTTGGACTAATTGAAATTCTGACCAGCAAGTACAGGTTCCATTGTCCCCACAAGCTCTCCAGCATTTGCTGCTGTTACCTTTTCTGATGTATGATATTCTCACAGGAGTTAAGTGATATCTCATTGTTGTTTTTATTTGCATTTCTCTGACAATCAATGACTTGGAACATTTAGGAAATTACTCTTAAGCTGAACACTAAATAAAATAATCAGAATTAGCCAGTGCTATGAAAACAGTCATTCTGGGGACCAGGCTGTGGTGTACCTGGTTGAGTGCAAATGTTACAATGGCATTGACTTGGCTTTAAGCTCCTGTTATCCACCTACAGGGGGAAGAAGCTTCACTGGTAATGACATAGGTATCTCTCTCCCAATTATCTTCTCTCCCAATTTCTCTCTCTATCCAAATATAATAAAGTAAATAACTAATAATTTTTTTAAAAAGGAAAACAAAACAGCCATTGCAACAATGTTATCACAGAAGTAGATATGACAACTTGCTGAAATTATTATTTTTAGCGTTTACATTTTTATTTTATTTTAATGAGAGAGAACTATAGAGAGAAAGATATATAGAGAGAGATTGCTCAGCTCTGGCTTGTGGTGATCTGCAGATTGAACCTGGGACCTTAGTGCCTCAAGGATGAAACTCTTTTTCATAACCATTGTGCTGTCTCCTCAGCCCCAGCTTGCTGAAATTATAATGCAAGTTGGTCAAGGCTTCTGAATCAGATACCAAGTCTTCAGCTGTCCAGGATCAGCCCTCTGATCTTTTAAAAAGCCCCAGGAAACACAAGAAAGGGGAGAAAAAGATTGAATGTAGCTATTAAAATAACATGTGGGAGTGTGCCTCTTAATTTTATAATATTGTAAAGCTATGTAAAATGCATAATGAAAAGAAAATAAAAGAAGGAGGAGGAGTTGAAGGAGAAAAAGAATCAACAGTCCAAAAAACTGGAAACAAGCCAAGGGACAGCCAGACATTTGTTACTGAGCCCAGCTAGGTGTGATAAGTGAGCTCACCTTCAAGAAAGGGAAAGGGCAATGTATAGAAAAAGAAGTCATATTTGCAAATCATAACTGCTAAAGAGCTTGCATCATAAAACACACCCATAATTCAATATAAGAAGACAAATGATTCCATTAAAATGGGCAGCAGCTCTGAAAGGCTATTTATTTAGGAGGAGAGAGAATCAGCAAAGGAAAACCAGCATCATTACTCAGCAGGGAGGTGCAGCTACCTCTGCCTGGGAACCTCTGTTAGTGCTGGTTTAACATTTAAATAATGGTGAGGTCTGGCCAGCTGACTTGAGGCTGCTTTGCATTTCAAAGGGCTTCCACTGTGTACAGACTCTCTCATAGTGAACCCCGGAACAGTACCTGGGGTGGCAGTTATTGTGTTGACAATTGGTGTGCTGACACCTGCTGTTCAAGGTCAAGGAGGATCGCCTGAATCCTTTTGGGGACCTGGGAAGCAATTACAGAAGCCAGACCTTCCACCTTCTGCAACCCACAAAGACCTTGGGTCCATACTCCCAGAGGGATAGAGAATGGGAGTATCAGGGGAGGGGATGGGATATGGAGATTGGGTGGTGGGAATTGTGTGAAGTTGTACCCCTCCTGTCCTACGGTTTTGTTAATGTCTCCTTTATTAAATAAATATTTAAAAAAAAAATGGAGGAGACATCACTCCACTCCAAGAAGCTTTACTAACTATACCTGCTGAACATGAGCAATAATGGCCAAAAGGAAAAGGAACAAAGAATGTGAGCAAAAGCAGTGTGCAGACCTGGGATGCCTTGTCTGTCTCTCCTGTTCTACCTTCCAGCCTGGCCAGTGTGTGGGTCACAGGTAGTAGGTGTCAGGAGCCCATTTTGGTGTGGGGGACAGGCAACCCTGTGACCATCAGCAAACACATCCAGGGCCATGAAGGAGGGACATTAAGGCAAGCAAGCAGAATAAGGTACTGTGACAGGAGGCAAAAAGAATCTCACATCAAGGTTGCAAGGTGTTTGGTTCCTGGAAAGTTCTCGGTCTCAGGGTTTAGCACCGCCACCCAAGTCCATCGGCCTTCTGAGTGCAGAGGAGCTTGGCGATGGCATTCTTCATGTCCTTGTTCCTCAGGCTATAGATGATGGGGTTGAGGAAGGGGGCTAGGATGACAAAGGTGACAGCAATGACTGTGTCCCAGAACACCGAGTAGGTGGCTGAGAAGCGCAGGTACATGACAGCCACGCTGCCAAAAAATAGCAAGAAGACGGCCAAGTGGGCTGCACACGTGGAGAAGGCTTTGTGCCGACCCTCAGCAGAGGGCATGCCCAGGATGATGGTGATGATGCGCACATAGGACAGGGCAATGACCAGGAAGGAGCCCAGGATCTCGGCTGCATGCACGGCATCAACAATTACCACCAGGGACGTGTCTGTGCAGGCCAGGCGCAGTACAGGTGTGAAGTCGCAGAAGATCTGCTGCACCTGGTTGGAGCCACAGAAGGGCAGTGTGGCCATCCAAGCAATTTCAGGGAGCACCAGGAGGAAGCTACAGAGGCAGGAACCTACCGTGAGCTGGGCACACAGCCGGGGTGTCATCATGGTGGGGTAGCGGAGCGGGCTGCAGATGGCCAGGTAGCGGTCCACAGCCATGGCAGTCAGCACACAGCCCTCAGAGATGCCCAGCGAGTGAAAGAAGTACATCTGTAGCAGGCAGCCGGTCAAGGAGATGGTCTTCTGCTCACTCAGCAGGCTGGAGAGCATCTTGGGGATGGTGCTGGTGGTGTACCAGACCTCCAGGAAGGAGAGGACGCTGATGAAGAAGTACATAGGTGTGTGTAGAGCCTTGTCCTGCTGGACTGCAATGAATATTATCAGGTTCCCAGAGAGGATGAAAATATAAACAAGAAGCAAGGGCACAAAAAAAAGGAGGCCGCCTTCATGCAGGCTTGGGAACACAGTGAAGAGGAACTCGGTCACCATGGTCCTATTGCTGCTGGCCACCAACAGTACCATCTGCAAAGAAGAAAAGGACATTTTCCACACACCTCTTTCTTCTGCTACCATTCCATGGTGGACTCTAGGACCTGGACAGGCCAGTAATTGTGCTCCATGCCCCACGTAGCAGATATACTTGATTTGAGGCCTGAAGATGACTTTTTGTGTGTGGGGGGGGGATGTCAATACCTTAAATGAAAACCTTTGCTAGTTCTCTGGAAGATTTTTTTTTTTGCTGATGTAACCACTTTCACTTGTGAGTGCTACTCCTCACTCTTTGTCCCTCTATGTTTTTCTTAAAATGTAGAGTGCTAAAAGTGCAAGGACTGGCTCAAGGATCCTGTTTGGAGCCCCTGGCTCCCCAACTGCAGGGGGTGGCTTCACAAGTGGTGAAGCGGGTCTGCAAGTGTTTTTCTCTCCCCCTCTCTGTTTTCCCCTCCTCTCTCCATTTCTCTCTGCCCTATCCAACAACAACATCAATAACAGTAACAATAATAACAAGGGCAACAAAAAGGGAATAAGTAAATAAATAAAATTTTAAAAATAGAACAAAAAATGTGGAGTGCTCTCCACACCCATACTGAAGAGAAGTGAATTTAAAAATAACATAAAAGCACGATAAGAAGTCTCTTCCAATATTTGCTTATGTTCTCCTCACCTCTTTTTAATTTTAATTTTATTTTGCTGCCACCTGGGTTATCATTGTGGCTCTGTGCCTACATGGTGACTCCATTGTTTCCAGTAGCCATTGTTTTATAGAGGCAGAGAGTATAGGGGGAGAGATGGGGATAGAGAAAAGAAAGAAAGAGGGAGACAGTAAGATAAAAGGGAGGTGAGGGAGGGAGGAGGGAGAGACCTACAGCATGGTTTTACCACTCATGGAGCTTCCCTTCAGGTGTGAACTGGAGGCTTGAACCCAAGTCCTTGTGCATAGTAATGCGAGCTTTCTACCAGGTGCATGAACACCCATCCCTCTCCTCATGTTTTCTAGCCTTGATATCTAATCTGAGTCTTTGTTCCTTTTCCATTTTCCTGTTTTATTTACTTATTTATAATTTATTATTGAAGAGAGACAGAAACTGAGAGGGGAGAGGGAGATAGGGAGAGAGACAATGGAACACCTGCAGCCCTGCTTCACCAGTGGTGAAGCTTTTCTCATACAGGTGGGAACCAGGGGCTTGAATCTGTGTCCTTGCAAACTGCAATATGTGCAGTTAATCAGATGCTCCCCTGTTTGACATTTTCCTTTTGGTTTTATGGTAACATGTCTGTTTCTCATTAGCTGCTAATTACCAGAGTGTCAGAAAATACTCATCTCCTTCTCTGCTTCCTCTGTAAGTTCTCCCTCCCCTTTTCTTGTGGTGACTGATGTTGACAGTTGCTCTGTAGACTCTCCTGTACCTGGTTAGAACTGAGAGAATCGTGAACAAGTGAATTCTAGACAAAGAATTCTAATTTAATCCCATACCTCCAGCAAGAGTCATGACTAAGACAAAAACAAAGGGAATTCTGCATGCAAAATCTCCTCTCTCACAGCAATGGCTGTCTGGGGAAGAGGTTAGTTTCTTAAAGCTAAGAAATCAGCTTCTCAATCAGCTGCTGTAGTACTGAGACCAGCTTGCTACCTATGATGAAGAAAGGCCAAGTTAACTGTTCGCAGGGCTAGTTATCGTTGGCGATCAGGTGTGCATTGCTCTGACCTTGATCACTTTAGCATCTTTCCCGCTGGTCTTCCCACTTCCAAAATACAACAGGTGGACACTCCTGGGCCTACCTTTTACCTCTCCTTTTTACAACTATTCACAGATCACCCCCAATGATCTCATCTCATGCTCATAGTATTTTCTGATCTGATTCCAATTGAACTTTAGAGTTAAAGGTCTTTCTATACACTCATCCATTTGGCCAGGTAGAACCCATATTCTCTGTTTCTACTTCGGCTCATATCTTTTTGCTTTCCCACTTTCTTGAACTCTTCTTATCAGAGTCCTAGTGGTCAGTGCTGAATGTCTCACTGCTCCTTTCCATCTAGGAATCTCCTTTCCTCTGCCCTGCAAGAGGGCTTGATCCTTTCTTAGTTTCAGACTTTTAACACAACTTTCTAGCATTTTATTTTTCTTATTTTTCTAAGATTTATTTGATAGATTAGGGAAGTAGGACAGTGGTTTATGCAAGAGATTTCTGTGCCCGAGACACCAGTGGTCCCAAGTTCAATCCCCAGAAACACCATAAGCCAGAGAACTGCTTTTTTAGGAAAGGTAACTGAGTGAACTGCTCAGCTCTAGCACATACAGTTTCAGGGATAGAAAGTAGGATTTCACTGTGGTTTACACATTTGGGGACTGAAATTTACTAGCTAAATCATCTTGGGAACTATGCCCAAATGATGATTAAAAACCAGAGAGTTTTCATTTTCAAATTCTATATCATTGCACCCTAATTATTGTTTCAAATTGTTGTTTGTTTGATTGATTGTTGTTTGTTTGATTGATTGTTTCAAATAAAGGTGGAGAATCTTAAAATTAAAAAAATAAATAAAAGTAAGACCTCACACATGTTGTAATACTGAGCAATTTCTTCCAACACTCTTTGTGCATTTTAAATATGTGCATCATGTGATTGTCTCTCCAGTAGAATGAAAACTCCTGAGGAGCCATTCTAAAGGATATCTGGAATAGTGGGTGTTGATGAATCATCTCCTGTGCCTCTGAGAAAGGAGAGATTCTTATTGTGGCTTCACAGGCAGGGAAGTTGAGACCTGGAGAGGAGGAATAGTAGGTGTAAGTTCACAGAACTGCCATCCAAGCAGATCTGGAGCCTGAATCATGAGTCTTAAATGTACTTAGAGCAGGAAACAACAGGGTCTGGACCCTGATTTTTCCCATTGCAGAATCAGAAATGATGGAAAGTTTCTAAGACACACAGGACTGACCTGCATGAAAGGCCAGAGAACTGGTGATTTTTTTTTTTTTTTTTGGAAGCTGGAAGCAGATTGAGAGAGATGCATTGCAGCCTAGAAAAAGTACTTGTGGAGAATTCTTTCTGCCTTCAGCCTCAAGCCTGAGGAGCACAGAGGAAGCAGGTTTGGGGAAGGAACAGACTGTCCCTGCAGAGGAAAGAGGCAGCAGAGGCAGGATGAGGTCAGCCCAGTTCTCTGCCTGAGCTGCCACTGTCCTCCCTCCTTTCTCTTTAATCAGAATACTCTTCAGTTAGTATTAGTGGTACAGCTTTTTGAACCTAGGGCCCGTCAAATACAACTCATATGCGCTATCACTGTGCCATCTCTTGTCTCCATGGCTTGCTTTATTTATTTATTTGTTTGTTTGTTTATTTTTTATTTTTCACGAGAGTGAGGATACAGAACACTGCTTGGCTCTAGATGTACTGTGTTGAGGATTAAATTTAGGGATCAGATGCTTGCAAGCCCTGTGCATTACTTCTGAGCTCTCTCCCCTTTCTGACCAGTCATAGACATGAACTATGGAGCTGTGAGAAAGGCAAGGAAGCCCGTTATTAAGTGCTTCTACAAGTTTTCTGTGCTCTGAACAGTCACCAGCACTTTGCACACCCTCAGGGAACATTCATGCTCTGAGGGGTTCCTCTGCAGTGTGCCATCACAGCCAAAGTATGTAGGGAACAGTATTCCTATTCCTACTACACTTGGAGGACAAAAAAATGCTGGAAAGGCAGCCAGCCTGTAGAGTCTGAGGAGCTGAGCCAACAAACACTCCTGGTGGGGTCTAGAGAGACTTGAATTTAATTTTTTCCTTGTGTAAAAAGCCCTAGGAATCACAATTTTTTAGGTTTCCTCATTTCAACAGGCTGCTAGACTCACATTCAGCTCAACTCCAGTCTTTCTAGGTCTTTTCTAGAGCTCAGGAATCATTATTCTCCCTGTCCCTGTCCTGTCCCTCTCCCTCTCCCTCTCCCTTTCTCCTCTCCTTCTGCCTTTCTCAATCTCCCTCTCTCTCTCTCTCTCTCTCTCTCTCTCTCTCTCTCTCTCTCTCAGGTTAAGAGGCAAACAGACAGAGACCACAGTGCTGAAGTTTTCCTTCAAAGCAGTGGGGGCTGAGTTCAAACATGAGACAAGCATGTGACAAAGCAGCACATTATCAAAATCAGCTGTTTTATCAGCCCTATCCTAAGCTCTTTAGTCATAGCAGGATGTTCTAGAAGTAAAGAGGTTTTATGGCATGAAGAAAGAAGACCCTGATGGAAGGGGAAGGAGAGTTGAACAGGTAGACAAGAGGGAAGGCAAATCCCTGTTCCCCTTCCCAGAAGCTGGGAACACTCACCCTGCTGGAAACAGAGGCAAGCTGGGTCTTCACATCCACAGCCACCTGCACACTGCCTCCTGTCTGTGAGTGGTGTATAGGTGTCTCCAGCGGGCTGTCTTTGGGGAATAGTCAGAATGAAAAAGTCATCTTTCCTAGGAGCTGCTCTTTGGAAGAAGCAGGATAAAACTGCACATCACATCTCTCCTCCCCTCTAAGGGACAAATTAGGGAAACAGTGTCACATGATAATGAGGTGCTCCCCAGAGTCCAGTGGGGGAAAACTTTCCTTGGGCTAGTAACTTGGCCTCCCACTGGGGGTTAGAGAGCTGGGGGATAGCTTGGGCTGGGCCTGTAGAATTCAGCTGTCAGTCAAGGCTGCACAGTCAGTGAGCACCTCCTTTCTTCCAGTCTCTCACTCATTGCTTAATGGCTTTCTAGCCTTGCTGCTAATACAGTCAGCATAAATAATTTCTGCAAAGCTTGACATCCATGTTGCCTCATTTCATTTTTTAATGTTTTATTTATTTATTTATTTTTATTTCACATAAGATTTAATGAGAGAGAGAGAGAGAGAGAGAAAGAGGCCAGAACACCACTCAGGTACATGATACATGGGACACCAGGAGCCACATCAGGAGCCTTAGGTGTGCAAGTCCTGCACTCTACCCATTGAACTATTTCCCCTTGACACTTAAAAAAAGTGTTCTTTTTATTTGATTCTGTAAATAATTCACATGCATAAAATAGTTATAATTGTAAGATTTTCTTTTTTTGCCCTTGTTGCTTATTGTTATTGCTATTATTATTGTTGTTGCTGTCATTGTTGTTGGATAAGACAGAGAGGAATTGAAGAGGATGGGAAGACAGAGAGAAGGAGAGAAAGATAGACACCTACAGACCTGTTTCACTGCTTGTGAAGTGACCCCCCTGCAGGTGGGTAGCTGGGGACTTGAACCGAGATTCTTAAGCCGGTCCTTGTGCTTTGCACCATGTGCACTTAGCCTCTATGTTACCGCCCAGCTCTGTATAATTGTAAGTTTTATGCTTGATTTTTTTTATATTTATTTATATTTATTTTTCCCTTTTTGTTGCCCTTGTTGTTTTCTATTCTTGTCATATTTATTATTGTTGTTGATGTTGTTGTTAGGTAGGACAGAGAGAAATGGAGAACAGAGGGGAAGCCAGAGAGGGGGAGAGAAAGATAGACACTTTCAGACCTGCTTTACCACCTGTGAAGCGACTCCCCTGCAGGTGGGGAGCCGGGGCTTGAACTAGGATCCTTATGCCGGTCCTTGCTCTTTGTGCCATGTGCGTTTAACCCGCTGATCTACCGCCAACTCCCGCTTGATGCCTTTTCCCCCCACAATTGAAAAATAATTTATGTAAGAGAGGCAAGATAAGAATTTTTCAGTTTTGCTGATGGAAAGTCTAAGAGAAATTGAAAGTATGTGAGTTCATACAGACCAGCAAGGAGGGAAGAGCAGGCACGGTCTTCTGAGTTGAAATCTAGAGAAACACTTTACCTGCCTAGTGATTTCTCCCATTTTTTTCTTCAGAACTCTTTTTTTTTTTTCCTTTTGAAAACACTACCTTTATATAAATACAGAATGTTATAAAAAGCCAACATGAGTAATGTGACACTAAACTATTTTAAAGTAAAATATATAGGGTGAAAGTGATAGGTCAGCACATTGTTGCACAGGACTTGCATGAGTGAGGTCTTGCATTCAGTTCCTAGTCCTTTCTCATTCAAGACCTACGTCATACTCTTATCTCTCTCACTCTCTCATAATAATAAATATATCTTTAAAAGAAAAAAAGATAACAATAGCCCATTGGCAAGAAACCAATATATTTAAAAAGTCCCTGTTTCATACAACAGCAACAGTCAATAAATACGTCACTAAAAGTATTTAAAATAGCAACAAAAGGAGCTATAAAATATATTACAGTAACATTAAATCACTAATAAAATTTAAGAGAGATATTACACTAAATGTAGTTCTTAATAAGACTATGCTGGAAGATATCAAGCACCTAACAGAACTTATAGATATGCTGTATTAATGAAGAGAAAATATCAGAGACCCATATATACCAACCCTACACAAGCTAATCTGTTGATCAATGCATCTTCAATCACACTCCCATTTTAAGTGAAAAATAATGGAGAATTTCAAATGAAGAGCCAGAATAAGACATGTTGTTGCAGAGGCTTAAATTAATGAGGCTTGTCCTACCATATGTCAAAGGGGATTAGAAAGAATATAGAGGGTGAGGCAGTGGCACACTAGGTTAAGCTCACATAGTACAAAGAACAAGGACCCACACAAGCAACCTGGTTTGAGCCCCCCCCCATCCCCACCTTAGGGGGGTCACTTTACAAGCAGTGAAGCAGTCTGCTGCTATGTTTGTCCCTCCCTCTCTATCTCCCCTCTTCTCACAATTTCTTTCTGTACTATCCAATAAAATAAATTTTAAAAGGCCACCAGGAGCAGTGGATTTGTAGTGCAGGCACTGAGCCCCCATAATAACCCTGGAGGAAAAAAAAATAGAAAGAATATAGCAGAATACCAAATATGTGAACAAACCAATGGGAAATAACTGACTGCTGCAACATGGAATTAGAGTGTCTTAGGAGCTGGGGGCAGCTGATAAGGCACTGACTTCCTGAGCATAAAGTCCCAAGTTTAATTCTTGGCATCATATATGTCATAGTGATGCTGTGATATTCTCTCTCTCTCTCTCTCTCTCTCTTCCTCTGTCTCGCCTTTCTCTCTCTCCCACTTCCTCAATAATAAATAAATCTGCAGATAAACAAATAATATGTGGGATTTGCCATGTGGCGTAACAAAAGCAGATCACTGGAGAGAGAGGGAAAGAGCTGGCTAAAGTTCTCTGTAGAAAAGATGCATAACATAAAATCTGCTCTGAACTCACTACTTACCCACACATTTACAGATGAAAAAAACTTTTAATATGAAAAATCAAGTTGAATGCACTAGGAAAAATTTGGGGGGGGGACATATTTTTAATCACGTATAAAGTGGTAAAAATCTTAAAACAATTCAACAGAAATATGAACTATAAGGAAAAATTTAAAAATTTGGCAATAATATTTTCTTTTACAGGTGGTTCTATAAGAAAGTGAAAAGACAAGATATACACTGGGTGGTTTGTATTAGTCACATATGTAACTGTCGCTAATTATTATTCAGAACATATAAAGTGTTCCTACAAATTAATAAACAAATCATAAAAATGCCCTGTAAGTATCTACACATATACAAATGCTCAGCCCCTTCAAGAAATAGAAAAAGTGAAATCAAAACAATTGTTTTTGATGTAACACAGAACAACCAAACAGTAATGAAATGTTAGGAAGATGTGCAACAATAGAAATTCATGCTTTGCTGGTGGTTTAGTCTCTAGAAACAATGTTGTACATTCTTATGAAGCACAAGATGCAAATACTTTATGACACAGAAAGTCCAGAGCTAAGGGATGACTAAATGGTTTCATGTGCTTTAAAGCTACAACTAGATGTGTAGAAAATATAGAGAAAATAAATAGTAGAGAAAATAAATAGTGTAACCAAAATACCTAATGTGTAATGATTCCATTTGTATAGGGCTAGATGGTGGGCTGGGAGAGATGCCACTGCCTGTCTATGTGCTCACTAGAATAACATATACAAAATTCTGGCTAGTGGTGACAATTGGATTGAAGAGAAATATTTAGTGAGTTTACATCAAGTTAGTTTCTTTCTTTTCTTTTTAATAATATTTATTTTTTTAATTTTAATGAGAAAGAGGAAGAGATAGAGAGAAAGAACCAGACATTACTCTGATGGTACATGTGCTGCTTGGTATTGAACTTGGGACCTCATGCTTGACAGTTCAATGCTTTACCCACTGAGCAACCTCCCAGCCACTCAACTTAGTTTCCCACTCATCAGCTTGCAGATCCTATTTCATTTCCTGTTAAATGTTTCCTTCTCTAGCAGGGAGAAAAGGAACGATTTTTATTGTGCTGAAAATGTCTTTTTCCTCGGATTTTACTTACCTTGAGAGAAATGTTAGGCCCAAATTACTGTTTAAGAAGTGGTAATTAAAACAAAAAGGAAGAGAAGTGTAGTTGTGAGGTAATAGATACTAACATAATGTGGTTATTTTATAATAAGTACTAATAACAGACAGTAAATATAGAAGTATATAAATGTAATATGCAGAATGAGTATACACATTGAATCATGTTATACCTAAAACTAGCATACTGTGATAGGTCCAGTATACCCCAATTGAAAGGTGTGTATTAGTGGGGCCAGGCAGTGGCACAGTGGTAGAGTGTACGCCTTTTCTTGAGGACCTGGGTTCTAGTCCCTGTTGCCCACCTGCAGGGGGAAGTTTCACGAATTGTGAAACAGTGTTGAAGGAGTCTCTACTTCTCTCCCCCACTCAGTTTCTCTCATCATATCCAATAAATAAATATAAAAGATGAAAATGAGATATTTGCAAATGAAAAGTAAATAGAAGAGGTTGAGTCATCCTCATCTGTTGAGACTTTTGAGGATTTCAAACTCCCCTTGTACTTGCTCCCCAGGGAAATTGTCACAGACAGTTTTCCAACTCAGACCTTTGGGGTTGCTAACATGGAGAAAAGACAGAGCCCCAAAATTTCATCTCTGCACTGAAAACAGGCTAACTTGATTTTTCTATGGTTAGTTTACCTGTCTGTCTCAGAAATCACCTGGTATGCAAAGTCTCCCCTTGGACATAAATGGAAATCAGTATCTCTTTCCAGCTGACTACTGGCCTGATTGCAAGATTTTCCCAATGGTTTGGCAACCACAAAAGAATTAGCCACAAGAGACATGGTATCTCCTCCTTGAGCCCTGGTGAGGGTCCCTAGAGAAGGAGCATTTCTCTCACCTCGTATTCCCTGAGAACCATATAGTGGTGATTAAAACCTCAGATTCCCTTGGCTATAGAGAACTGAAGATGAAGCTCCTTAGGAAGCAGGAGATGGCTCTCTAGGTTTCTGGAAGAGGTGAGTATGGGATGAGGGAGAAGCTCTGTACTTTGTGGTGGGTTCACTATACACTGCAAAAACTACTTAGAGAACCAGATTTTATTGGTAGTGGTTGCTTTAGCTGGAAAAAGGCTTCTGCAAGGTGAGGAAATTCTAGATAAGGGCTGAGGGCCTTTCTGTATGCTGGGCCAGGAGATGACCATAGTCATAAGAGTAGTTATCTAGCCTCTGTGTGTGGACCACCAGTCTGGGGCTTTTCTCACCTGTGTTGGCTTCTGAGTTACATTTGGATCCAGGAAGCTTGCCTTGGATGCAGTGGACTCAGAAAGGTCTTTGAAAGTGTAGTGGTTTAGGATACCACCCCACAACTTGGAACTGGGGTTCCCTATCCTTCCAATAAATGGTGGAGATAGGTGATAGCTTGGGGATTGAGTGTCTGCTTCAGATTGCCTTCTTATATGCATTACCTTTCCTTCCTAAGCTTGAGGTCCCTGCAGACCTGATGGCTTCTCCTTTTCTCTTTCTATGGTCTAGTTGTGTAACCACAGAGCAGGAGTGGGTTCCCCTGCTTGTGTCCCACCACCTTCAAAAAGGGAAAGCAGGAGGGTGCTGTGTTCTGCCCTACAAGGAAGACAGAGTTGTTGAAAACGAGAAAACCAAAAGATGTGGAGATGTCAACATGATTTGAGGAAAGTTCAGGTCTCATTTGGGAACTTCTAAGCGCCATATGAGGTTACATTCTCCAACTGGATTGGCAGGTTTGTATTTATCAAATGTTATTCTAGCAGTGAGTGAAGGGCTTTTGGAGAAAAAGAAGTTGAAGATGAGTCTAGTAAGAGTGATTAAACAATACAGCCAGGGAAATAACTCAATTATTAGAGCAAGAGACTTAAGTACCCGAGGTCCTGATTCTATTCCTTTTGCCACATGTACCAGGGTTAATTCTCTCTCTTTCTCTCTCTCTCTCTCTCTCTCTCTCTCTCTCTCTCTCTCTCTCTCTCTCCCTCTCCCTCTCCCTCTCCCTCTCCCTCTCTCCCTCTTCCTCTCTCTCTCTCTCCCCCCCTCCCTGTTTCTTTCTCTCTGTCTCTCTCATTACACCTAATTTTAAAGAAGTCATCAGAGTGTGAGTTACTTCATCTTGTGAACTGAGAGGGAGAGAGAGAGATATGAAAGACCATAACAACAAAAACACCAAATCTCCCTTCAATGGTGTAGGGGCTGGGCTCAAACCCTCTACTCAGGCTTCTCACTACTGTGGGGAAGGGAAACTTAGTTTCTGGAGATGTCTGTGGCTTTTATGACAGGAATGACTCTGGCAGGTGGACTGCTGACATCTCACTCAGGAAAGCCTCCTACCCTAGGCAGAGAGAATGGCCTGGAATACTGCAGCCTTCACGTGGGTGTACTGCTGATAGAAATTAATGGACATTGAGGTGTGAGGGACAGAAAGAAAATTGAAACTCTTGCTAAACCAGCCTCTGGATGTCTTTCAAATGTCAGCAAACCATCCCTGGAGTGTGAGTTTTAGACTAGAGCACTTCTGATTTGAATAACCCTCCTTTGAATGCAAGTTAAGATTAATTTGTGCATGAAGACACGTAATGTGGGGCTAAACTTGGAGGTCCACTTATCATCTATCCATGCAGATATACCAGAATACTGCTCAGATTTGACTATTGGTGGTACAGAGGATAGAACCTGAGACCTTTCATAGGATAGTCTTATGTGTTACCATGGTATCTTTCCCCAGTCCCAAGCTGTGCATTTTATTTTTTTATTTATTTATATATTTTTTATATTTATTTATTTTCCCTTTTGTTGCCCTTATTGTTTAACATTGTTGTGGTTATTGATGTCATCATTGTTGTTGGCTAGGACAGAGAGAAATGGAGAGAGGAGGGGAAGACAGAGAGGGGGAGAGAAAGATAGACACCTGCAGACCTGCTCCACTGCCTGTGAAGCGATTCCCCTGCAGGTGGGGAGCCGGGGGCTTGAACCAGGATCCTTCTGCCGGTCCTTGAGCTTTGCGCCACATGCGCTTAACCTGCTGCGCCACCGCCCGACTCCCCCAAGCTGTGCATTTTAAAGTAAATTAAACTCTGTATGATGTTGGGATTTTTCTTTTTACTCTTTTAGTAATAAGTAGGTTGAGTAAGGAAACCTATACCTGTACTTCGCTTTTAAGATCCCCAATTTGGAGGTCCCATGAAATTACTAACCCAAGAGTTACTACTTTGTGACAGACATGGCCCAGGCTATAGCCCCTGGAACACCATATGGGAGGATTAGCACATTGGAGAAATGGTGCAGAGACTCCCCTTCAATTAAAAAGAAAGATGCCAGGGGGCTGGGCAGGGATGCACCCAAGTATGCACATATGTTATTGCTGGCTTGCTCTGTGTCCTCCCATCTTCCCAGCTGTTGGGAGACGGAGGTCAAAACTGGCCCCTGGGGGTCCTGGGGTAGCTCAGCATGCTGAGGGCAAAGTGTGCAGGGAGACAAGCAGTCAACCCTGGGAAAGCCTCAGTGGGACAATTCGCTTATTGAAAGAAAAAGCAAGTAGATATAAGCTATATTTCAGGGGGAAGGTTTGGGGTGTCCATTAACCCAAAAACAGAGCAAGACAATGCACAGTTACATTTTTACCAACAGACTATTTGATCATAAACTTTACAATGTACATTTTTCCAGAGGTAAATTGTAGGCACTTTAGAGCAGTAAGAGAGAGGAAAAGCTGAGCAATGTTTGCTGGGGTTTTAAAATTAATACAGTAATCTATGGCTTTTAATTAAAGAAGGAAAGGAGGGGAGGTGGCATGTGTAGAAAGGCACCCATGTCTGGGAGTCCAGCCATCAGAAATTCCAGAAACCAAGGGAACCAGCCCTTATCTTGATCTGAAGGGAGAGTTGGGGGTTAACCTGCTAGGATCTCATGGGAACAATGGCCTGGAATTTACAGGACAGTAGGCACATTCTCCAACATGTGATCATGCACAAAGACCTGGGTTTAAGCCCCTGCAGGGAGAATGCTTCATAAGATGTGAATCATGTCTGTAGGCTCTTTCTCTATATCTCCCTCTTCTTTCTCAAATTCTCTCTGTCTTATCAAATAAAAAATAGAAAGAACAAAAGAAGAGGATGGCTGTCAGGAGAGACAGATTCTTGAGTGAGCACTGAGCCCCAGTTATAACCCTGGTGGAAAATAAATAAATAAGTAAATAATAAAAAATACCCACTTCAGAAGAGTCTTATTTTCATCCTCAGGGGCATAGGTTCTGTCACAACAAAATGCATCTCCACTATTGATCTTAAAAATAAACTATTTTATCTACTTAAATTGCTCCTAACTTATGATTAAACAACTGTTCGTATGAATGGGTATGTATATATTCTTAATATTTAATTTTTTTTCTCTGTAATATGGGAGACAGTGTAGAAACTAAGGGAAGGGTGGTGGCATACTCTATTTGGCACATACATTACCATATGTAAGGACTTGGGTCCAAGCCCCCGTCCCCACCTACAGGAGAAAGCTTCATGAATGGTGCAGCAGGGCTGTAGGTGTCTTTTAAAAAAATATTTATTTATTTATTTATTTATTTATTTATTTATTGCCTCCAGGGTCATTGCTGGGGCTCAGTGCCTGCACCATGAATCCACTACTCCTGGAGGCCTTTTTTTTCCCCCCTTTTGTTGCTCTTGCTGTTGTAGCCTTGTTGCAGTTATTATTATTGTTGTTGATATCATTTGTTGTTGGATAGGACAGAGAGAAATGGAGAGAGGAGGGGAAGACAGAGAGGGGGAGAGAAAGATAGACACCTGCAGACCTGCAGGTGGGGAGTCGGGGGCTCGAAAGGGACGTCTTCCCTGAGCTCCATGCCACGTAGGCTTAACCCGCTGCGCTACTACCCGACCCCCACAGGTGTCTTTTTTATCTCTCCCTCTCTTTCTCCTCTTCTCTCTGTTCTATCACATACAATAAAATAAATACTTAAAAATAAACCGTGGACTCTCAATAATAAAGTCCTGAGTTCAGTCCCTGGCAGAACATGTGCCAGAGTAATGCTCTAATTCTTTTTTGTTGCAAATAAGTAAGTAAGTAAGTAAATAAATGTGATTTACCCTAGGTTACATGGCAAAAACACAGTCCTTAAATGGTACATATTGAAGGGAGAAAAATTGTTATGCAAAAGACTTTCATACCTAAGGATGTGAGGTACCTGGTTCAATCTCCAGCACTACTATAAGCCATAAATCCTGGTTTAAGAAAAAAATAAATGTAAAAAAATAAATAATCCTGGAAGTCTAGTTAGATGTGGAAAAATTGCCATTCAAGAGAGTCTGTACAATTTTTATATCCCAAAACTAAAAATATATGCTTAGCTTACAGCATAGTTGGTAATACAAAGTCTTACAGTTACTGAAATGTATCTGTGGGCTTGGGAGACAGCTTAGCATAGAGAGTGAAGTCCTTCCAAGCAAAAGGCTCCAGGATTGAGCTTTGCCAGTACATAGGGCCAGCATGGATGGCACCAAGAAAGGACTCCAGGTTGTGGAGAGCTATTTTTCTATCTTTCTCAAAAATATAGAACCAAATTAGCAGGATGCGAACAGACAACCCCACCAATGTGCCTTGGAGCTCCGCTTCCCCAGAGTCCTTCCCAACTAGGGAAAGAGAGAGACAGGCTGGGAGTATGTGTTGATATCCTTCTAGTTCTGCTTCTGGGATCTCTTCTGTTACATTGCTTGACGTTATGGTCTATTTACATGGTCATTCTGTTACATTGGTTTGGTCTCACTCCCCCTGCCTCCGGGAGAATTTGGTTTAGTCTTTGCCTTTTCGCGCTTCTTGCTTCTCCCTGCCTCCTATCCTACATACTTCCTTGGTTCCAGTGGCAGGAGTAGAGATGGAGGAACACATTGTGTGGTGAATAGGTTGTTGGACTGCTTGCCCACTCGTGAATAAAGATTAAACTGTGTTCTCAGCTCAGCCATGTGTCCCTGGTCATCTGTTACCTGCCTGTGAAGCCAGCCCAGAGAAAACAACCAGTATGGATTGACCTGTCAACACCCATGTTCAGCGGGGAAGCAATTACAGAAGCCAGACCTTCAACCTTCTGCATCCCACAAGGATCTTGGGTCCATACTCCCAGAGGGTTAATGAGTAGAAAGCGATCAGTGTAGGGGTTGGGATACGGAGGTCTGGTGGTGAGAATTGTGCGAAGCTGTACCCTTAGTATCCTATGGTTTTTGTCAATGTTTCCTTTTTATAAATAAAAAAATTTTAAAAATTGGGCCAGATAGGTGGTCACTTAGTGATATCACTGATCCATGAGGACTGAGAATATTTTTTCTGCCACTACATTAAAAATATTGCAAATTAGGGACCAGGTGGTGGGCACCTGTTTAAGTGCACACATTACAGTGCACAAGGACCCAGGTTAAAAACCCTGGTGCACTCCTGCAGGAGAGGAAGCTTCATGAGTGTTGAAGCAGGGTTACAGACATCTCTCTGTCTTTCTCCTTCTCTATCTCTTTCATTCTGCTAAATTTCTTTCTCTCTAATAACAAATAAATAAAAATATTAAAATCTATATTGCAAATTAGACATTATAATTTGCACATCAGCTCATATAGCATATTGTTCTTTCTTTTTTCAGAATTTATTTATTTATTCATGAGAAAGATAGGAGGATAGAAAGCACCAGCCATCACTCTGGTACATGTGCATGCCGGGGATGGAACTCCGGACCTCATGCTTGAAAGTCTAATGCCTTAGCCACTGTGCCACCTCATGGACCACTGTATATTATAGAGTCTTTGGGGTATATCCCTAGGAGAGGAATTACTGGGTCATATGGAAAGTCCATGTCTAGCCTTGTGAGAGTTCTCCAGAGTGCTCTTCACAGACATTGAACCAATTTACATTCCCACCAGCAGTGCAAATGGTTCCTCTGTCCCCACAGCCTCTCCAGCATTTATTGCTGCTGTCCTTTTTGATGTATGCCATTCTCATGGGGGTGAGGTGGTATCTCAGTGTTGTCTTTATTTGCATTTCTCTGACAATCAGCGACCTGGAGTCATCTTTCATGTGTATGTTAGCCTTTTGGATCTTTTCTGTAGTGAATGTTCTGTTTAAATCCTCTGCCCATTTTTGGATGGGGCCATTTGCCTTTTTGTTGCTAAGTTTGCTGAGATCTTTGTATATTTTGGAGATTAGTCTCTTGTGTGATGTATGGCATGTGAAGATCTTCTCCCATTCTGTGAGGGGTCTCTTTGTTTGTATGATAGTTTATTTGGCTGTGCAGAAGCTTTTCAATTTGATGTAGTCCCACTGTTTTGTTTCTGATTTAGTCTTCCTTGCAATTGGGTTTGTTTCATCCAAGATGTCTTTGAGGTTTAGGTGGGAAAGTGTCCCACCAATGTTTTCCTCTAAGTATTTGATAGTTTCTAGTCTAACATCCATGTCCTTGATCCATTTGTAGTTGATGTTTGTTTCTGGTGAGATAAGGTGGTTCAGTTTCATTCTTCTGCATGTTTCAACCCAGTTTTCCCAGCACCATTTATTGATGAGAGCTTCCTTCCTCCGTTTAATACTTTGGGCCCCCTTATCAAAGCTTAGATGTCCATATGAGTGGGGATTTAGTTCTGGGCTTTCAATTCTATTCCACTGGTCTGTGTGCCTATTTTTGTTCCAGTACCAGGCTGTTTTGATGATGGCCTTATAATATAGGTTGAGATCTGGGAGTGTGGTACCTCCATTTCTATTTCTTTTCCTCAAGATTGTTTTGGCAATTCTGGGTGTTTTCTGGTTCCAGATAAATGGTTGCAGTTTATGTATTCTCTTAAAGAAGCTTGGTGGAACTTTGATGGGTATTGCATTAAATTTGTATATGGCTCTGGGGAGAATATTCATTTTGATGATATTAATTCTTCCAATCCATGAGCATGGGATGTCTTTCCATTTCTTGTATCAATTTCTATTTCCTTGAATAGTGACTCATCATTTTCAGTATACAAGTCTTTCACTTCTTTGGTCATGTTTATTCCTAGGTATTTTATTGATTTTGCCTCAACAGTAAATGTGAGTGATTTCTGGATGTCTTCTTCAGATTTAGTGTTTGTATAAAGAAATGCCACTAATTTTTTTACATTGATTTTGTAACCTGACACCTTGCTATATTGCCTAACAATGCCCAATAGTTTTCTGCTGGATTCTTTAGGTTTTTCTATGTATACTATCATATCATCTGCAAATAGTGGGAGCTTGACTTCTTTGCCTCCTGTCTGTTTTCCTTTGATTTCTTTCTCTTGCCTGATTGCTATGGCAAGAAGTTCCAATACTACGTTCAAGAGTAATGGTGATAATGGACAGTCATGTCTAGTCCCCAATCTGAGGGAGAATGCTTTCAGCTTCTGTCCATTGAGTATGATGTTGGCTGTAGGTGTGCTATATATGGACTCCACTATCTTGAGGAATTTCCCATCTATTGCTACTTTTTGTAGTGTTTTGAGCATGAATGGGTGTTGGATTTTTCAAAGGCTTTCTCTGCATATATTGAGATAATCAGGTAGTGTTTGGTTTTGCTTTTATTGATGTTGTGAATGACACTGATTGACTTACATATGTTGATCCAGCCTTGTATTCCTGGGATAAATACCACTTGGTTGTGCTGAACAATCTTTTTGATATACTGCTGTATCCGGTTGACCAGGACCTTGTTTAATATTTTGGTATCTATGTTCATCAGAGATATTGGTGTGTTGTTTTCCTTTTTTATTGTGTCCCTATTTGCTTTTGGTATCGGGGTTATGTTGGCTTCATAGAAGGTGGAAGAGAGTGTTCCTGTTTCTTCGATCTTGTGGAAGAGCTTTAGAAGTATAGGTATTAGCTATTTCCTGAAAAGTTTGTAGAATTCGTGTGTGAATACATCTGGTCCAGGACTTTTGTTGTTGGGAAGATTCTTAATAATGGTTTCAATTTCTTTGTCTGTGATTGGCACACTTAGATTTTGTAGTTCTTTTTGGTTCAGTTTTGGAAGGATATGTTTCCAGCAATTCTCCCACTTCTTCCACCTTCTTTAGCTAGGTGGCATATAGTTCTTTGTAGAAGCCTCGTATGATTTTCTGTATTTCTGTGGTGTCAGTTGTGATACCTCCTCTATTGTTTACAATTCTATTTATTTGGATCTTCTCCCTTTTTTTTTTTTTTTTAGTTAGTCTGGCTCAAATTTTTCATTCCTGTTTAATTTTTCAAAGAATCAACATTTAGCTTCATTGATCTTTTGTATGGTTCTCTTATATTCAATGTTATTTATTTCTGCTCTAATTTTAGTGATTTCCATCCTTCTGGTTGCTTTAGGGTCCCTATTTCTTCTTCCTATAAGTTGTTAAAGCATTCAGTAAAGCCGTTTATTTGAGCTTTTTCTTGTTCTATAATATGTGATTGTATGGCTATGAGTTTCTCTCTCAATACTGCTTTAGCTGTGTCCCAAATATTTTGATAACTTGTGTCTTTGTTTTCATTTGTTTCCAGGAACATTTGAATTTCTTGCTTGAGTGCCTCTCTGACCCAGCGGTTCTTAAGCAGTATGTTGCTGAGATTCCAAATTCTGTGACTTTTAGTAATTTTCTTTTTGCTGTTGAATGTTAGCTTTACTCCACTGTGGACTGAAAAGGTACTTGAGATGATTTCAATGCTCTTGAATTTGTTGATGCTGTCTTTGTGGCCGAACATGTGGTCTATCCTTGAGGATGTGCTGTGTGGATTTGAAAAGAATGTGTATTCCAGTTTTGGGATGGTGAATGACTCTGAAAATGTCCAGGAGGTCTAGTCTGTCCATCTCTTCATTTAATTCTCTTGCTTCTAGGTTGATCCCTGCTTCATTGATCTGTCTAAGTGCAAGAGTGGGGTGTTGATGTCTCCCACTATTATTGTATTACTATTGATGTATTTTTGTAGTTCTTTCAGTAGGTTTTTGATGTATTTAGATGGTCCCTCATTGGGTGCATAGATGTTAATAATTATTAAATATTCTTGGTTGATTGATCCTCTAATCATTATGTAATGGCCTTGCCTATCTTTTATTACTTTATTTAATTTGAAGTCTATGGTGTTAGAGATGAGAATGGCTGTTTCTGCCTTTTTTTTGTGGTCCATTAGCCTGTATGATTGTTTTCCATCCTTTCACATTAAGTCTGTGTTTGCCTTGTTGGGTCAGGTGGGATTCTTGCAAGCAGTATATGGTGGGTTGTGTGTTCTAATCCACCCTCCCACTATGTGCCTTTTAATGGGCAGATTTAATCCATTGACATTTATTGATATTATGCATTGAATGTATTGCATTGCCATTATTCAACAATTCTTCATTTGCTGTGATATTTGCAAGTTTTTTAGTGATGTTCTTGTTTATAAGACGTCTTTTAGTACCTCTTTCGGGTCAGGCTTGGTGATGGTGGCCTCCTTTAACTGTTGTCTGTCTGAGAAGGTTTTGATCCCTCCATCTAGTTTGAATGAAAGTCTAGCAGGATATATTATCATTGGTTGAAACCCTTTTTCATTCAGGGTTTGATAGATATCTTGCCATTCTCTTCTGGCTTTTAGAGTTTGAGTGGAGAAGTCTGCTGATAGTCTTATGGGTTTTCCCCTGTAGGTGACTTTTTGTTTTTCTCTTGCAGCCTTTAGGACCCTTTCTTTATCCTTAGTTCTTTTCATTGTAACTATGATTATTCTTGGTGTCTTCAGGTCTGGGTTGATTGTTTGGACTCTCTGGACCTCTTGAATCTTAATGCCCTTTCTGTTGTTTAGGTCTGGGAAGTGTTCCTTTATTATTTCCTCTAGAATATTATTTCCCCTTCCTCTCTTTATTCCTCTGGCAGGCCAATTATACAAATGTTACTTCTTTTGAGATCATTCCATATATCTCTGTTGTTGTTTTCAGTGTCTCTCAATCTCTTTTTGAGCTCTTTTACCTCCTTTTTGTTTTATCTAGCTCAACCTCTGCCTGGCTAATTCTGTTTTCTGCTCTTGTTAATCTGCTTTATCTTCCCTTAGCTTCTTTCTTCAGTTCAGTTATAGTATTAACTTGTTCTGCTGATTGGCATTTTTTCTCAGCTACTTCAGCTCTCATTTCTCTAATTACCTTGGGGTAGCTTGTATTTTCTTTGAGGTTCTCCTCTGTTGTTTCTCTAATTCTGATAGTCCTTTCCTTCATAGTTGTCTTGATTTCTGTGATTATTAGGTTTACTATTGCTTGCATACTTTTCTTAACTATGGTTACTTCTGACTGACTTGGAGTTTCTTTTGGGCTCCTGTCCTGATTAATTATGGTATCAGTTTTATTTGCTCTTGATTTCACCATTTTTTTTATTAATGTGGTTTTTTTTTTCCTATTCTGTCGTTCTTCAGTTGTTATGTTTTGAGTACAAGCCACACTATACTAAAGACCTTTATGACAAGTGCAATAACAAGTCTCAGAAATTACAACAATAGTAACTGAAGCAAGGATTGATGCAGTTTAAACAACAATACCAGTTAGCCATACAACACCTCTAGTCCAAGAAAAAATAGAAACCAAACAAAAGAAAAAGAACGAGACAGGAAAAAAAAGGAAGCAAGAATAGACAATTATGCAAATCTACTGTCCACTATAATTTCTAGGGCTAGAAAGGGAAGAAAAGGAAGTAGAGAAGACACATACACATAGAGTCCACTCTGAGTCAGATTTCTTCTGCAAAATAATTCACAAACGAGTATCAGTGAATTCAGAAAACAAAAAAAGGTTGGAGGTAGAAAAGAGTAATAATAAAAAAAAGGAATTGAAGGAATGAAGAAAGAAGAAAATAGGAAGAGCAGTAAAAGGAAAGAGTTGGTTGTTTTTTTTTAATTAGCTAGGAGGAGGGAAAAAATAGAGGAGGGAGAGAAGAGGTAGAGAGAAACAAGTTCCTCTCACAATGGATAACACCAGTCACCCTTCAATGGAAAAAACAACAATGGTTAATTTTGGTCAACCTGAAGAAGGTGGATAGAAAAGGGACACGTGTATATAATAATAGTAGTAATAAAATAAAATAGAGTAGAAAACCCCCTAAAAGTCAGTCTGCAACTTGAACTGCTCAATTGGCTTCAGGCAGCCTAAGCAAAGACAGCCAACTATAAGAAGTATCCAAAAAAAAAAAAAAAAAAAACCTGCAGGTAGTCTTTCCCAGGTATGGATGAGATTCTGATTGGTCAGGTATTTTGTCACTCAAATAAAGCTCCAGACACTTAAAAAAAAGAGGGAGAGAGAAAGAGAAGTTAAAGGAGGAGGCTTGGAATGACACCCCTGGTGAGCCATGAATCTTGGTAAAGAAAATAACTCTGCAGGGGAGCCTGTTAGGAGCAGCTGTACTGCCCCTGGTGGCTGGTACTGGGGTGGGGGAGGGTGAGCTCAGAAATAATCAAAGGATTTTCCTTTGTCCCCCTAACCTCCATTTGTAAGCCCAAGAGAGAGTTATGGGGCTGTATTTTGGTGTCACTCTGACCAATCCATATTCACCCTCCTACAGACAGCCCAGTATACTACCTTATGCAGCCTATACTAGGTTGCAAACTGCTGCCACTTGGAGCTCCTGGCTGCTGCAGCTCCAAGGTCATCATCTTGGCTTCGCTCCCAACTTCAACTTCTTCTAACTTAGTGTTTGCATAGAGGAATGCCACTGACTTTTGAATGTTAATTTTGTAGCCTGACACCTTAATGTGTTGCCTGATAATTTCCAAAGGCTTCTTGCTGGATTCCTTAGGTTTTTCTATGTATACTATCATGTCATCTGCAAATAGGGAGAGTTTGACTTCTTCTCTTCCAATCTGTATCCCTTTACTCCTTGCTCCTGCTTGATTGCTATGGCAAGAACTTCCAACACTATGTTGAATAATAATTGTGATATTGGGCAGCCCTGTCTAGTACCTGATCTGAGTGGAACTGCTTCCAGTTTTTCACCATTGAGTATGATGTTGACTGTAGGTTTGCTATATATAGACTCCACTATCTTCATCAGTTTTCCATCTATTCCCATTTTTGTAGTGTTTTGATCATAAAGGGGTGTTGTATTTTGTCAAAAGCTTTCTCTGCATCTATTGATATGACCATGTGGTTTTTGGTCTTGCTTCTCCTGATGTGGTGGATCACGTTGATGGATTTACATATATTAAACCAACCTTGCATCCCTGGGATAAACCCCATTTGGTTATGATGAACAATCTTTTTAATATACTGCTGTATCTGGTTGGCTAGAATTTTGTTCAATATTTTAGCGTCTATGTTTGTCAGAGATATTGGTCCGTAGTTTTCTTTTTGGTTGTGTCCCTTTCTGCTTTTGGTATCAAAGTGATGTTGGCTTCATAGAGGCTGGAAGGGAGTATTCAGTGTCTTCAACCTTCTGGAAGACTTTGAAAAGAGAGGTATTAGTTCTTCTTTGAAAGTTTTGTAGAAATCATTTGTAAAACCATCTGGTCTAGGACTTTTATTCTTGGGAAGGTTTTTGATAACAGTTTCAATTTCATTAGCTGTGATGGGCCTGTTCATATTATCTAGTTCCTCTTTATTTAATTTTGGAAGTTTATAGTTATATAGAAAATCATCCACTTCTTCCAGTTTCTCTATCTTGGTGGCATGTAGTTGTTCATAGAAGCCTTGCATGATATGTTGAATTTCTGCAGTGCCTGTTGTGATATCTCCTCTTTCATTTATGATCAGATTTATTTGAGTCTTCTCTATTTTTTGTTTTTTGAGTCTGGCTAAATGTTTGTCAATTTTGTTCACTCTTTCGAAGAACCAACATTTACTTATGTTCATTTTTTGTATAGTTTTCTTATTTTCATTATTATTTATTTATACCCTAATTTTAGTGATGTATGTCCTTCTGGTTGCTTTAGGGTTCCTTTGATCCTTCTTATTCTAGGTCTTTAAGTCATGCAATCAGGCTGTTTATTTGTGCTTTTTCTTCTTTCCTTATGTGTGCTTGTATGGCTATGAACTTCCCTTTCAGTACTGACTTAGCTGTGTCCAAATATTTTGATAGCTTGTGTCTTCATTTTCATTGAACTCTCAAACCTTTTGATTTCCTACTTTATTTCCTCTTTGACCCAAGAGTTGTTAAGTAGTGTACTGTTGAACTTCCACGTTTTGGGACTATTACTAATCTTCTGTTGATTGTTAAGTGTTAGTTTAATTCCACTGTGGTCTGAAAAGATGCTTGGGATGATTTCAATGCTCTTGCATTTGCTGATGCTGTCTTTGTTGCCTAACATGGACTTGAGTAAAATATGTATTCCAGTTTCTGGGGATGAGTGACTCTGAAAATGTCCAATATTTCTAGTTTATCTATCTCCTCATTTAGCTCCCTCATTTTTAAATTCATTTTCTCCCTCCATGATTGGTCAAGCTAAGAGAGTGGGATGTTGAAGTCCCCTACTATTGTTGTGTTACTGTTAATATATTTCTGTAGCTCTTTCAGTATATGTTTGATGTATTTAGATGGCTTCTCATTGGGTGCATAGATGTTAATAATGGTTAATTCCTCTTGATTGACTGATCCTCTGAGCATTAAGTAATGTCCATCCCTATATTTTAAAATTTTATTTAATTTAATGTCAGATATGATAATAGCTTTTACTGCCCTTTTTTCTGGGTCCTTGGCTTGTATGATACTTTCCAATCCTTTCATTTTGAGTCTGTGTTTTTCTTGTTGAATTAGGCAGGTTTCCTGTAGACAGCATATTATTGGGTTGTGTTTTCTGATCCACCTTCCTATTTTGTGCTTTTTAATAGGTGAATTCGGGCCACTAACATTTATTGATATCAATGATTGAAAATATTTTAACACCATTCTTGTAGAGTTTTAGAGTGTTCTGATATATGGCATATTTATGGTGTTTAGAGGAGACCGTGCAGAACTTCTTTCAGGGCAGGTTGGTGACAGTTGGCTCCTTCAGCTGTTGCCTGTCTGAGAAGGTTTTTATGCCTTCATTTAGTTTGAATGACAGTCTAGCAGGATATAGTAGTCTTGGTTGAAAGCCTTTCTCATTGAGCACTTGATAGATATCTTGCCATTCTCTTCTGCCCTGTAGTGTTTGTGTGGAGAAGTCTTCTGCTAATCTTAAGGGTTTTCCTCTGTAGATAACTCTTTGCTTTCCTCTTGTAGCCTCCAGGATCCTTTCTTTATCCTTATTCCTTTTTATTTTAAGTATAATGTGTCTTGGTGTCTTTAAGTCTGGGTTAATTCTGTTTGGGACCCTCTGGGCTTCTTGAATCTTTATGTCTTTGATGTTGTCTAGACTAGAGAAGTTCTCAGCTATTATGTCCTAAAGAATGCTTTCTTCCCCTCCCTCTATTTCTTCCTTTGGTAAGCCAATAATGCTTATATTATTTCTTTTGAAGTCATCCCATAAGTCTCTGCTGTTGTTTTAATATCTCTTAATCTCTTACTTCTTTTTTAGTTGTCTCTATTTCATCCTCAAACTTGCTAATTCTGTCTTCAGCCTCATTGATTCTATTCTCTCTCCCCTATACTGTTTTCTGGAGTTCATCTATTTTGTTACCCTGTTCTGATACTGTTTTAGCTTGTTCAGCTAGTTGTGTTCGTAGCTCAGCTATTTAAGCTTTCAGCCCTCTAATAACATTGAGATAATTACTGTTTTCTTCCAGAGTATCATTTGTTGTTTCTGCATTTCTGACAACAATTCTTTCAAACTCTTTTCTCACTCCTGTGATTATTTCCTTTACTAGTGTTTGGATGTTGACCTCATCATTTTATGGTTCAACCTTTGGGGTTCTTTTAGCTGGACTCTTGTCCTGGTTCATTTCTCCAATATTTCTTCTTGTTGGCTTAACCATACTATATATATGTTATGAGGTCCCTCTATCAGTACTTTTCAAATTACTCATCACTCTTGCCTGGATTGACTTGTGTCTTAGTAAGGTACTTAAAGAGTTCACAGTTGTGGAAATTGACAATTATTTCAGAATTATTTTAATCTCTGAGTTGAAAAACAGTGGCTTAAAAGCCTCTTTTTTTCTTTTTCTTCCTTGTAGGCTATGGGAGCTTGAAGGCTTTTAAACTACAAGTAGACTCCTTAATGTAACCCTCACTCCTGACCAAGAGATTAAGCAAGGTGGGACAGAGATAATCCACTGGTTATGCAAAGAGACTCTCACAGCCCCACTGCTAGGCCACTGAGATATAGATCTTCTCCTAAGTTTCCTTGTTAGTTCTCTGTCTCCTGTGTCAGCACAGGGCCTTCCCTCCTGCTGCTCCAGCTGCTGTGGGTAGTAGCAATGGACACACACAGTTGCATTTGTTGAGTCTCCTCCCTTCAGCTGTCTTTTTGTTGGTGAAACATACTGGAGGTGGTGTCTCAACTGGTAAACTGTCGGACTATTACCAGACACTTAATCTCTCTCTAGGTTCCTCTCTGTCCACGAGCCACATATATTTTAACCCACTGTTGATTTTATGGGTTCCTGATGTCATTCTAGACTTGTCTTGTTGTGGTTCCAGTTGGTCTCCTTTGGTAGTCCTAGTTGACCTGGGAGAGGAGTGGAGAAATACACAGCTGCTGCTCCTCCATAGCCCCACCTCTGGAAGACCAAGTGGAGCACAATTCTGCAAATTTCCCACCACCGGAGTTCCACATCCCATCCCCTCTTCGAAGTTTTTATATTCTTTATTCCTCTGGGAACACATAGCATATTTTATGTAGTCAACTTAATTTCAAGGCTATTGGGCTGCTTGAAATGGGAACTTCCATTTACTGTTTGAATGTACAGAGAGTTCTACCTCCCATATGTAATCCCACTGACTGACAAGAGAAGCAACTGATGGTATGGATGGGCTCAATCAAACAACAATCACTGAGTTCTATTTCTCAGATTTCCCTCATCTTGGGAATGGGAGCCTCCTGCTATTCATCCCTTTGCTCTTGATTTATGTGTTCATCATTGTTGGGAATTCCATGATCTTCTGTGCTGTGCAAATGGACACACATCTTCACAATCCCATGTACAATTTCATCAGCATCTTCTCCTTCCTGGAGATCTGGTATACCACGGTCACCATCCCCAAGATGCTGTCCAACCTGCTCAGTGAGCAGAAGACCATCTCCTTCATGGGTTGCCTCCTGCAGATGTATTTCTTCCATTCATTAGGAGTCACGGAAGCCCTAGTCCTCACGGTCATGGCCATTGACCGGTATGTGGCCATCTGCAGTCCCCTCCGCTATCCCACCATCATGACCCCCTGGGTCTGCACCCAGCTCTCTGCAGGCTCCTGCGTCTTTGGCTTCCTTATGCTGCTGCCAGAGATTGTGTGGATTTCCACCCTGCCCTTCTGTGGCCCAAATCAGATCCACCAGCTCTTCTGTGACTTTGAACCTGTGCTGCGACTAGCCTGCACGGACACATCCATGATTCTGGTGGAGGATGTGATCCATGCCATTTCCATTCTGACATCTGTCTCTATCATCACACTTTCCTACATCCGGATTGTCATTGTGATTCTGAGGATTCCCTCAGGGGAGAGTCGGCAGAAAGCCTTCTCTACCTGTGCTGCCCACATCACTGTTTTTGTGCTGTTTTTTGGCAGTGTGGCCCTAATGTACCTGCGTTTCTCAGCCACCTTCCCACCCCTGCTGGACAAGGCCACAGCACTGATGTTTGCTGTTCTGGCCCCACTTCTCAACCCAGTCATCTACAGCCTGAGGAACAAGGACATGAAAAATGCCATCAGGAAGGTTTTCCTTCCCAAGAAGGTGTTGGAAGCCTCTGGAAGCCTGTAAAGACCACATCTGGAAGGTGAAAATGCTAGCAGATGATTTTCTAGAATCACTGGTCATACTTTATTTTTATGTTGCCAATGAGGCTTTCTGTACAGTTTTTGCAACATGTGTGCTCAACCAGGTGCGCCACCACCCAGCTATGGTCTGTCCAGTTTTTGAACCTAAGACCTATTGCTGGAACTGATGGAGGAAAGCTGTGACTTGTCTCTAAATTATTTACAGATCATAATGGGACATTTTTCTCAGTAGTTTGGAACTATTTTTTTGGAACCAAGAGAGAAAACTGGGATAAATGCTATTTATATTTATTTCCTGCACATCTAAAAACCTCCCTTAACTGCTCTTTCACTTGCTCTTCCCAAGACTCAGCAACTAGGTAATATTGTTCTCGATTTACAAGATATACAAGGTGTGTAGTGTGATAGGAAGTTTTAATCTGAGTAAGAGCCTGACTTCTCTTTCATCCTGGAGGTCTCCACCACTCTCCTCTCATAGTGACTATAGGTCACCAAAGCAATAGTGTGTGTGTGTGTGTGTGTGTGTGTGTGACTACTGACTTCTTTGTGGTTTATCATTCCTGTCATTTTGAAAGCATTCTTGGAAACTTAAAGATTAACCAAGTTTTGGGAGTCAGGTGGTAGTACAGCGAGTTAAACGCACGTGCTGCCAAGTGCAAGGACCAGCATAAGGATCCCGGTTCTAGCCCCCAGCTCCCCACCTGCAGGGGAGTCATTTCACAGGCGGTGAAGCAGGTCTGCCGGTGTCTAACTTTATCTCCCCCTCTCTGTCTTTCCCTCCTCTCTCCATTTCTTTCTTTCCTATCTAACAAGGACAACATCAGTAACAACAACAATAATAACTAAAAAAATAGAAAACAACAAGGGCCACAAAAGGGAAAATAGATAAATAAATATTTTTAAAAATTTAAAAAAGGATTAACTAAGTTTCAAACACTTAAAGATATTGCCAAATGTAAATACTGATGTTACAGAATGATATGCACTATTCTGGGCTTGCTTTTTAAACTACAGTCCCCATTATTACAGATATGCCTATTGTGCTGTGTCTGTTGTTGTCTCCAATGCTTAGGTTGACAATCTTTTGGATCTGGGAAGCTCCTTCATGCCTTGAACTGGTGACCACCCTTCAAAAGCTTGCATATGCTGTACCTTCCTAGACTGATGTCAGTCACTGCCTCCCTTCCACAGGATGACACTACCATCAAATAATCTTTAGAGAGAGATTTTTGCAGGCTCCTATAGAAAGAAGACTCAGTACACAGAGCAACTTTAGCAATAGCAAAAGACAATCAGAGAAGAGGGCAGAAAGAATTGTCACTAGAAATAGTAGATGAGGGCACAGGAGAAGTCCATCAGTTTCTGTCAGGTCTTCTTCAGCATTCTGGAGCACATGTGTGGAATAGGCTGCCCCTCAGCTGGCAGCTCCTACTTGTTTCCAGATGCAGGTATCCAGCTCCCCCTCACTCCTCCAAATGCAGGCCCTCTACCATATAACACAGCTATTGGAGACCCAAGAGAGAAAATGATATCAAAGTGTCTTTGACTACAAAATTAAAATGCTTGAGGTCAGCATTCAGCAGTCATTTCCTTTGATCTTTGAACTCCTTGCTTATAAATATTAGCATACCATTTATAAATCCAAGATTTTATCATTCACCTGTAGAAGTGTTTGACACATTTTAGTGTGATTTATAAATGTAGCAATCAAATAAGTTTACACTATATTTAGAAATGATGTACACTATCTTTTTTTAAAGATTCTTAATAAACAAAATCTTCACAGGGTTTTTACATACTCATTACAATCTTCATAAAAACTCAAAATAAAAATAAGTGTGGCTGAAATATTATAATACTGTAATAAATATGGCAATATTTTTTAAGTTTTTATTTATAAAATGGAAACATTGACAAGACGATAGGTTAAGAGGGGTGCAATTCTACACAATTCATGCCACTGGAACTCCATATCCCATTCCCTCCCCTAATAGCTTTCCTGTTCTTTAATTCTCTGGAAGCATGGGCCCAGGGACATTATGGGGTACAAAAAGTAGAAGGTCTGGCTTCTGTAATTGCTTCCCTGCTGAACATGCACTTTGACAGGTCAATCCATACTCCCAGCCTTTCTCTCTCTTTCCCTACTGGGGCAGGGTCTGGGGAGGTGGGACTCTAGGACACATTGGTGGGGTCATCTGCCCTGGGAAGTCTGGTTGGCATCATGGTATCATCTGGAACCTGGTGGCTGTAAAAGAATTAAGATAGAAAGTAGAGCAAATTGTTGACTAATCATAAACCTAAAGTCAAGAATATTATGCATGGAGATTTGGGGTCTCCATTTTGGAAAAAGCTAGTAGGTCTATCCTAGGTGGCAATATTTTTATTTTAAATAACACTATATAGCACAGGGATTTTGACAATAGGTGCAATGAGGTATAGACATATGCATAAGTTAAGTGCAAAACAATACTTCTAAGGCCTGATAATACTTGGGGTCAGGTGGTAGTGCAACTAGTTGAGTGCACAATTTACCATTCACAAGTACCTGGGATCAACTTCCAGGTCCCCACCTGAAGAGGTGAAATTTCATGAGTGGTGAAGCAGGACTGGTGATGTCTCTCTTCCTCTCTCCTTTTCTATCCCCTCATTTTCCGTCAATTTCTCTGTGCCCTCAATGGAAAAAAAAAAACATAAAAAACTTACATACTGCAAACCAATGTTAAGTCGGTAAACAATTATTTTAAAATAAATAATATCAATACTAACTACATGTGTGAATTTTATTTACAATAAATTTTACCACAATGAATATGATTTTTAAAAAGTATAACAATATATTGATATATAACAATATATTGAAAAAGTATAACAAAATATTGATTAAAAATGTAAAATTGTAACTGCAAGGTCAAATTGGTATTCTGATGGGTCAAATTATCTTCGATAATAAAAATTAAAATAATGATAAATACATATACATCTCCTAATGAAATATATGGAGATAAAGTCAGTTTTGACTCTATCAACTACTTCTATAATTATTTCTAAAATATCTACTGGGCTTACAATTGTATTGGTCATTTCTCTATTTTTTAAATTGATCTTAGTGAGGCTACTATTCCAGCTACTTCAGCTGGATGCTTGTGATACCACTGAGGAAAAAAGTTTCCCTGCTTTCATGAAGCTTCAGTTTTGAAGAAGAGAGATATCAAAAATCATATGTAAATTATGCAAAGGCTAGGGTGATAGCTCAGTGGGTAGGGTGCACTCTACACTATGTACTTGACTCAGGTTCCAGCCTAGACACACCACACTGGAGAAGTTATGACTGCAGCGCTGTGTTTTCTTTCTACCTTTTGGTCTCTTTTTTTCTGTGTCTATCTGAACAACAACAAAAAAAGTGACCTAGAACAGTGAGACAGCACTTGCATAAGGTGCCAGCTCTGCAAAAGTAATAATAATAATAATTAATATGGAATGCAAGGAGATAGGTAAGAGCTAAAGCAAAGGACTTGCATGACTACAGCTCCAAATTTTCTACCTGAGATCCTGCTCCATGCCAGAATCAAACAGTTCTCCAGACTGTCATTTGTCTATATAACTTGCATAAAAATAAGTAAATGAATAAATCTTTATGAGCATAAGTAAAAATGTCAATAAATTATATGAAGCTTCACATCTTGTGGAGTGAATTGAGAGGGTATAGAGGAGCTTAATGCTTGTTTGTTTTATCCTTTATTCATTTATATTTTTTTGTGGAGCTAGGGCCTTCCACATCTATGACTTCACCACTCCTGGGCCAACTTTTTTCCTTTCTTCTTCAAATAGGGAGACAAGGAAAAGAGAGCCAGAGAGAGGAGAAACACCACTGTAATACAGAAGCTTTCCCCAGGGCCAGGGAAGCTTTTCAAAGGACATTATCATCTTGAGAGCTATACTTCATAAGAATGTGTCTTCATGCCAGTTTGTCAAAGGAGGTTCCTACTTCAGGGATCCCAGCAGTTTCTGACACAGAAGGAAGCTCCTGATGAAAGATCAGATAAGGGGTTCCCACTAATTAACCCAGAGGGAGCCAGCACTGCTTGCTGGGGTGGGGGGAGTACTCCTACAGGAGCTCACCCCCAGAGGCTTTGGGAGCTGGTATAACCACCTCTCTCTTACAGGATCCAGGCAGTGTGAACCCAGGGAGACTAGTATTTCATTGTGTTCAAGGTAAGGAGGCAATGCACTGGACTGGATGTAGACCAGTCCCCAGTAAGGCTAGTGCCAATTGCCTACAGAAGAGGATGGAATGACAGTTGGCATGGGTTCTTCCTGCTCTGTAGATGGCAACATATCAGAGTGAGTGAGCTGATAGGAATGGAAGAGTGAAATCAAGTTCTGGGGTAGAAGATGCATTCAGAGGATTAAATGTCAGTAATGTTGTTTGGACAGGAACATGATAGGTGGAATCACGAATATCTCTCCTGAGTGTATAAAATAGCTTATGTGGATAGTGAATAAATCATAAATCAGGTTAGATCCTGGCCCTCACTGCACTGAAGGAAGATCTTTGGTACAGTGCTCTTTTTTCTCTATCAAAAAAAAAAAAAAAAAAGGAAATAAGAAAAAGCAAACGATTCCTAATAGTGTTATCTTATTCCTTTAGTTTTTTTAATAGCGAGTTTCTCAAAATTCATTCTGATTAGGGGGTTGGGTGGTAGCGCAGGGGTTAAGAGCATGTGACATGAAGTGCAATGACCAGTGTAAGGATCCTGGTTCAAGCCCCTGGCTCCCCACCTGCAGGGGGGTCGCTTCAAAAGCAGTGAAGCAGGACTGCAGGTGTCTATCTTTCTCTCCCCCTCTCTGTCTTCCCCTCCTCTCTCCATTTCTCTGTTTTATGCAACAACAACATCAATAACAACAACAATAATAACTAAAACAACAATAAAACAACAAGGGCAACCAAAAGGGGAAAAGACTTAAAAATAAATCAATAATAATAATACATTCTGATCTAGTATGGCACCATTTCAAATACTTTACCATTTGGGTCTTATCTATCTAATATTTTGATGTCTGATCCCTGTAATAAGCATGGAAGCTAGATGAGAGTAGGAATGAAGAGAAGTCAGGCACAAGGGGCATAACCCTGAAAATCTTCTTTCCTTATGATGGCTTAAGTCAAACACAGCAACCTCTGCCCCCAACCCAGATCCACACATGCTGGCCTTCCTCCAGGGCAAATGGATCAGCCTATCACGCTACTCCCAGACTCCAGAAGATAAGCTTCCAGAAGGGCATTGCCTTTGCTAACATACACACTTTTAATAGAACAGATTATATTAAAAGGACTAAATGACTTAAGGAAATGAGGTTTCCAGAAACAGTAAGACTAACTGTGACTTTATTTATTTATTTATTTTATTTTGCCACCAGGTCATTACAGGGACTCAGTACCTGCATGACGACACCACCATTCCTGGAGGACTTTTTCTCTTTTTCACTTTTCTTTAAATAGATGGATAGATATAGATAGATAGATAGATAGATAGATAGATAGATAGATAGATAGATAGATAGATAGATATGGAATTGCTCCACTGATCTTAAAGCATCTCTTTGCAGGTGGGAAGTAGGAGGGTTGATCCTGGGTCCTCACACACAGTAGTGTATGTGCTCTGTCAAGTGTACCACCACATGGTCCCCTAACTGTGACTGGTCCTCACAGATTGTCAGATTGTCTTTCAACTGAGGAAACAGTAGCCATCACCTCTTGTACTGATCTGTATATAGAAAAGAGTGTATGTCTCTTTCCCTCCTCCAATAGGTGTGCTCTCAGCTGAGTTGTAGAATTTGACCTCAGGTATTTTGGTAGCACTGAACTAAATGGAAGAACACAGGAAGTTTTATTCACTTATTGTGTGAATATGAACAAATATCTAACACTTAAGATGGGGCTGATTCTTCCTAGACCCTCTCTCACCATTTCATGTCCCCAAAAACCAAAGGGTCAGGTGAACTGGTTCACATGTAAACATCTCATTGTTGAAAGAACCATGAAAAATAAAACATGGCTTCAGTGGTTTTCCAGCCCTTAGGGTTGAGGTAATCAGTAGCACTTATATTTTAATTATACAGATTATATAATTAAATCAGTGCCTATCAGTAGCACTTATATTTTAATTATACAGATTATATATTAATGTTGTTATACAGCTTATATATATGTTGTTAATATATTATTTGAATATTTGTATCTTTTATTAGAACACAAATTTCATGAAAGTGGTAAATGTTTCCTTAGTGCTGAATTAAATAAACCTGTAAGTGTGCTTGAAAAATAGTAGGTACTGAGTGATATCGGTTTAATGAGCCCAAGAACGATAGAGATAAGTCATCTACTAAAGCATTTCTTCATCTGACTCACATCTGAGCTAATCCATCTGACTCTTTCTCTTTCATCTAGGGCGTGATCTGTGTCTTTTCACTGATAACAATAAGGTTGTTGAGATCATGGTGAGAAGTAACCAAACTTGTGGGGTAACTGAGTTCTTCTTCTCAGGATTCCCCCAGTTTGAAGAGGGGAGCCTCCTTTACTTCATCCCCCTCTTAATCATCTATATATTCATTGTGATTGGGAATCTCATTGTCTTTTTTGCAGTCCGAATGGACACACATCTCCACAACCCTATGTATAATTTCATCAGTCTCTTCTCCTTCCTGGAGATCTGGTATACCACGGCCACTATCCCCAAGATGCTGTCCAATCTTATCAATAAGAGAAGGACCATCTCCATCTTTGGCTGCCTTCTGCAGATGTACTTCTTCCACTCACTGGGAAACTCTGAGGGAATTCTTCTGACCACCATGGCCATCGACAGGTATGTGGCCATCTGCAACCCTCTTCGCTACCCGACCATTATGACTCCTCGACTATGTGCCCAACTCTCTGCAGGCTCCTGCATCTTTGGTTTTCTTGTGTTGCTCCCAGAAATTGCATGGATTTCCACCCTGCCCTTCTGTGGCCCCAACCAAATCCACCAGCTCTTCTGTGATTTTGAACCTGTGTTGCATCTGGCCTGCACAGACACATCCATGATTCTGGTAGAGGATGTGATCCATGCCATTGCCATCATCTTCAGCGTGCTGATCATTTCCCTGTCTTATGTCAGAATCATCATTGTCATCTTGAGGATCCCCTCTGTCGATGGCCGCCAGAAGGCCTTCTCTACCTGTGCCTCTCATCTGGGGGTCTTTCTGATGTTCTATGGCAGTGTCTCCCTCATGTACCTGCGATTCTCTGCCACATTTCCCCCAGTCCTGGACAAAATCATTGCACTGATGTTTGCTGTCCTGGCACCTTTTTTCAACCCCATCATCTACAGCTTGAGAAACAAGGACATGAAGATTGCAATCCAGAAGCTCTTCTGCTTTCATAAGGAGTTTAATGCATCTACAAGTTAGCACTAGCTCCTAGAACCCTCTCACTCTGAAGTTACTCTAACATTGAACCATAAATAAATACGGTTCAGTTGCTATAACACTGATATATATTTTTTATCATTCTCCTGCTTCTTCCTATGCACACATTTATTTTATTTTTATGCTCGGCAATTATTTTTAAATCAATTCTCTTTCTCCATTAGTGACACAGGGTCCTTTTTTTCTCTCTTTGATCCATTAGTGACTAAGGGTCTTTCACTGCATATATTTATTTTATTTATACATATTCAATTAAGTTCTTTTGACTGCTAGTTAGTCTGGATTTGCATTAACGAGTAAATAATGCAAAGAAAATACCAGTCTAAGCCATTAAATGATGCTTTAACAACATTAAATTTAATGGTAAACTATTGTCATTTCATAGATATTAGTGAAAACTCCAGGCTATAAAATTAGGTAGTTGGTGACCCACTCTTTACTAGTGTTGCATACTAATTTTGTGACTTAGAACAAGTTATGATTTATCTCACTATTTTAGTTTCACTGTCTATGAAATGGATGCAAATGGCACAGTGATTATGTGAAAGATATTCAGCCAGAGACTCATGTGTCCCAGTTTCAATTCTAGGCACCAGTAAGACAGAGCTTAGTAGTAATCTGATTAAAAATTAATAGTAATAAATAAAATAGGTGAAAATGTAATGTATTTTAAAGTAGAACTATATATGCCTAATATGAAACTGAAACAAGTTATTTTATGAAAATACCTAGATAATGTTTGACATAGGAAAAATTAAAAAATAAGTGCTAACATTTAATATCACTAGCCACAAATTTCTTAGTATCTGTAATAGATGTTTTAAAGAATGCTATACTAAAATGTGGTACTAAGAATAAAAGCTCATATGTATATAATATACACATATTTTATAATATATTTATATTTATTTATATATATTTATATATAAGCTAATATATATAAAAGCATCCTTATGGTTACTATTATTATTTTTTTTCCAGAACACTTCTCAGCTCTGGCTTATAGTAGTACTGGGGATAAGACCTTTAGTGCCTCAGGCATGAAAGACTTTTTGCATTACAATTATCTCCCCAACATCCTTATGCCCATTATTTTAATGGGTTTTCCACTATTATTTTTCAAGAACTAAGTAGAATTTATTTTACTTTGGTTGTTCTGGTTGATTACATCCAATTTTATTGAATTATACTATTGGCATGAAAATAAATTCAATCACATTCAGAAATGGAAGACAGGTGAATAGATTATAAAGATACATATAATGCATATGTACGTTCACCTTTACGTACTTATTCTCATACCTTTTTTCTTTGAAAAGTGTTTTATGCGTTGCCATCAGAAATCAATTCTCTAAAATGAAAATTCATGTTTCTGTATTAATATGTTAAGCCAGCATAATTAAATTTTCTGCCACCACAAACTCTAAAGACACAAACCAAGCCCAGACTGTGAAAACTGTTAGGTGCTATAACCACTGAAAAGGTTAGAATTGTAAAGATCAACATATATGTAGTTGACAAGGAAATTCATAACGACTTTTAATACTCTAAAATCTCACGTACAATTTTCTTTTCATGAAATATGAGCAATAATGCATCCAGTTGCTGCTGTCTACTGGGTTTCCCAATTCTGACCAAAGATGCATATTTAAACACTAGCAACATGGGGGCCAGGCAGGAGTGCAGTGGGCTAAGAGGAACAAGGACTGGCATAAGGATACTGATTTGAGCTCCTGCCTCCCCACCTGCAGGGGGGTCACTTCACAAGTGATGAAGCAGGTCTGCAGGTGTCTATCTTTCTCTGCCCCTCTCTGTTTCCCCTCCTCTCCCTTTTTCTCTGTCCTACCAACAATAACAGCAATAGCAACAACAACAACAATGACAACAAAATGGAAAAAATGGCCTCCAGGAGCAGTGGATTTGTAGTGCAGGCACCAAGCTCAGAGACAACCCTGGAAGCTAGATAAATAAATAAATAAATACTAGCAACATCGTCACAACAAAAAAAATAAATTTAATAGACAAACTATTATAAATACTAGCAGGAAAAAACTGTTTTCAATTGACCCCCAAACTTGAAGCTTTTCCTCAGGTTGAAGTGCACATGAGAACAAATTGTGGATAATATTTATCTGCCAGATTTTAGGGGAAAAAATAAGTGAGAAGACCCTAGCTGTTATGTGAATCAAACTTTACAGAGAAGCAAAGGGGAAACATTAATCAAAGGTTGGAAAAGCACATACTGAGAAACACAGTTCACTGGGGAACTCAGGGTGGAGGGAGATCTATAGAATCACATCAAGCTAGTTACCCCTGGAGTCTTGTTTAGGGAAGGGCATGAAAAGCAAAGCTGAAAGACACAATCAAGAGAAGTCATAGCACATGCATGCACTTTCAAGCAGTTGTAATAAAAGCTAGACAGTACAACTTCTTGGGATCAAAGCAATAATTTGGAGCTGATATTCGACTTCATGAAAGATACTTGCTTGTTTGCTAAGAGCAATTACATCTGCGGGCCACTCTTCTCTGGTTAGTTTTGTGTCCATACTTGCAGTGACACAATCATACTTGTGTGTGTACACACAGACACATTTAATTTTTAGAGAATTTTTTTCTCTTTTTATTGAGGAAATGTTATTTTACAAGTGTGTTGTCTCAAAGATGCAGCTTCTCACCTCTCCAAAATATTGCTTAGCATACCTCCCATTCACAAAAGTTCTGTCTTCGCCTACTCCATGAGCTTCAGTCATCCATTCTTTTATTAATCCTTCTCCATTTCCATAAAGCAGGTCACTTCTACAGATATAGTCCAAAAGCTTTCATGTCTTTTGCCTTGCCTGTATCTTTGCTAGTTTCTCAAACACCACACGTGAATGCAATCATCAAGTATGTGAATTCCCTTTGATTTGAAACACCTAATGTGATTCTCTCTGGTTAACCCATGTTGTAGCAAAGGGAATATATAGTCTCTTCTTAAAACAGAATAGTATTTTTTAAATCATTGTTGGGGGGGGGGGTTAATGGTTTACATTACAATCGTTGACACTTGGGTACAATTTTTCATTTCCCCATGATAGGGTGTCTGCAAAACATTTTTACTGCCAGCCTAGGTTCATCTTCACCATGGACCAGGATCAAAAAGCCCCTCATTCCAATAAACTTTCTCTGTCCTTCCTTCCCAAAGTGCTTTGTTTTGGTGTAATACACCAAACTCAATACACATTTTATTTTGTGTTTTCCTTTTCTGTCCATTTTTCCTTTTTACCTATCAGTGAGACCAGCTGGTACTGACCCTTCTCTTTTTGGCTTCTCTTACTTAATATGATTCCTTTAAGCTTCATCAAATGAAAAAAGGAGGTAACATCATTTTTAATAAGGATGTTCTTTTTTATGGGCCTTCTAGTTCCATATACATGAAGAGACAGGCTGGTTATAGTGTCATAGTGCTAAAATGAAGGACAAATGAACTCTCTGTAATCTCAGTGCCATCTCTATCTACACAGATTCCCTTTTGACCCAGAGGGCTAATGAGATGAGCACATATAGTTCTGTTAATTGAACCCATGATAGAAAGAACTTTCTGCTCATCACCCTGGGAGAAAACCTCAGTGGACCTCATTTTCTCTTTAGCAGTTCCTTAAGGCCACTGGCACAATTCTAAAGAGATTGAAAGAACACTGAGAGATGCAGAGACCCTAGGAAAAGGAGAAAAGAGTCCTGCTCTTTCTGAAAGAGGTGAGTTTAGGATCATTGAGGTGGAGAAAGCATATCATTTTGCAATGCTTGGAAGAAAATATACCCTAAAATTTCAAGTCATGAAGATTTATTTGGGAAGTCTTAAGTTTGGTTGTTGGGCTAAGGTTTGTGAGAAGTTTCTCTATAAGGTTATCTTTGACACTCTGTGGACTTGCAGACAGAAGAAACTAGCTATTCAGAACTTACTAAAAACTAAGACAGGATGCTCACACTTAGCTTTCCTCCCTGTTTTCTCCCTCTATTCCTCTAACATTAATGCTGTTTATAAAGCTGATCCAAGCCTAGTCACTAGAAAAGAAGCCATTTTCAAATACATAAGAGGTTTTGAAATACTGGCTCTGCCTTAACAGCTCACAATCTAGTGAAATCAAAACAAATAACAAGAGTGGCAATGAAACATAGTGAAGTATATGGTAGCAGTTGTTTCGGGGACAATGAGATCAACACAAGCCCAGCTCTCTCTCTCTCTCTCTCTCTCTCTCTCTCTCTCTCTCTCTGTGTGTGTGTGTGTGTGTATGTGTATCTCCTTGTATGTGTGTTTGTGCAAATGCATGTATGTGTATGACGTGCATGAATGAATATGTGTCTCCTTGTGTATTTATGTGTGTAAATGTAGGGAAAGATAAAACCAGGGGCCAGGTGGTGGCGCACCTGGTTGAATGTACATGTTACAATGCTCAAGACCCATGTTCGAGCTCCTGGTCTCCACCTGCAAGGGGAAAGCTTTGTGAGTGGTGAAGCAGTGCTGCAAGTGTCTCTCTATCTCTCTCCCTCTATATATCCCCCTTCCCCTTCAATTTTTGGCTGTTTCCATCCACTAAATAAAGATAATTAAAAAAAGAAAAAGATAAAACCAGAGACAAAGTCCAAGTCTTCCAAAAGGAGCTAGTAATTGATCAGAAATGTGAAGAACATTTCTGAGCTGCTTAAATTAGAAGAGTGAATATAGGGCTAGAAGACAGTTTGTCAGGTAAATAAGAGACAGCTCACCCATTAGAGCATATGGCTTTCTGTGTATGAAGCCCTGGGTTTGACCTCCAGCACCAGGTAAAAGCATCATGAATGACACCAGGGGAGCCCCAGGCATGGTGGAGTGGTGCTGTGGTGGGTTTTTACCTGTCACATCTATTTCTCTTACCCATTTTTCTTTCCATGTCTCTGAAAATTAAGAATAATAAGATTGAGCTAGGGAGGCTAGTATTCAGTGGTAGGATGCATCTGAAAGATCCTGGCTCATACCTCAGCATTACACTAAAATAATTGTTGAAAAAAGCCTATCATGTTATTTAAACATGGTGCAGGTGACATATCTATAGTAGTAAGGAAGTCACACAGAGAATGATTGAAGATAAGATCTAAGTGAGATATTGCCCATGTTACTCTGATCTAAAAAGAAAATACCTAATAGATGGTGAGCAGCAATACTAGGAAAACATTTACTTACTCAACACAACTCTAATTGCTCTAATTGATTCAACAGTAGAGGATGAGGCTGGGGTCAGAGAGACCATCTAAATTTCCATTTTCATATGACTATCATCATTAGAGAGAGGATTCTGGTTCAATATGTTTGAAATCAATCTACAATTCCAGTGCTCTAGTGGTTCTTCAATAAAAAAATAGAATGATGGGGGAGGAAGGTGATTTGGTTATAGAACATAAAACCTGTAAGTATGAGGTCTTCCATTTGAAGCCCAGCACTGCACGTGCTACAGAAATGCTCAAATGCCCCCTCCGTCATAAATAAAATTATTAACATATTAGAGATTTCAAAATGGAGATCTTAAATATTAAAGACAGGAAAGTTAAGAGATAAAGATTTATCTATATAAAATATAAATTTATGTTTCATATCTGGAAAATGACAGTTCACTGTTGGTCACTAGGAATCTTTTTTTATGGCATCAGTGAAGGAAAGTGAATCTGGAAAACATAGGAAGCCAGATTCAGCTTTTCTTATCTGAGAGAATAGAGGAAAAAAGGAAAGACATTTGGACATAATAATACATGTAAGGGTGAATTAGAAAGGAAGTGGGGAATATATATACATACAATTTGATAGTTATGGAATCAGCCTGTATTGGTGACCTTGGGGGAACTACTGCACTTTCCAAAGGAGGGGATAGGACACAGAGCTCTGGTAGTGGAACTATTATGTTATAATTTTGTAAATCAACATTAAATTTCTAATAAAAATAAATAAATTTTAAAAATGTAGCAGCTAGCAAAATAATGTCAATGTTCACACCACACTGGTTTCCTGTTCTGTGGCTCAATGTGCCTTCCCTGCATTCACAGGTGGCTCCTTCAGGGACATGAGGCATGAAAACCTATCATCTGTGACTGAGTTTATCTTCATTGGGTTCCCCAAGCTCCAGGATGGTGGTCTCCTGTATTTTTTCCCTTTGCTTTTCATCTACATTTTCATTGTCATTGGAAATCTATTAATCTTCTGTGCTGGGCGAATGGACACACGTCTCCACAACCCCATGTATAATTTCATCAGCCTCTTCTCTTTCCTGGAGATCTGGTATACCACAGCCACCATCCCCAAGATGCTCTCCAACCTGCTAAGTGAGCAGAAGACCATCTCCTTCGTGGGCTGTCTGATGCAGCTGTACTTCTTTCACTCTCTGGGGAACACAGAAGGGACACTGTTGACAGTCATGGCCATTGACAGGTATCTGGCCATCTGCAATCCCCTCCACTATCCCACTATCATGACCCCCCAACTATGTGCCCAGCTCTCTGCAGGCTCTTGTGTCTTTGGCTTTCTAATCCTTCTCCCTGAGGTTGTGTGGATTTCCACCCTGCCCTTCTGTGGCTCCAACCAGATCCACCAGCTCTTCTGTGATTTTACCCCACTGCTGAGATTAGCCTGCACTGATGCTTCAGTGATCCTGGTGCAAGATGTGGTCCATGCCCTGGCCATCCTTACCACAGCCCTGATCATTTCTCTGTCCTACATCAGGATCATTGTGGTCATCGTGTGCATCCCATCTGGTGAGGGCAGGAAGAAGGCCTTCTCCACCTGTGCTGCCCACATTGCTGTTTTTCTACTTTTTATTGGCAGTGTAGCCTTGATGTACCTCAGATTCTCAGCAACTTACACCCCATTCTGGGACATGGCTATTGCCTTGGCCTTCTCAGTTCTTTCACCCTTCTTCAACCCCATCATCTACAGCCTGAGGAATAAGGACATGAAAGATGCCATCAAGAAGCTCCTTTGCCCTCAGAAGTCCTTCCATATGTCTGCAAAGTAATTCAGGCTGGACTTTTCTGTGTACCGGGACTTCATGAAAAGTTGATTCTCATGAGTAGTACTATTATTACCATTATTTCCATTACTGTTGCTGTTATTATTAGTAGACTATGCACCACTCAGTTTTAACTATTGGTGATACTGAGGATTGAATTTGGGTATTTCCATATATTCTTGTACCTTCTTGCTACGTCTTCTTGATTTGAGAGTAGAATTTAAAAGAGTTAACACGGAGATGGGTATGGCATATCTGGTGGAGTGTGCCATGCTCAAGGATCCCTACTCCCCATTTGTAGGGGGAAAGCTTCATGAGCAGTTACCCAGTGCTGCGAGTCTCTCTCCCCCTCTCGTTCCCTCTTCCTCTCTCTTTTTCTCTCTCCTTTATTATTTCTTCTCAATTTCTCTCTGTCCTATCAAATTAAATCAAAGAAGAAAAAAGGAGAACTTGGTGGTGGGGAGTGATGGATTTGTCATGTAAGCAGCAAGTCCTAGCAATTACCTTAATGGAAAAATAAGAGAAGAAAATAAAGAAAGAAATAGAACAAAGGACAGGAAATAGAAAGGAGGGACGGAAGGAAGGAAGGAGAAAGGAAGAAAGAAAGAAAGTTGTATAAAAAGAAGGCAGAATTGCCTGCATCCAGACCACAACTTTATCCTCCTTTCTTTCTTCCTTCCTGACAGTCTTGCTACTAATTGAAGGCATGCATTTGTACAGGTCTATCTATCACTGAGTTCTGCCCTTAGTATGATCTCATGGACCATAGTTGGTTTTATGTTAGCTGAGTCCACCCTTGGGAAGAGACTCTTAGTAAGAATTCATATGTGAGAGTGGTCAGAAGATAAATAAATATATTCAAACCCATATTCAATGAAACTAATGATTTAATCAACACTGTCAAAATGATATTTGGGAAAAATGCTCTGGTGTCCCTACACTACTTCAGGAGATGCACCATGCCACATGCACCATGACCCTCACTCATGCAGGAGGGTCAAGGAAGGATGGAGAGGATCAACTGGACTTAGTTGGAAGAATATTATTAGTTCTTTTGTGGTGGGTGTGGTATAGTAACGGATTCTGAAGAGCTTTGAAATTGTACTTCTAGCACAGTTACAGTCTTATAAACCAAATTTACTTCAGAATCAAGTAAGAATTGTATTTTTCTCAGTGACTGAGGAGATTATCACTGGGCAGAATACCTTGTGTGTGAGAGGCTCTTCTTTGATCTTCAGTAATGCATAGGCCAGAGGCTCTGCTTTCTTGCTGTTTCTCTTTGTATCTCTGTTTCTCTCTCATAAAATCATTCATTTAATCTTTTTTTTAATGCAGGTCTTTTCTTTCACATCAGTGCCATAATATAAAATATACATGGTCATTTTAGTATAAAATTGTTGAGTATATTTTATTTACTGATATTACATTTTAGTATAAACATGTTTTAATGTCATTTGATAATCCATATTTTAAAGTCAATAATATAAACTAGACTTCATTTATGTGTCTACATAGTATTTGTTCCTGTCACTTTAACTATGTTTAAGCAATGTACTTTTCTGAAGTTTGCATTGTAAACTCAGTTTCCCATGCTTTTAAATTGGTTTTATATGAATTCATATGAATTCTCATCATAATTCCTTGGATAAAAGTACAGTTCATCATTTCTTGTCCATGAATGTTTCAAACAGCTTTTGCTGACATATCCTTGACACGGAGTACAAAGTTCAAGTGACATTACTAGGAAACAGTTTCAGATCACAGAGGGCAGGAGAGAACAATAGAAATATAAGAATCACAGAGTGGAAACTGAATTCCAACACATATGACCCCAAGCAGGCTAGGAATTTTTCTGCATTACAATGTTCTCATCTGTGAGTATATGCATGGATCTTACCCCCCCTTAAAGAGCTTATACAATCATACACTCTCTGATCCATTGTAAGTGCCCAGTAAATGTGTATTTGTCTTTAAGTACAATTGTTTTTTTTTTTCATGACTGAGTTGATCATTCTCAGTAACAGAGAATGAATTCCTATGATGTTTGTATATAAGCTCAGCTCTTGAGCGTGTCATCTTTTATCTTCATCACATCACCCCAGGGCTACCAAACACTCTTGTTTCATACTCAGTGAAGTCTCTGTGACTTAAACTTTTCTCTCATTTCAAGTCCTACATTCACAGAAATCTTGCAGTAACCAGGACTTTCCACCCCCAGCCAACTACACAAGAAGAATATTAGCATGTTGAGGTGGCAATCGTTGTGTTGGTTAGATTGTGATCGGCAGATGCAATATTATTTGATATGGATTGGGAGAGGCATACGGGAAAGTGGGCCCTATCCAATGGTTCCAGGACTGGGGGAAGTAGAGGCTCTATAATGGATATGTGAGGTTCCTGCTGTCTTAGGGTTCAAAAAGACAATCGATAGTTAATGTTATCATCACATTATTTGGTAATTGGGTTAACTTTGAAAAGTCCTTTTGTTATGGTTTGCTGTACAGTACCCAGTATCTTGTATATAGCTGTGCTGTTGGTTGCTTCTGATCTACTTGGTCTAGGCTTTTGAGAGAGTCTGCATAATTACACAGCCTATATATTAAAAAGATTCAGTTTGTGTTTTGAAAAACTTCGAGACATACAATTAATTTTCCCCCTCTCGTATTAATTAACTAGTGATTTATATGACTACATTTTACTAGTAGTGTACATAAACACCATTCCCACCACCAAAAGACTGTGACCCATCCCTCCCACCCACTCCCACCCTCCACTGTCCCAGGAAGCTGCATGTCTACCCCTCACCACAGGGTTTTTACTTTGGTGCCCTACTTACAATTTGGTCAGGTCCTGCTTTTAGTTTCCCTTTCAGATCTTCTTACTCAACTTCTGTTGATGAGTAGGATCATCCCATACTCATCTTTATCTTTCTGACTTAGCTCACTTAACATAATTCCTTCAACATGCTTCACTTCAGACTGTGTCCAGAGACTTCATGTGTGGAACGACAACCCTTCAGCTTCATTGCTCAGGTGAGACCTTTCCTTTCATAGTATACTCTAATTCCATCTCAGGTGGTTCACTTTCTAACAAAGTCCCCAAACCTAAATAAACACCAGTTTCTGTGAGAGAGAGCATATGTTCACATGTATCCGTAAACTACTGCAAAATATATACCTGAAAGCAGAAGTACACTAGAGTTCGCAGTGAGTACCTCCCTAACACTTCCTCTCCACTATTTCAAGCTTTGGGTCCATGATTGATCAACAATTTCTTTGGCTTTGTATGTTAATTCTCTTTTCAGTCACCAGGTTCCAGATGCCATCAGGATGCTGGCCAGGCTTCCCTAGACTGAAGACCCCACCAATGTGTCCTGGAGCTCAGCTTCCCCAGAGACCCACCCTACTAGGGAAAGAGAGAGGCAGACTGGGAGTATGGACTGACCAATCAATGCCCATGTTCAGCGGGGAAGCAATTACAGAAGCCACCTTCTACCTTCTGCAACCCACAATGACCCTGGGTCCATGCTCCCAGAGGGATAGAGAATGGGAAAGCTATCAGGGGAGGGGGTGGGATATGGAGATTGGGTGGTGGGAATTGTGTGGAATTGTACTCCTCCTACCCTATGGTTTTGTTAATTAATCCTTTCTTAAATAAAAGAAAAAAAAAAGAAAATATTCTAAAGTTAAAAAAAAAAGAAGAAGAATATTAGCAAGAGAAGATCATAGAAGGATTATATTATGGACATAATTAGGGTTATACTTCTGGACATAATGATGTGTTGTTTGATTTTGAATAACAGGGACAGTTAGTATTCTCTCTATCTCATCTGTTACGGAGTCTACCATCCTGTGCTATTTGGATTTACACCCATTTCTCTAGTCTGTATTAGTATTCTTCTGGAGGAAAGGAATCACAGGATACTAATCTTTTGTTCTCAAAAGTGTTAGAAAGTGGAAGCCACCTTGATCATAGTAGCCTTTAGTCTTACTAATTTGTTTGAATTATTGAAAATTGCCTTGCCTATCATTTTTTCTTTAGGGAATGATCTTTAGTCTCTATGCACCAAACAGGGTGGAATGGGGGGTGGTTGATATCATAAGCTGGAAAAAAAAAAAAGGTTCATATGGCAATACGGAGCTAGTTCATTTGGTTTTCCTAAAGTAGGTGGAGTGACTTAGACATAGTAAGCAGATATGAGTTCAATGTTCCTTCAACTGCCCCACTGATCTCTTTCCTCTACTGTATAATTATCCTTCAATGCTGAGTTTTGTATTATCAGCATCTTGATTCTTTAAAAATCAAATTCACTAGGAAGAACCACAAAAAAGGTAATAAAGCAAAACAGAATATACACATGGTATTCTGGTGCCTGATGACTAATTCATTTGTCCTGGACTGAAGTTCTTTTACTTGAAAGTCTCCTAATTATCAGTCTGAACTGTTTTTTTTTTTATTGAAGTCATTATGAGAATGTTTCCCAACTTATCTTAATTCACCTGTGTAGAATTCTCAGGAGAGCCTCCCTCCTTATTCTAGTGATGCTCAAAACAGATACACATGGGGGATATCTATGGAGCAATCTACTGTCTGATGCAAGAAATCACATTTAGATAGTGGACACATTGAAGAAGACTGAAGAAAGAGTGTTTTAGTAACTGTGCAAGGTTACCATTTCAGGGCAGAGAAATATTGTCTTCACTCCATGTTTACTCCAACTCTGGGAATAATAGCAGCACAACTAGTGAGTTGACTAATTGGGAAGGACACACACCAACTTGGTGATGCATAGTACTGTGTTCCTGCAAGTACTGAGAGTGAATGATAGAAAGTATATTGATATGGTACCCATTGCAAAGGATTGTTATATTGCATATGCATTGATAGAAGACAAGCATTGTAATGTCTTGAAAATAGTGAATGAACAATAATAAGCAAAAATGCTGTTGTTATTATAATTATTATCAGAATATATAATTGCAATTATGAATGTATAAAATACTATTTTTTGTTACCTATGTCTCTCCATCTGAAATGGTAAGTTATTTAGAGTCAGAAAAGTGAAAAGGAGGATAGATTTCACTAGTGATAGTCATTAAACTATCACTAGTAAATACCAAGAATCAGAAGAACTAGAGGACAGAATTCTGAGATAGTAGTGGGGAGTTTTCTTAGAGAATTGGTATGAGTTTAATATAGGAAAGAAATTGTTTTTATTTTAATGCCTTGTCTAGTTCTATGTATAGTTCTATGTTTGCTTAAAATAGGATGCTTTTTAAAATATGATCCCCTGATCAACAGAATCAGAAACAGCATGTCCTGGAGATTTTTTAAAAATGCAAATCAGCGGGAGTCAGGTTGTAGCGCAGTGGATTAAGCGCAGGTGGCACAAAGCACAAGGACCGGCATAAGGATCCCGGTTCGAACCCTGGCTCCCCACCTGCAGGGGAGTCACTTCACAGGCGGTGAAGCAGGTCTGCAGGTGTCTATCTTTCTCTCCTCCTCTCTGTCTTCCCCTCCTCTCTCCATTTCTCTCTGTCCTATCCAACAATGACAACAATAATAATAGCTACAACAATAAAACAACAAGGGCAACAAAAGGGAATAAATAAAATAAATTTAAAAAATGCAAATCAGCTGGGGAGATCATTCAGGCTGCAGAAAATTTGCATATGGGAGATACTCTGGGTCCCCCTACTCACAATAGACCTAGCTCTCAATATAAATGATATAGATGTATGCTGAAGCAGAGCTCTGCCCTCTCTTGGTCTCCTTTTTTTTTTTTTTTGTAATAAAAACCCAGTCTTGAACAGAATGAAATGTATATCTTTTGGCCCTATTTCATGTCTATCAAACTCCTGAGTAGCAGATTTTCAGAGTAGAGGTCTGTATTCACAGTTTTAAAAAGGCTTCATTTTTTAAAATTATTTTTAAAAATTTCTTTATGGTATTAAATGTTTACAGTCAACAGTAAAATACAATAGTTTGTACATGCATAAGATTTCCACATAACAATACAACCCCCACTAGGTCTTCCTCTGCCATTATGTTTCAGGACCCAAACCCTCCTCTCAACCCTAAAGTCTTTTACTTTGGTGCAATACAGCAACTCCTGTCCAAGTTCTGTTTAAAGTTTTCCCTTCTGATCTTATTTTTCAACTTCTGTCTATGAGTGAAATTATCCCATATTCATGTTTTGTTACTGACTTATCTCACTTAACATGCTATCTTTGAGTTCCATCTAAGATGGGGTAAAGAAGGTGAATTCACCATGAACCTGAGACTTTAGAGCTTCAGGAATAAGTGTTTTTGCACATCCATTATGCCATCCACCTTTGTTTACATTTCTCAGTTTTCCACATAAAATTCAGGCCCCCTCTAGGTCCTCCTCTGCCATCATGTTCCAGGACCTGAGCCCTCTCGCCCACATCAGAGTCCTTTACTTTGGTACAATACACCAGACCCAATCCAAGTTCTGTTTTGTGTTTATTGTTCAACTTTTTTTGTTGTTGTTGTAATTGGATTTGTTTCCTTGAGGGTTCCTTTAAAATTTAGATGGAAAAGAGTTCTGCCAACATTTTCCTCTAAGTAATTGATTGTTTCTGGTCTAACATCCAAAGGGTGCTGAAATAACTTACTATTACTGTGTTGCTGTTAATATATTGCTGCAGTTCTTTCAGTAAATGTTTAATGTATTTAGAAGGACTCTCATTGAGTGTATAGATGTTGATAATTGTTAAGTACTTTTGATTTACTGATCCTCTGAGCATTAAATAAGGTCCATCTGTATCTTTTTTTTAATTTTATTTATTTTTTGGTCTATTATGTCAGCTTGAGAATAGCTTTTCCTGCCCTTTTTGTGGTCCATTGGCTTATATGGTAGTTTTCCATCCTTTCACTTTGAGTCTGTGTTTGTCTTGCTGAATTAGGTAGGATTCCTGCAGACAAGATATGGTTGGCTTGTGTCTTCTGATCTATCTTTCTACTTGGTGCCTTTTAATAGGTAAATTCAGGCCATTAACATTTATTGATATTAAAGAATGAAGATATTTTAATGCCATTATTTTAATAGAGTGTTCTGATAAATGGCATGTTTATGATACTGTGATTACTTATAAGAGACTTTTCAGAACATCTTGCAGGGCAGGCTTGGATATAGTTAATTCAACTGTTGCTTGTCTGAGAAGGCTTTTATGCCTCCGTCTAGTTTGAATGACAGTCTAGCAGGATACAGTGGTCTGGCTTGAAAGCCTTTCTTATTGAGAGCTCGATATATATCTTTGCCATTCTCTTCTGGTCTTTAATGTTTGTGTGGAGAAATCTGCTGCTAATCTTATGGGTTTCCTCTGTAGGTGACTCTTTGTTTTTCTCCTGAAGTGTTCAAGAACCTTTCCCTATCCTTATTCCTTTTCTTTCTAGTATGATGTGTCTTTAATTCTGGGTTAATACTCTCTGAGCTTCTTGAACTTTTATGTCATCTAGAATAGTGAAGTTCTCTGCTATTATGTCCTGTAGAATGTTTTCTTCCCCTCCTATTTCTTCCTCTGGGGAGCCAAAAATGCATATATTACTTCTTTTGAAGTCATCTCATATGTTTCTGTTGTTGTTTTCAGTATCTCTTAAACTATTTTGATATCTGTTACTTCTATCTTAGTTTTCTCCAATTCATCCTCAATCTTGATATTTCTGTCTTCTGCCTCATTTATTCTACTCTCTCTCCCTCTGTTGTTTTCTATAGCTCAGCTATTTTGTTATCCTGTTGCAATATTGTATTAGCTAGTTCAGCTAGTTGTGCTCTTATCTCAGCTCTTTCAGCTTTCAGCTCTCTAATCACCTCCAGATTGTTTTTTTCAGAGTTTCATTTGCTGTTGCCCCATTTCTGATATTACTTACAAACTCTTTCCTCAGTTCTGTGACTAAAACCTCAATTAGTGTTTGGGTCTTGTCCTCATTCTATGTGTTTCTACCTTTGGGTGGTTCTATTTGGGCTTTTATCCTGGTTCATTTTTCCAGTGTTTCTTCTTGGTTCAACCATTGTATATGATGTGATATGAGGTCCCTCTCTTAGTACTATTGAATCCACTAATCACTCTTGCCTGAATTGACTTGTGTCTAAGTATAGTACTTAAAGAGTTCACAGTTATAGAAATTAACAGTTGTTTCAATGTCTCAGTCCTTGAGGTGAAGCATGGTGGCTTTTAAAACCTCTTTTGTTCATATTTTTCCTGCAGGCTATGGGAGTTTGTGGGCTTCTTAAATATAATTAGATTTTTTAGCTTAATCACTCACTCCTAATATAGAGATAAAACAGGGTGGGGGAGAAATAGCACAGTAGTTATACAAAGAGACTCCCATGCTCCGAGGGTCCAAAGCCCCAGGCCCAATTCAACTTCTCTGATAGCAGTCAGAGCCAAGAGGTCCAGCAGTCTTTGACCCTGTTAGTTTCTAAACAAATAATGTTTGTGGGTTCTGAGGCAATTATTCAATGTGTTTCCAAATTCATGAGAACTATGTGGAAAGGCTGACACCATACAGTGACAGGTTGTGCACAGGAGAGAGAAGAGACCAGGAACTCATGGAGCAGCGGGAATGCAAATCTTTATTCACATGGGCACTCCAGAGCTGGGTGTGGGCACAGTGGGTTTAGGCCATGTGGAGCTAGCAAAATGGCCACCTCCCCCTATGCCCACCAGCCCTTCTCCAGGGATGCGTATGAGAAAAGAAGGGGTAAGAGAAGGGGAAAGAGAGGGGAAGAGAGAGAGAGAGAGCACAAACAGAAGCGACTTTTATAGGAGAATTCTGGAAGTGGCAAGTCAGGACAGAATTGGCTAGGAAATGGGGTAGAGAGAGGGAAAAGGCATGTTGGGAAGGTGGAAATGTCCTTAGCAACTGTTGCAATGGTTTTAACTGAATTAGCAATACCCTGAGGGGATAACGTGGTGAGGATCTGTAAATAATACTTGCATGGAAATATAGTGGTTTGAGGGCCCTTGTCATTGTTTGATCACATCTGCACTATTTCCCAACACCTCCCTTTTTCCTTTTATCTAATGGCCATAGTATAGGAAATTTAGAGCAGAGCAGGCTTAATGTTTTTTAAGGAATGCCAGGCTCCAGTGGGAAGATGTAGGACATTTTTGTGGGGGAGGGAAGACTTACATAGCCACTGATCTAGTGAGATTTATGTGTACCCCCCTTTTGCTCAACCCCTCTGTAGAGAGAGAGAGACTTACCTGGAGGGACTCATCTCATAGGTTAAGCTCTGCTAGGCTTCACCATCTCTTCACAAATAAATATACATCTTTCCCTTATCTTTCTATATAATCATCACATTTAAATGGGTCAATGTCTGTAAAAGACTCCATCTCTGACAGAGGAATAGTAGTGTAGGGGTGAACAGAAACCTTTTGGGCATAAACCTGAATGATATTGTGGAGGTATTTCAAAAGAACTGGAACAAGACAGGTAGGGACAAGTAGGAGAGCAGCAAGAACCAGTGTGATGTGAAGGGGAGGCCTGGTGGGCGAAGGGGCATTTCCTGCCTCAAAGGGCAGGGCCTATCAGGCTAAAGGGGCATTTCCTGCCTCTGGGGATGTCTCCTGCCTCTGGAGGCAGGGCCTAGTAATGAGGGGCTGTTCCTGCCTCTGGGAGGAGGGCCTGCAGGTGAGGGGGAGTGGCCTATAAGGTCCCAAGGCATCAACATGCAAAATATGGACTGCTGCGGTCAGTCTTTGAGAAACCCAGCAGTGTAAAGGGAAGCTGTTGTAAAGTGGTGTAAAGTGTCCAAGAGGTGTACCAGCAAGTCCAATAGAAGCATCAGTCCAATGCTGATGACCAGGAGAAGAAATGCCAGGGGATGAAATGTTGTACGTCCATCTCGATGGGGAAGGTCAGCCACCGTAATTCCACTTTTCTGTAGAGAGTGAGCTGGAACCACCAAAACGTGACAGGAGAAGCAGAAGCAGGAAGGGCAGACAGTGATGGGAAAGAGAAAGGCACTAAGAAAGCTCTGTCCTTGGAGTCTGTGAATCAGGTTCTTCAGATTGTGTCAGGTCACATCATGGGTTTCAGGGGGTGTGCTGTAGTCATGTCATCTCGCGGGTGATGTCAGAGGACAGGGGTCCAAATGAATTTCCATGGAAGAAACACAAACAAATCTGCTTCCCTTGGTTAACAGGGCATCTGGTTAGAATTTTCATAGATATTAAAAGAGGTTTAATGTAGTTGGTGCCTTAGCCAACTGAATATTGGGGAGATGTATCCCTTTTTTTCTTTACTTAATTGCGCCTAGATGTTTGGTGGACCTTCTGAGCAACTGTTTGTCTTTGGGGGTTGTAAGGGATGTCTGTGGTATGGGTGATGTTATAAAGGGAAAAAGTCTTTAAATTGTTGGCTGACAAAGGCAGGCCTAACAAGATACACTAGTTAAGTGTAGAAAAATATGTGAATGTTGTTGTTAATTTACATAAGTTGTATATGTAGGAACTTCTTATAGTTTAATACCATACCATATGAGCAGATGCTTCTTCATGTTAAGGCCTGACAGCTGTAATCACTTACTTGTGAAAAAAAAAAAAAAAAACTTGTAACAAGTTAGAAGTTTACTATAATTGATAACTCCATGATTATAATTGGTTTAAGTATCTTTATAATTTTGGAAGGCCTTTTTAGTATGATTTTAAGGCTGTTTAACTAATTCAAGCACAATAAAGTGTGGTAAGGCAAAGAACCATTGCTAGAGCATCAGGCATGAGAATCATTAGCATAACCATTGTGTGATCTATCACTGGCCCAGGCTGGTTCTACCTCTTTAATTGAGAAGATATTTTAGAGCTTTACATATAAATAATGCCTTTTCTACCTTTTGTTACACCCATTTAAGATGGAGACACATCCTGGGTGTGCACAGGATCTTCAGACCAAATTTACTTAAAATATATTGATTTTTAACTAATTTTCACCTTAGACTTTAAACACAAATTAATTTTACCTTTATGAGAATTATGTTGAAACCTCCTCCATTTAACTTTGCCTGGTAAGAATGTAGCTTCAAAGTTACACTTTTAACATTAAAGTTAATGTTTATCAAACTTTAAACACACACATAAATATGGTCTTTAACACACAAGAGGAGAAACCTTTTGTTATGAAGACATATCATTTTAAACACAAATTAGCATCTGTACTGTCCTAGTTGAACCATTTTTACTCACACAGTTTAAGACTAAAATGTTTCACATTTATACCAAGACTTTAAAAATTCAAAAGAGGAAAAAACAAAAAAAAATTTTGGACTGTTTCTAGACATGTGTAGAAACTATGGCTGCCTCTAGTGTTTTTATATAAAGTCAACTAAGTTTCAGAATATTCTGAGCAAAATGGGTTGTACAAAAATTTTGGTCATTCAACTCACTCAAAAAAATTTTTTTAGTCTTTCAACTCACTCACTCACAAAACACATCTGGCCAATCATAGCATAAAATATTCAGAGAAGCAGGGGAGAGGGCTCTGTGAACCAGATTTTTTAGATCCCAGCATGTTGCATTAGAGTCCTGGAGGGCATACTACTTCTGGTAATAGTGGCAGGGGGAGGGGTCATAGAAGCTGTGGCAGCAGCCGGAGAGGTGTCTGCTGAAATGGGAGTTTTTGGGTGAAATGCAGAGGACTCTGCAAATTAGAGACTACTTTCTCCAAGGGAGATATGGGAGAGGGAGTTGAGGAAGTCCCAAGGGAAATCTCCATGTATCTCCCAAGCACTACGATCAGGTCAAGAGAAACCAAGGTATGGCCTAGAGCAAAATGTCCCAAAGATAGAAAACCTGTCTCATGAAAAAGGAGTAGAGGGTTTGGGAAACCTCTTCATAAGGAGGAAGGTCGCCCATGGCAGTGGGGTCTCAGAGAAATAAGAAGAGGGAGAAAAAGAATCGCAGTGCCTTAGTTAAACACAAAGCTGCAGAGAGCCAAGTGGTTGTATACTTATCTGGGGCACTTTTGTATGTCTCCAGAAACAGTTCCTGTTCAGACGCCAGATGTCAGGTTGTCTTTGACCCTGTGAGTTTATAAACAAATAATGTTTGTGTGTTCTGAGGCAATTATTCAACGTGTTTCCAAATTCATGAGAACTATGTGGAAAGGCTGTGACCATACAGTGTCAGGTTGTGCACAGGAGAGAGAAGAGACCAGGAACTCATGGAGGAGTGGGAACACAAATCTTTATTCACACAGACGCCCCAGAGTTGGGTGCAGGCACAGCAGGTTTAGGTCATGTGGAACTAGCAAAATGGCCACCTCCCTCTATGCCCACCAGCCCTTCTCCAGGTTGGGATGTGTAAGAGAAAAGAAGGGGGGGAGGAAACAGAGGGGAAGAGAGAGCACAAACAGGAGCACTTTTGTAGGAGAATTATGGAAGTAGTAAGTCGGGATGGGATTGGCTAGGAAAGGGGGTAGAGAGAGGCAAAAGGCATGCTAGGAAGGTTGAAGTGTCCTTAGCAAATGTTGCAATGGTTTTAACTGAATTAGCAATACCCTGAGGGGATAACGTGGTGGGAATCTATAAATAATACTTGCATGGAAATATAGTGGTTTGTGGGCCCTGCCAATGTTCGACCACATCTGCACAATTTCCCAACAATACAGCCCCCTTCCAGACCACTGGGAGTGCATGTCTTCTCTTGAGTTGCCCGATCAGGTATCTGTCCTCAGTATCAGCACAGAGCCTCCTCACTCCTGCTCCAGCCTCCAGGGACAGTAGCAATGGAGACTCACAGTTGCATTTGGTGAACCTTAGTGGATCCTCTCCTTCCGTCAGCAGTTTATTAGTTAATAAAACTCAGACCAGAGGTGGTGCCTCAACTGGCAAACTGCAGGACCTGTATGTCTTGAGTAGGTATGGGTTATCAGCCCCAGAAATCTCTCCTTAAGCCCTCTCTGTCCATGAGCCACATGTGTTTTCACTCACCTGTGACTTGATGTGTTCTCAAAGTATACTGAGTCTTGTATTACTGTGTTCTCAGTTGATGTTCTTTGTTATTTTTAGTTGACCTGGACAAGAGAGAGAGACACAGCTGCTGCTACCCATCCAGAAAGGACTCTTGATTGTTCCTGTCATGCTACATCTTGAGAATCACTGGTCTAAAGGATTGGCTGTGTTTTTTTTAAGTAGATTTCCCCTTCCAACCAGAGCTTTAATTATAGGTGAATATAGAATGCACTGTGCTCTCATTCCTTTGTTTTCTTCTGTCTCCAATGCAGGTATCTCTTCAAGTCTGGTCCTTGAGACATGTAATTGACTCCTTCACACACCTGTAGCTGACAGTTTCTGGAGTCAGTTGAGAGCTGAAACCCTAGTTTCCAGCCTGGAGATGGACAACTCCAACCAGACCACTGCCCATGAGTTTATATTCTCTGCCTTCCCGACTTCCTGGGTAGATTCTGTCCTCTGTTTTGTGCCCCTCCTCTTTATCTATATATTCATTGTCATTGGAAACCTGGTAATCATCACAGTGGTACAGCTGAATGTGCACCTGCATACACCCATGTACTTGTTCATCAGTGCCCTCTCCTGCCTGGAGGTCTGGTACACCACAAGTACCATCCCCACAATGCTTACCACCTTGCTTAGCCAGCAGAGGACCATCTCCCTTAATGGCTGTCTTCTGCAGATGTACTTCTTTCACTCCACAGGCATCAGTGAGGTCTGTCTGTTAACTGCAATGGCATTTGACCGCTATCAGGCTATCTGCTGCCCTCTCCATTATCCCACCATCATGACACCCAAATTCTGTGCCCAGCTGACGCTCAGCTGCTGTGCCTGTGGCTTCATCACTCCCCTCCCTGAGATCGCCTGGATATCCACGCTGCCCTTCTGTGGCTCCAACCACCTGGAGCATATATTCTGTGACTTCCTCCCTGTGCTTCGTCTGGCCTGCACGGATACACAGGCCATCATCCTCATCCAGGTGGTAGACATCGTCCATGCCGTGGAGATCATCACAGCCGTGATGCTCATCATCTTGTCCTATGTGGGCATTGTGGCTGTCATTCTGCGCATTCGCTCTGCTGAAGGCCGTTGCAAGGCCTTCTCCACTTGCGTCTCCCACCTCACTGTTTTCCTGCTCTTCTTTGGCAGTGTGGCGCTCATGTATCTTCGCTTCTCAGCCACCTACTCTCTGTTCTGGGACACGGCCATTGCTCTGGCCTTTGCGGTTCTCTCCCCCTTCTTTAACCCCATAATCTACAGTCTGAGGAATAAAGAGATAAAAGAAGCTATCAAAAAGCACCTGGGCCAAGTGAGGGTTTTTTTTTCATAAGACCAGGAGCCTCAAGTAAGATCTATATAATAATTGGAAGTTGGTCATTTGGGAGTTGTCATCTCTTTTTTTTTATCCTCAACTCTGAATCTGTCTTTTCTCCATCACTAGTGACTGAGCGTGATTCCCCAGGTTGCCAATGAACACTCATCATAACAACTGCATATTTCCAGCTTTATCCAGTTTAACATGTTTTTGGATGTGACTTTAGTTAATAAATTTTCTATCACACAATTTATCTAAAACAATTTGATTTTGTGAAGATTAGCTGGGTAAACATTTACCTTAGTTGTAACAGAGTAAAATTATCAGTTATAGTCATGCAGAAATGATGTTCATAAGACTAAGTTATCTCAGTGGTACTATAATGGATACAGTTCAATAATATATATTTTTCTCTTTTTTTTAATCCTCATTAGCTCTTCATTGTTTAGGGATTTTCAGGTAGATGGATAAAAAGAAGTGAGAGACAGATCATAAAGATTAAGTTTCCTCCAATGTGGTAGGAGTCAGGCTGAAATTTAAGTTGCACATATGATAAAGCAGACACACTATCCATGTGAGCTATTTTACTAGTCCAGAATAATCCTAATTTTATACCAACTGTATGTTCACAGATCAGTAGCAATCTAGATGTATTTCAGCAGATTCTATTATGAATCTCTTCTACCATCTAGACTTTGGAATAATAAGTCAATATCTTATTCAAGAGCAGATGCTAAGGTCATCTTTATGTATTTTCATCTATCTATAATGAACCTATGTGGGTCAAATTGGTGGATCAGGATCATTGTGCTAAATCCCAAATCAACTAAATTAATATTGATGACAGGAGGAAACTTGGGGCATAGATAAGTCTTTTTCAAGTTGGCAGAATAATTTAAAACCTCTCAAGTGATTGGTTGCATTATATAGAAGTTAAAGATTGTAGGGACGAGTTTCATATCTTGATAGATACCTTAAATACAATAAATAAATAAAAAGTAAGCTTGAAACTAAAGCAGTATAGCTAATCTATTCATCAAGTAATCAGTATTTTTACTCTGTACTGTAAAAAAGGTCTGTATTCAATTAAACAATAGATATCAATAAAGATCAATTGGATGAATAACAAGTACTACCTTGTTTTTTCTGATTATCCTAACCAACTAGTCCACCATATTGGAAAATTCTTCCCTTCTCAGTCTCTCCTCCCTTGCCAAACAGAGTACTAGATTTTTTTCTAATTTTTATTTATAAAACTGAAACACTGACAAGATCATAGGATAAGAGGGGTACAATTCCACAAATTCCTGCCACCAAAACTCCATATTCTATACCCTCCTCTGATAGCTTTCCTATTGTTTAACCCTCTGTGAACATGTACCCAGGGTCATTATGGGTGCAGAAGGTGGAAGGTCTGGCTTCTGTAATTGCTTCCCTACTGTACAGGAGCATTGGCAGATTGATCCATACTCCCAGCCTCTCTATCTCTCTCCCTAGTGGGTCAGAGTTCTGGGAAAGTGGGACTCCTGGACATATTGGTGGAGTTGTCTGTCCTGAGAAGTCTGGTTGACATCATGGTAGCAACTGGAACCTGGTGGCAAAAAAGAGTTAAGATAGAAAGCCAAACAAATTGTTGACTAATCATGAACCTAAAAGCTGAAATTTTACAGATGAAGATTTGGGGTCTCAGTTTTGGAAATAGCTAGTAGGCCTATTTTAGGTATATCTTTTTTTTTCAAAAGAGAAAAACAAAACAATAGATTTTATTTCCATTATCACACACAAAAAAATTTGTTGAGTCCAAACATTGTGTACATATCAGTGGATGAAGACAGATTTTCTCAAGAGAAGGACTGATTCATCCAATGTCTTTTGCGCTCCTCCAATGTTCCTGCCTTGTGTAAGACCTGGGAAAGAGAAGTTGATATCACCCTGGAGGTTCTAGTATGACCTGCTGTTCTGGGACTTGGGTAGCCTGATGGTTGCTGGTGCAGCCAGGAGATAATTTCAGAGATAGACTCATGCTCTGTGGTCTTCTAAGCAAATGGTGATGTATTACTTCAGTCTCTGTTCTCAAATCATAAGACTGTCCTTAGAATATTTCTATTGCCAGGGGGTCTTTTCTGCTTGCTTTCATGCTACTTGAAATGGATGTCATGGCTCTAAATATTTCAGGGCTGGGGAGATGTTCCAAGCCATGTCTTTTTCAAAGAGGGGCCCATGACCCAAATAGTTTTGCCTGTGCCTGACATCTAATATGCAGGTGACCTAAGTTATTGTCTGGGGGACAGTGTCATAGTTGATAAAAGGACCAGAAAGCTGGGTCAGAGAAGAGAGTAGCTCCCAAATATGGGAAAAGTATATAAATATTGTTAACTGTAAACCCCATAGATTTGATCTGGGGCCCATATTCAGCATAGAAGCCTATGTAACCTCTGCATCCCTGTAGGTCTGAGCTCACAATCTATGGTCACAGCTAGAAACATTCCAGGCTGTGCCAATTTTAGGACCCATCATCCTCAGGTGATAGGCAGAGTATGCTATCCAACCACCCTTCAGAGAAAGGAACATTCCCTACCACTGTTAATCCCCATTGAGGGCTAGATCTGATAGGGGCCCACAGAGGCGTCCATGATGTTGTTCCTGATGGAAATGACCAGTGACAGTGGTGAGAGGGATCTGCTAGAGGTCTAGGCCCATCATGTCTGTGTGGGAATCCCAGGACTCCCTAACTAGGGCCCCAGGTGATGGGGTAGCCTGGTAGTGACTAAAGAGTCACCATTAAAGTATGCCATTCTCTTGCCCTTATTCAGACTTTATATTCCTTCCTTTGTCTGGCAAGGTTAGCTTTGGAGTGATTGAGGGACATGCAATAGAAGGTAGGTGAGGAGGGTATCTAGGTTTAAGTAGAAACTATTTGATTAGGTACTTTATGGTGTCTTTTTAGGTCTTTCTGCTTGCTTGCTACATTGATTGATTCACTGCAAACTATTGTGCACTTTTGCTTTAAGGTTATGTTTTCTTCTAACTTCTGGATATATGTACATATGCCCTATCTCATGGACCCTGGTTTATATCTAGGTTTTAACTAGATGTTTTATTATCCCAATTTGTCTTTGAGACCTTTCTTTGTCGATTCTCCTTATGTTTGCTTCAGAAAGTATGGTTTCTTCCAGGACTCATACTATGGTTAGCATGGGAGAAAGCTTATTATCATGAAAATATCAGAGTATGTTGACCTTTTCATAACCCACCTCCAGGAACCAGAAGTCTACACTTCCAAAAATGCTGATAATTAAATCATATAGAGAGATGGGAGTAACTGAAAACAACATTTTACATGCCCACTGTTGTAATTATAGAAGATGATACTACTAATAAAATTTCTGCTTACTGCTGATGCACTGGATTCAAGACATTGTAATAAATATTTCTCACATATACATTAATGTAAAGCAATCCTCTGCAATTATCATTCTTAGTCCATTAATGAGGAAATGATGGTTTATGGGGATAGAGGGATTTGTTTAAGAACATACATTTATTAAGAGTCAGGGTGTGATCTTAACCCTGATTTATCTTTCATCTAAAGCCTTGCTCTTAGCTACCAACCTGCATATCTTGATAAGGTGGCTTAAATTGTTGAGGGAGGTGCTCTGAGGTTGGACTCTCAGGTTTAACCCCTGGCATTGCATGATGTTCTGGGCTCCCCATCCCCTTTTTCTCTCTTATAAATATATAAATAAATCTTTAAATTAAAAAGATACTTAAGGAATAGAAAAAGAGAAGACTTGCTTTTCAGCAACTCTACAGCATAGATGATCCCTGAGGTTTTGATCAGTACCACTGAAATAAATACTCCATTTATTTCAAGCAGCTTTTTGGAATCATCCCTCCTGTGGAGAGGCATTTAGTAAGTGCATGTTAGGTGCTGGCTGGGATATCTGTTAACTGATGTCCTGGGAAGCCAGTCCCTTAAACATATGAATGAAACTTCATGAAAGTTCATTCAGTACTTGCTTTTAAGGAATGGTTTGTTCAGTCCTAGCACTTGATTCTATTTACAACTTTTCTTTGTTATGCAAAAGATTTTCGTGCCCAAAGCTCTGAGGCCACAGGTTCAATCCCCGGTACTACCATAAACCAGAGCTGAGCAGTGCTCTGGTGAAAATAAATAAATTGGCTAGTTAATTATTTTTTTAAAAATAGTGGGTACTATGGGAGAACTGAACTTTAAATATAAAGCCTCTGTGAGCTTTCTAGCCTGAAAGAGATCTGATAATGGAGTGGCGACAGCTGGGTAGTGCTGATTAAGCGTCTGTGAAGTACAAGCTGATAACCACAAGCACACACAACAACCCTCCCAGTCACTCCCACCCTAAAGGTAAACTGAATGTCTGAGTTCTCTGCAGAGAAAGGGCCTGTAAAGAAGATTGGTCATCTCTGGACCTTCTCCACTGTGACCTGTGCTTTTATAGCCTGCATGTGAACTCACCCCCATGGTGCAGCCCTGCTTCCTTTCTCCAGTCTCCTCTGAGCAGGGTCTCTGTCTGTGATCAGGGCCGTGAGTAGTCCTGTGAAACTGTAACATGGTAGGAGATGTCAGCAGGAGGACACTGGGGTTTCAGAGCTTCTCATTCTGCCCTCTCCCTAACTGCAGGGTACCCTAACGCACTTGTGGATCTAGGGAAAGCATACTCAGAGACAGGAGGAGGATGGAGATGAAAGGGAAGGGCTGACCTGGGCAGAGCTGCCTGCAGAGTAAAGTCTCCAGAGTGGAGCAGAGTGGTCAGAGAAACTGTGGGCAGCTCACCTGCAGCAGGGCTAGAAATCTAGGAATATTTCGGTTTGGGGTGTGGCTGGGGTGAAGTGCAGCCTCAGCCAGTGACCTGCTCTTTGACCCTTCACCTAAGTCTAAACTTGCAGTCCTAGTAACCTACTACCTGCCAGATATTTGTTTGTTTGTTTCCACATATAAAGGGGACTGAAGGCTCAAAAGAGTATAGTTACAGGGCACAGGATTGCAAGTGAAGGTCCTAGGGGTTTGTTTGATCCAGCACCACCAGTAGTCACAGTAGAACAGTGCTCTGGAATAAAAGAAAAAAAAATTAGTAAGAATAACAATAGGAGGCTGGTAATGTCTGCTTCACAGGTCTTCTGCAGGTTACACATTGATGTAAATGTGACTATGTTAATTAAGATACAGTAGGTTCTAATTGCTGCTGATACTTATCTCTTATGCAAAGATTTGAAAATGTCTCTTACCCACACCAACTCTAGTCAGTTTCTTTGGTGCCTGTGATAGGAGACTTTCAGAGGATTTAGGTCCTGGCCTTTGATACCCACATTTGACTCGAATGAGACAAGACTATATAGTAAAGGTAAGAGCCAGGCTGAGAATATGTTACCATAAGCTCCCAGTCCCTAGTTGCAGAGTAGAAGGTGAGCTTCACTAGTAGTGAATCAGTGCTGCAGGTCTGTCTGTCTCTCTGTCTATCTACCTACCTACCTAATTTTCTATTTATCATCTATCTCATCAAACCTTGTCAAATTTTCTTTCTCTCCTATCAAATGAAAAGTAAATAAATAAATAGATAAATAGGAAAATTACATTTAATTAAAAAAAAGAGACAACTTAGAGGTCTCTCTGTTTCTATAGATGGAATGATTGAGGAAAAGATAAACTACAAAGGTAGACTTTTACTCTGGCATTTTAAGGGATGAATTTTTGTATAGCTATTTCTACTGCTTTGTAGGAAGTCCTGAAACTACCCCACTATTTTCTTTTTGTCTGTCTTCCTTTCCTCACTCACTTCTTTATTTATTTATTTATTTATTTATTTATTTATTTATTTATTTCCTTTTTGTTGCCTGAAAGAACTATGTATCTGGAGAAGAATTTTTGCTTCTTCTTTTCCCACTAAACACAACACACAAGATATGGCAATTTCTGTTCCACATTTTAGAACTCCGTCCCATTTTCAAAGGTTTTCTAACTTCAGCAGTCATATCTCAATTAGATATCTTACTCTTTGCTTCATGAGATACAGGTAAATTCACATAAATCTCATTTCTTGTTTTTTTTCCTTTTAAGTTATTAAGGGCACATAAATTAATTAAAATATACAAAAACTCTAGTGTGTGAGGCTAAAAATAAATTTTTCTTTCTATTTTGGCAAACATTCTGTAGCAAAATTAGAATCTTCATTGATTAAATAATGATGCAGAAAAATATATTGTTGGGGCTATGAGAGAGAAGCCAGTGGGTAAATCATGCAACTCACCACACCTGATGCCCTGGGTACACTCCTTAGCACCATGGGGCCACTGAAGGGAGTTCCATGGATTATGGAGCTATGCTGTGGGTATCTTTCCTCTTTTCTCTCTTGCCTTCTCTTTTTAATCTGTCACTGAGTTCTGATTAAGTCAAGTTTTATTTCTTAGAGCTAAGATGGCACAAGAATGTGTGTTTGAAATGAGTTCTTGAAATTCTGCAAAGTAAGAACATTGGACACCCCAGAATTTCTACTCCAGTTATGATTCCTTCACAGAGACTAAAATCACTCTAAGAAACAGAATGCCACACTAACATGACTCCTTTTTCCCTCACTATAAATGACTTTCTCCCTCATTTTTCCTTTGAAAGCTTTGCTTTTGGTCTTTGTGAAAGGTCCTCCTGAGAAACTCTGGAAGTCACAGCCTCCAAATGACTGAGTCACCTGTTAGATGCTGTCTGAGCTCAGCCTGTCCAGCCTGTCTCCTACAGATAATGCAGTCTGTAGTAGGCAGGACTCTGGGCTCCAGGAGCACCCCCTCCTTTTTTTTTTGTCTTTGCCATGTAGGAACCATTTCTCTTGTCTATATACGGATTAGAGGAGTCAATTCCATATGATCTCTCTCTCTCCTTTGCTCCTGTTCACTGACAAATTTCAAGATTTCCAGATTCTAGACCTTTAGGAAAAGGAAGGCACTTTCTAAAGGAAACCGTGAGTACTAGAATCTTACTGTGTAGTTTTTCATTTATTTCACTAGGGAAGAGATGGCTTTTAAACGTGATACTTTTTCTGAGACGGCTTCTGAGAATAATAATTCTTGACTTTTAAGAAGTAGAGAAATTTCATTTTAGCTTTCTTCACAGATGTTTCTCTTTGAGCAACAACTTTGAGCTTTTAATGTTATACAGGCTCAGGACCCAGTGAAGACCCTTTTGCGTGGGTTCATAGAGTGAAAAACTAGGTAGTATAGGGTAAATAATATGCAGTAAAGAACTGAGTCTCTTGGGTGTGAGCTAATTCTATAGCTACATTGGTCATAGTCATTCACTCAGTAGCAAATCAATCAAGAGGGAGGTGATTATAATTTAAACTTTACTTGGAGTCTAAAGAGGGGAAACTATATCCATATCAAGGAAATGTAACCGGCTGTTTAGGGGCCAAGTGGTGGCACAATGGGTAAAGCACACATGTTACAGTGCAGAAGAACTTGAGTTCAAACCCCAGGTCCCAGCCAGTGGAAAGAAATCTTCATGAGTGGTGAAGCAGTGTTATAGATATCTCTCTTTGTCTCTCTGTATATGTTCAAAATTTAAAAAAAAGATATCTTAAAATAGAAAGGGGCTGTTCAGAGGTTTTGCCGATATTGTTACAAAGAGTGGTCTCCTCCCTTCTATGGACAAAGGATGCTATATGTTTTTAACAATACAATGCTTTATATTCCAGAAGCCAATTAAAGAGATGGGTTTAATTTAAAATATATGGTAACTGGATAGAAGATAAACCAAACTTTTGATTTGTAGTCTGTGTAAATGCAGAAAATAATAAGAGTAAATAACATGTGAGCTGTATCTGCAACATAAAAATATTTCTGAGCATGTGTATATTTAATTTTTGAACTTCATATCCAGACATTTCTAGTCATATATTGAGTTCAGAATGCTCTGTCCTTGTCAGCACTTTTTTCTTTTTGCAAATGAATACATTTATTTTCATTTACCTACAATTCTGAGCTCTTGCCAATTTACACATAACACCCGTCACCCAACAACATGCCTTCTCTTTGAAGACTATGGAGAGTAGTGGCCCTAAAGTGCTGGAAACAGCAGAAGAGATCCAGGAGAGACGCCAGGAGGTGTTGGATCGGTACCAGAGGTTCAAGAGTCTGGTGGCTGAAAGGGGCCAGAAGCTCGAAGAGTCCTACCACTACCAAGTGTTCCGGCGAGATGCAGACGACCTAGAGAAGTGGATCTTGGAGAAACTTAAGGTTGCAGATGACAAGAGCTATGAAGACCCCACAAACATCCAGGTCTCTCAATTCCCACCCCCCCAGTAGACCCTGAGATCTGGAGGGAGGGTGTTGATTAAGTGCCTATCTGCCAACTGTCTGTGTCTTGGTGGTAGAAAGATTAGGATATCTGTTGAGGACAGTGATGCTACCACTAAAGCATCTGTGTCTTCAGTTTCTTAAGCCCCAGTGTCCGTTTTCTAAGGATGTTCTTTATAAACAGCTTCATCTGAAGTTGAACGATGGGCAGAGCAGTGATGTCAGCATTTTTGTGACAACAATGATATTTCGAAGCAACCGTCCTCCCTCTTGCATAGAAAGATGAAGGCTTACCAGGGGGTTCTTGGGTTTTCCTCAGAGTTAATTCATACCCCTTAGAGCCAAGTAAGAGGTACCAGGAGGAAAGGTATGGTGTAAGTTCTATCCCTGACCTGTCTTGTAGCACATGGTATGGGAACCATCACTGGAAGGAGTTCAAGCCTAAAATGGTGGTGAGTGTCAGGGAGGAGACACCTGGACCAAGAAAAGAATAGCATCTACTAGATAGATCAATCTACATAAAACAACAAGGTCATTATGTACCCATCCAAATTGCAGTGAAAAAGAAAATGTTCAAATCCCTGGTCCTTATCTTCATGGGGAGAAGCTTCATGAGTGATGAAGCAGTGCTGCATGTATCTTTCTTTCTCTTTCTCTATCTCCTCTTCCCTCTCAATTTCTCTCTGTTTCAATCTGAAGAAAAGAAAGACTGGGAGAGAGAGAGGATGAAGGAGAAAAGGAATGAAGGGAAGAAGGGAGAAAGGAAGGAAGGAAGGAAAGAAGGAAGGAAGGAAGGAAGGAAGGAAGGAAGGAAAGAAGGAAGGAAGGAAGGAAGGAAAAAAGGCCACCAGGATTAGTGGAATTGCCAGTTAGGCACAAAGTTCCAGTGATAACCCTGGTGGCAAAAATAATAAACAAATAAATCTACTATTATAATGACCATTTCATCTTCATAATTTAGTTATTTCTCTTGTTTGAAGAGGAACAACACTAGTTTATATTCCTTCATTCACAAAGAAGGTGACTAAAATTACAAAATAACAAAAGACTTACTGGAAAGCCCCCCTACTACCAGAATAACACAGTGGGAATAGGTAGAGAGGAAAAAAAAAAACAGCTCCTTTTCTGATATCCAATTTTGGGGCTAGAGCCACTGGACACCCTATGCATCACCTATAAGATCTGTTTCCTCTGGATATCATAGGCTGTCTCCTGTTCTAGGTTGGGAAAGCGATTACACCTGTAGCCAAGAAGGGGTATAAAAGAACCTCATTATTGTCCAGAAATATGAGGCTTCACCAGTGCTAACCTCACATGTCTAACCATCTAATCTTCAGGGAAAGTATCAGAAGCATGAATCCTTTGAAGCAGAGGTGCAATCGAAGTCAAGGGTCATTCCTGAGCTGGAAAAGATTCAGGAAGTCCGATTTGCTGAGGGACATTTTGCCCATGATGACACCAAGGTAAATGCTGCCAGCTTCTTAACTGCTGATTATATAGAATTAATTCTAGGTTAAGTCTTTGTGTAGTTGGTGTAGAACTCTTGCCAATGACTTTGTACTGGGGTTGGGACTAGGCAAGTAATGGATCAGTTATGTTCCTTTTTGGAGAGAAGTCATTGTCACTGAAGGCAATCTCATCCCTCTTTCTCAGCAGGATTTTCGGTTTAAGCCAGAACTACTCATTTGAGTCCCACTTTCCCTCATGGAACTGGACTTTGCAAAGGTTCTTTCTTTCTTTCTTTCTTTCTTTCTTTCTTTCTTTCTTTCTTTCTTTCTTTTTTATTTCTTTATTGGGGAATTGCTGTTTTACATTTGACAGTAAATACAATAGTTTGTATATTCATAACATTTGCCAGTTTTCCATATAACAATACAACCCACACTATGTCCTCTGTCATAATTTTTGGACCTGTATCCCCCCCGCATTGACCCCTGAGTCTTTTACTTTGGTGCAATATGCCAATTCCAGTTCAGGTTCTACTTGTGTTTGCTCTTCTGATCTTGTTTTTCAACTTCTGCCTGAGAGTGAGATCATCCCATAATCATCCTTCTGTTTCTGACTTATTTCACTTAACATGATTTCTTCAAGCTGCATTGAAGATGGGCTGAAAACAGTGAAGTCACCATTTTTAATAGCTGAGTAGAATTCCATTGTGTATATAGACCACAACTTGCTCTGCCACTCATCTGTTGTTGGATACCTGGGTTGCTTCCAGGTTTTGGCTATTACAAATTGTGCTGTTAAGAACATATGAGTACACAGATCTTTTGGGATGGATGTGTTGGGTTCCTTAGGATATATCCCCAGGAGAGGTATTGCAGAATCATAGGGTAGGTCTATTTCAAACCTTCTGAGAGTTCTCCAGAATGTTCTCCACAGAGGTTGGACCAATTGACATTTCCACCAGCAGTGCAGGAGGGTTCCTTTGACCCCACAATCTCTCCAGCATTTGTGCTGCTACTTTTTCTGATGTATGACATTCTTTTTTTTTTAATATTTATTTTATTTATTCCCTTTTGTTGCCCTTGTTGTTTTATTGTTGTAGTTATTATTGTTGTTGTCATTGTTGGATAGGACAGAGAGAAATGGAGAGAGGAGGGAAAGACAGAGAGGAGGAAAGAAAGATAGACACCTGCAGACCTGCTTCACCGCCTTTGAAGCGACTCCCCTGCAGGTGGGGAGCTGGGGTTCGAACCGGGATCCTTATGCCGGTCCTTGTGCTTTGCGCCACCTGCGCTTAACCCGCTGCGCTACAGCCGGACTCCCTGATGTATGACATTCTTACAGGAGTGAGGTGGTATCTCATTGTTGTCTTTATTTGCATTTCTCTGACAATCAGAGACTTGGAGCATTTTTTCATGTGTTTCTCAGCCTTTTGGATCTCTTCTGTGGTGAATACTTTCTCCCTGTCCTCCACCCATTTTTAGATGGGGTTATTTGTTTTCTTGTTGTTGAGTTTGGCAAGTTCTTTATTTTGGTTATTAACCTCTTGTCTGATGTATGGCATGTAAAGATCTTCTCCCATTCTGTGAGGGGTCTCTTGATTTGGGTAGTGGTTTCTTTTGCTGTGAAGCAGCTTTTTAATTTGATGTAGTCCCATAGGTTTATACTTGCCTTAGTCTTCTTTGTAATTGGATTCGTTTTATTGAAGATGTCTAAAATTTATGCGGAAAGGAGTTCTGCCAACATTTTCCTCTAAGTATCTGATAGTTTGTGGTCTAACATCCAAGTCCTTGATCCAGCTGGAATTTACTTTTGTGTTTGGTGAAATATAGTGGTTCAGTTTCATTCTTCTGCATGTTTCAACCCATTTTCTTTCCAACACCATTTGTTCAAGAGACTCCCCTGTCCTCATTTAATAGTCTGGGCACTGCAAAGATGCTTTCTAATGACTGCCTCTGACCTCAGAGTCCTTATCTTTAAGCTCTTCAAACAAAAGGAGGTTCCTTGTTTGAATGCTTTCTGGAATCTCTCTTCCTTTTCTCTCTGTGATGCCTTTTTCTCTTCAAGCTCCACGCCAGGACCAATTTTTTCTAAAACCCTGCTATCTTTCCCCTAAAACCCTGTCTCCAGCAAAGCTTCTCTAAACCTTGCACACTTAACTTGACTATCACTTGGGAACCCAGTGTAGATGGATCATCGCTTCTCTGATTTCACCCGTTTGGTCTTCCAACACGCTGTGTTGATATATTCAACTCAGGATACTTTGTGTATGCATGTGTTTTGTTATTTGTTTCTTTCTTCCTTAATTTTTTAAAATTTATTTTCCTTTCTGTTGCCGTTGCTGTTGTAATTATTATTGTTATTGCTGTCGTTGTTGTTGGATAAGACAGAGAGAAATTCAGAGAGGAGGGGAAGCCTGAGAGGGGGAGAGAAAGATAGACACCTGCAGACCTGCTTTAAGACCTGTGAAGTGAATCTCCCCTGCAGGTGGGGAGCCAGGGGCTCGAACTGGGATCCTTACACCTGTTGTGCTCTGTGACACCTGCGCTTAACCCATTGTGCTACCGCTTAACGCCCTCTTACTTACTTTTCATGTATTGTTAAAGTCCCCGATCAAATTTGTATGAGTTATATTAAAATCAGAGCTATGGTTTCACATGCACATTAATGTGAAAATATACCTCTGACACCTTAGAATTTTGTATACCAATGTCGAGTCACTAGTAATAAAAATTGTTTTTAAAAATAAAAATAAAAGGTGTGGGAAGGGATAGCATAAAGGTTAAGCAAAGAGTCATTCACATCTGAGGCTTCAAAGTCCCAGGTTCAATCCCGACACCACCATAAACCAGAGCTGAACAGTGCTCTGGTTAAAAAAAAAAATGAAATTCAAAAATAAAAGGGAGTTCAGGCAGTGACACAACTGGTTAAGTGTAGATAGTATGAAGTGTAAGGACCCGTGCTAGGATCCCACACAAGGTCCGGGTTCAAGCCCCCGGCTCTCCACCTGCAGGAGGTATGCTTTACAAGCAATGAAGTAGGTCATTGAGTCTCTCTTCTCTCTTCTTCTCTCTCTCTCTCTCTCTCTCTCTCCCTTCATTCTCTATCAATTTCTCTCTGTTCTATCCAATAAAATGGAAAAAGTATCCACCAGGAGCAGTGGATTTATAGTGTTGGAATTGAGCTGCAGCAATAACCCTGAAGGCAAAATAAATAAATAAATAAATAAACAAATAAAATTAGTGCTGATCTTTCCACATTGGCCTATGCAAAATCTACTCTCTTGTTTCAGTCAACATTTCTTCTGGTTCATCTTTGCCAGCTTGGTGTTCCATCTCTGCTAGTATTTAAATTCTGTGTCTCAGCTCAAAGAGCACTCTACTGTGGAAGCTTATCCCAGCTGTCTTATTTTTGTAATCACTCCACTCTTTATCACTGCAAAGCACGTATAGTTTTCCTCTAATGGAAGGTCCTGTCTAGCTTGGTGAATGATGATTCCCACACACATTTCTCTTCCTCTTGGAGTATTTAGTGCACTGTGAATGTAGGGGATTTATCCACTTTCCAAAGTCAGCTTGCACCTGCCCGTGGCTCCCGTGCTAAGCGTTCTCTGTCTGCTCTCTAGACTCACCTGGAGGAGCTCCGCCGCTTGTGGGACCTGCTGGTTGAGATGACCCGAGAGAAGGGCGCATTGCTTCTCCGGGCTCTGCGGCTGCAGCAGTTCCTACAGGAGTGCGCGGACATCCTGGAGTGGATCACAGATAAGGTAGGGTCTCTCCCCATCACTGGAAACCCTGTAGTCACCCAGTACGGGCTGTACCTCGGGAGGTCAGTTGTCCACGTTGGACTTGGAAGGAGGAGGCATTGGGATAAAGACTGAAATGTTCTGGAGGTGATTCCTCTTGGAGAGTTTATGGAAAGGCACATGGAGGGCTACAGAAATAGATCACTTGGATATATTCAACCCAGGTTTAAGCTTAAACCCCACTGGATTGAAGGAAGCTTTGGTGCAGTGGTCTCTTCCACTCTATCTCCCTGCCTCTAACAAAGGAAAAGAAGGAAAGACACATGGAGAAAGCAAAGCCATTGGAAAAATCATTGATGGATATTTTGAGCCTTGAAAACTACCCCCTCTGCCTTCCATGAACCCCTTTTCCTTCTAGAAGTTTCTATTCCTCTGTATTCCTCTGTTTTGAGGTTTAGAGCAAAAAGTAGCTCCTTCCCTATCCTTTTCATTGTAAGGTTCCTGTTTCTCTAGACACTTGAACCCAAAGTTCTCACTAGGACTGCAAGTGGATGCTCAGTGTGGGGGGTGAATGGAACCACGATGAACTGACTTTCTGCTGCATTTTTGCTCTGACTCTTTCTGGAAGGTTCTCTCAGATTATACCCCTCATCTTTATGGGGCTGGGCTGGAATGTGCTTCCTGGGACTAACATATGTCTGTGCCCATAGGAGGCCATTGTGACCTCAGTGGAGCTGGGAGAGGACTGGGAACGCACAGAAGTTTTACACAAGAAGTTTGAGGAGTTCCAGGTGGACTTGGCATCCCGGAAGGGCCGAGTAGATGGAGTGAACCAGTATGCCAATGAGTGTGCCCAGGTGAGCACTGCTGGGGAAAGCTAGCAACTCAGGCAAACTCTGGCCACTCGGGTATAGGGATAGAAAAGAAGAGGACTGACCTTGTGGTCACATACAGAAAACTTCTCCCTCCACCTGTAGGTGTAACTGTGGCTGAGCGTGTTGTTTGAGTGTGAGTGTTTATAGACCCCATGGACATGAGTCCTGAATGTGTAATCCGCTGATGAATCTGCTTCTGCTATTTTCTCTACTGAAGAGCATGTAAAGCAGAGCCTAGGAGGTTAGGAGGGCTCATGCTGTGTGACATCCCATGAGTAACATTTCTGTGGGAAAGGGAACAGAACAACTGATTCCATTTATATATAAAGGCCACATAAGTCAGCCTCAAGGGGGCTAGCAGGTGAGCTCAGAATGGACGCGAGTTGGCCTATACCTGCATGGCTTCTGGGATATTTGGTTGTCTGAGTGTGAGCACATGTGCATTTTTCAGTGAGTAAGTTCAAGAGCACCGGCAGCTGGCCACCGTATTTCCCCCTTACCTGGCCCTCACTGTGTGGTTATGGAAAAAAATATCTTAGCCAGGTGGTGGTGCACCTGGTTGAGCACACATGTTACAATGCACAAGGACCCAGGTTCGAGCTCCTGGTCCCCACCTGAAGCTTCACAAATGGTGAAGCAGTGCTGAAGGCCTTCCTTTCTTTCTTTCTCCTCTCTCTCTCTCTCTCTCTCTCTAGCTGTCACTATCCAATAAATAAATAAATAAAGATAATTTTTAAAAAATTGCATGGCAAGAAAAAAAGGTAAAAAGATTTTTGTGTTGATAGAACATAGTTTCAGGGTGAACAACACAGAGACATCACTAGCTTCTCAGATTATCCTGGCTATATTCCAGTGTCTAAATTTTCTCCCCCCATCAGCTCTCCCTTGTCTCCCTTGGCTCTCTGTACTGGTTTAACAGCCCCCACCCCAAAAACTTAACACACAGATTTCCTTTTTTAATAGTTTATTTCATTTGATTCTATTATTGCTATTAGGGCTATCACTGGGGCTCAGTGCCTGTATGACAAATCCATACCTCCTAATGACCTTTTATTTTATTTTTTTATATTTTTATCTTATTTTGTTTGTTGATAGAGACAGAGAGATATGGAAAGGGAGGGTGACAGAAAGGAGAGAGAGAAAGAGAAACACTTTGAACACTTCTTCATTGCATGTGAAGCTCTCCCCTCTCTCATGCAAGTGAGGGCTGGGGGTTTGAACCCAGGTACTCGAGCAGAGGATGTGTGCTTTTCTGCAATGCACACCACCCTTGTCCACATCCCCTTCCTCATCCCAAGCTTCTTATATCTTCATAGTAAGTGACTCCACCATTCACTGGGAGCTCTAAACCATATAGCAATGTCCTTGAAAACTACCTGCGACTACAGGGGCTTGGCCACTCAGTGGAGAGAGGATCCAGAATGCCTCCATGGGCACCTCCAGTGAGCAGTGGAGAGGAGGGAGGGTAAAGAGATGGGTTCTCCCCATCTGTTGGACAGAATATTTTTTCTGGTTCAATTAAGATCTGAAGCATGAGCATTTGGGGAAAAGAAGTCATATGTTAACAAAGGGAACATTCTCTCTGTCTCCCTCCTTTTCTCTCTTTCCTGGTTTCCAGGGAAGATCTTAACCAGGTAGAATTTCAAAATTAATATAGTGTTGGAGTCACGGCGTGTGTGTGGGCGGGGGGTAGTGCAGAAGGCAAGCAATAGGTAATATCTGACTGGTGGGTTTCTAGCTCCAGTAATAAAAGCCCAGTCATAGTGAGGGACCAGTCTGGTTGAGACAAAGTCCAGGGTGAGTGCCCAGCCTCTCCTTTTGGCAGATGTGAGCAAGGTGAGTGAGAGGTGCTCCCCTGAGCCTGGAATGCTCTCATTTTGCCTGACTCCAGGTTGGCTTTCTCCCCCAGGAGGAACACCCTAAGCTGCCCCTAATCATATCCAAAAGGGATGAGGTGAACACTGCCTGGGATCGACTCCATGGCCTGGCTCTCCAGCGGCAGAAGACCCTGTCCAACGCAGCAGACCTCCAAAGATTCAAACGGCAAGGGTTCACCCACCCACAGGGAGGCTTTGCAAGGACTCCAAGTCTGCTTGATATCTGTTTCTAACTACAGTTAGCAGTTAATGGCTGGTAGCAAAGCAAAGCAAAGCAAAGCAAAGCAAATCAAAGGTGCACATGTGGATCAGTGTGTGCCCAGTGGCAAAGCCTGGGCAGTGGGCAGCTGAGATCAGAATGAGGTGGCAGGTCGAATGGGGCAGAGCAGGGGACTCTGATGTGGGCAGTGTGTCTGCAGATGCCCTCCATGAGATACCTCTTGCCTCCCAGCACCCCAAGCCAGCATTTTCGGCATTACTTTCCGCAAGTATTCTGGGAGGCCATGCAGTTGGTAACTGTAGGTGTTGGTAGGGGCTGAGTTGAGTGGTGGGCTCTGCCCAGGGTTCTGTTTGCCCTGAGATTCTGCCGCCTTCTGATGGGCACTCATGTGGCTGTCCTGCAGGGATGTCACAGAAGCCATCCAGTGGATCAAGGAGAAGGAGCCACTGCTCACCTCTGAGGACTATGGCAAGGACTTGGTGAGCGCCGAGGCCCTGTTCCACAGCCACAAGGGGCTGGAACGCAACCTGGCTGTCATGGATGACAAGGTGAGCAAAACCTAAGGTTGCGGATAAGGTGAGTCTTCAGTTTATCCCTGAGCTTGCTTTTGATTTTCTGTATAGTTGTAGTCTCCCCCTAATCTCCAGTCTTCTTTGCAGCTTTCCAAGCAAAGTTACATTCAAGGAAATAGACAGTCTGTGGTCCTTGAATACACCTGCTCATTCAAGTTGACATAGTGTTGATGAACAGTGGAGAACCTGTAGCTGTATTTAACTTCTTAAATTTTCAAACACATCTCTGACTAACATACCTTTGTAGTTTTTGCGATCTATTTCATGATCAAAAGAAAATAAACACAAGAAGCTCAATCTAAGAATGGTTTCCTGATCTCACTCAGCATCTGTGGTCTCTTAGCTGAGCACAGTCTCCCTTACTGTGGCTCGTCCTGTTTCTTGTTGTCTTCCACTCTGCGAAGGGAAACATCTTTACTCTTTTCTAAAAACCTTGTGACAATTACTTAAAGCCACTTTGGGGTTTCTTTCTGAGAATCAGGAAGCCCCAGTCCAGGTACTTGGAGGAGTGGACACAGGCTCATTAGAGCAGGAACAAGAAGGCATCATACTCCTTCATTCACACTCTCCATAACTCTCACAACCCTCACATCCAGAACCATCAGCCTCACTCAAGGCTCAGTCTTGCTTTGCTCTGACAACTACTCTGATGTTTTCTGGCTTCTGAAAAATATGCCACCATCTACTTTTTTTCATTCTTGCTCATTTTATTTCGCCTTGCTTCCTAATAGCAAATAATAAAATACAGTGACCTGAAGAGTAAGGTTAATGAAATGGAAGCCCCAGACAACACCTCATTATCCAGAGTGCAATCAAAGGACTAAGTTGCTCTCCCAGAATGATGTTCAAAATGGAGTGATATGAAAGAGGTTGTGATATGAAAAACGGTATGGCAGTCTTTTCTGCCTAGTGTTTCAAGGAGTCAGCAATGTGCCTGCGTTTCCCATCAACTCTGTTTATCATCCACAGGTGAAAGAGTTGTGTGCCAAGGCAGACAGGCTCCAGCACTCACACCCTTTGGAGGCCCCTCAGATCCAGCAGATGAAAGAGGAGCTCCTCTCCAACTGGGAGCACACCCGAGCCTTGGCCACCACCAGATATGCCAAGCTGCAGGCTTCTTACTGGTGAGGGTCCTGTGCCCTTCTGCTCCTCTCTCCCTGGGGGCTGGGTGTGAAGTCCAAAGCAGAAACAACAGTGAAGGAGGGAAGTACTGGAGACCTAGACCTCCCTTTGAAGGTGGAGGAAAAAAAAGATGTAATATGCCAGGGAACTCTCTGTGGGATATACAAAGCTAAAAGTGACACACCTGTACCCACTCTGTAGAGTGGTAGGGTCACTTCTACATCTATTTTTTTTCTGTGTAGTTGAGTGAACCTCTTTTCTATATATTTGTAGGATCTCCTTGTATATTTGTATACTGTAGGACCCTCCTGCAATTCTGTGTCTTCTTAGCAAAATTTTTAGGATTTCCCCCACACACACACACACTCCTTGCTTCCTTTAATAGTTGCAAACATCCCTTAGACTTTCAGTTTTCTCTGAAGGGCTGTAGAGTCCTTCTAGATCTCTGTCTTTTCTGTATATTTTATGTCCCCCTAGCCTCCAGTCTTCCTCCGTGTTGTTTTAGGGTGTTACAATTTGGCCCAGGAGCTACAAAGCAGTTGAAGACTGTATTAAAACCCTGGTTCTAGCAAAAGAATAAAAATTAATAGCCAATCTGAAGAAAATAAACACATATCCAGAATGTAGATTATAAAAAATTCCCACTGAAATAATTTCAGTAGTTTTTAAAAATTTTTCTCTAATTATCTTTATTTATTTATTGGATAGAGATAGCCAGAAATTGAGAGGAAGGGGAAGATAGAGAGAAAGAGAGACAGAGAAATACCCGCAGCCCTGCTTTACGACACTTGAAGCTTTCCCCCTGCAGATGGTGACCAGGGGCTTGAACCTGGGTCTTTACACCTTGTTAACATGTGTGCTCAACCAGATGTGCCATTACCTGGCTCCTCAGCAGGTAATTTTTCTTACTAACATTTAGACCACCAGAGGATGGTGTTTATATTACTGCTATGAATATATATATATATACATATATATATGTATATATATTTAATTTATCACCAGGGTTATGGCTAAAGCTCAGTACTTACATGATGATTTCACCATTCCTGGTAGCCATTTTTTCTTTTTTCTTTCTTTCTTTCCTGATAGAAACAGAGGGAAATAGAGAGGAATAGCAAAAGAGAGCCTCCTGCAGCATTGCTCTACTGTTCAAGAAGTTCCCCCACCAGCATTTGGGGATTGGAGATTTGAACCTGTGTCCTTGTGCCTTGTAACATGTACATTCTACCAGGTGCACCACCTGACCGCTATTGCTGCAATTTCAAACTGAATGTGAGCTTTCCTTTGTTTGGATAGGAGCACTGTCATGATCTTGGATTTTCCTGCTAGATTAAGGGAGAGCTGAAACACAACCCCTCCCCACACCACCTCAGTGTCCATGTCCCTTCCCAGAAAATGCCTGTGTCACTGTTCTTTATTGACTGTACTTGAGAGCTTAATCCACATTGGAGCACTGTGTGGGTTGTGGCCTGGAGATAGGAGGGTCGTGGCCACATGTCTGTCACACAAAGGCACCTAGAGTGAAGCTTTGACTCCTGTGCCACATAAGAGACAGGGAGTAGGCCACAGGAGGTTTGCGTCCACAGCATGGCATAGCTGTACCTGAAAGACAGATACCCTTCTCCATCCAACTCTTTGAGTTCATTCTTCCTGAAGGTACCAGCGTTTCCTGTCGGACTTTGAGGAGCTGTCTGGCTGGATGAAGGAGAAGACCGCACTGATCAATGCAGATGAGCTCCCTGCAGATGTGGCTGGTGGGGAGGCCCTGCTGGACAGACACCAGCAGCATAAGGTAGGGAAGCCCCAGAGGGAGGACCAGGGCCATGGCCTGCAATGGTTTTCGCCGATTCCATGACATTTGTCTTGTGATTGCAGCATGAGATTGACTCTTACTCTGAGCGATTTCAATCTGCTGATGAGACCGGCCAGTCCTTGCTGGATGTGAGCCATGAAGCCTCAGAGGAAATTCAAGATAAGGTAATCAATCTGTGGCAGCAGAGGCTGTGAGATCTTTGTGACTCTCTCAGTAGTGCATCGAGGGGAGGTAGGAGCAGTTCATGCTGCTATCTCCCCAACATGGAAGCCTGGAAGTTCTCAAGGGGTGAGCCTCTTCCTCTCCCTAATGTGTCTGTCACTTCCTTTGCAGATCTTCAGATGCAAAACCTGCGAGGGCTGAATCTTACTCAGTTGACAATTTTTATTTATTTATTTTAACCAGAGCACTGCTCAGCTCTGGCTTATGGTGGTGGCAGGGATTAAACCTGGGACCTCAGAGCCTCAGTCATGAAAGTTGTTTTGTATAACCATCATATTACCTCACCAGCCCTCAGCTTGGATTTCTTTTTAAGGTTTTTTTTTTTTCTTTTTCCTGCTCTACGAATCCACTGTTCCTGGAGGCTATTTTTTCCCTTTTGTTGCCCTTGCTGTTTATTATTGTTGCTGTTATTATTAGTGTTGTTAATGCTGTCATTCTTGTTGGATAGGACAGAGAGAAATCGAGAGAGATGGGGAAGACAGAGAGGGGGAGAGAAAGACAGACACCTGCCCACCTGTTTCACAGCTTGTGAAGCGACTCCCCTGCAGGTGGGGAACTGGGGGCTTGAACAGGGATCCTTATCCTTATCCTTACCGTGGATTTCTGAGGCTCCTGGCCACTGGGTACATCTGTTTAAACTGCATTTTTCTGCCTTTGTGTTTCTCAAAACTGTGTTCATCAGCAAGAAAGCTTTAAGTTTTCAGAATGCTACTTGATGAAGAATAGATTTGCAGTCTCCTTGGGATCTGGGGACTCAGCTCAACCTCTCACTCAGAAAGGTGATGCTTCTATTGTCACAAATCTTTGAGGTCATAGTGACATGAGAGTTTGTAGGTCTCTGTGCATCTTATAGCCTCCACTCTCATTTGTGAGAGGTGAGTTAACATCAATATATTTTCATCCCCTCTAAACTCGATGGGATCTATATAATATGGATTTCACTAGCAACTAGATCTTGCCTGAGGAATAGTCCATATTATACTGGGATTCTGAGGACTTTTGCTTCCTTTTAGGTGAAGTTACCCCTACAGTTGTGTTGGTGAAATGAGATTTTCTGGGGGAAAAAAAAAAAGCTTTTTTTTGTTGTTGTTGGAGAATTCCACTCTCTTCCTTGCTGGTTCCTATTTGCTTTCAGAATAGAATCTACACATCCCTGTTTCATATCTCAAGTGTGCTGAAACATCAAATCATCAAATGTCCACTTTTCAACTTTTTTTTTCTACTTAGACATTTTTATTAGTGATTTACAAAATTACAAGATAGCAGGGGTATAATTCCACGCCATTTCTACCACCGGAGCTTTGTGTTCCCATCCCCTTCATTGGAAACTGAAGTAGTTTTCCCAAGGTCAAAGATATGAATTAACTATTATTTCTATAACTATCTGTCTATCTGTCTTCTATATTTATTGCCCATTATTCCCCTATGGTCCTGTTTTCTCTTCCTTTCTAAGTCACACCTACATCTATTACTACTTCTAAGTGTCCTTCCTTTTCCTCTCTTCTCTCCCCAGGTTCAGAGCCCTCTAGCATCTTCCCCTAACACTTTTCCTCCTTCTGGGAGTATGGAAAAATACTTTTTGGGGTGTAGAAGGTGAGAGTTCTGGCTTTTGAAATTGCCTCTCTGCTGGACATGGACATTGTCAGGCTGATCCATACTCCCAGCTTGTTTCTATCTTTTCCTAGTGGGGTAGGCTCTGGGAAGTGAGGTTCCAGGACACATTGGTGAGGTCTCACTTTTCAACCTCTTTCTTGAGGTTGTGGTGTAAAGTCATGCTTCCAGTCTTCCCCTCTTCCTGAATTCTCCATCTTTTGGTGCAGATATGCCCCATTTTCTCTAAGCTCAGATATTCACATAGGTGTGAAATCCTTGAGATAACAAGTCCTCTTTGAGTATATCCCTATATCTATATGAGATACCTGGTAAATGCTATATGTCATACATTTGTTCAATATTTTCCTGACATGTGGCCTCTTCCTTTCTAAAGATGGCCATTCTTACCACCAACTGGGCAGCCCTGCTGGCACTGTGGAACAGACGCCAGCAGCAGTACGAGCAGTGCCTGGACTTGCACCTCTTCTACCGTGACAGCGAGCAGGTGGACAGCTGGATGAGCAGACAGGAGGTACAGAGGGGCCAGCAAAGGGACGAAACCATGTCTCCTTCCAACACCTTCCAACCTCTGCCCAGGGCCGAGCTCATCCTGAAACCTGAGTCCATGAGTGCAGACTGGCTCTCTTTATAAGTCTCTCATGATTCTCACATAGACAAAGGCACAGACATATATTCACAATTGAGCAGAGGGGTCCAGGGAACATAGGGGAAAAATGAGTTTCACGTTATTGAGGGATCAGGAAGGAAAACTTGTGATGAGTCAAGCAGGTTAACTTGGCTCTTCTAGGCACAAAGTGAGTGATGGATCAGGTGGGGTAACTAAGGCTTCCTTGGAGAAGGGAGATACAGGTTGGGAGGGCTAACCAGTATTTCTCTAAAGGAGAAGGTCCTCTGAAGACAGCTCTGAGGACTTAGTATAGTGCCTCATTGGTGGAAGAATTCAAAGCAGACAGATCAGATAGTTTTCTCAGACTGGGGAGGGAAATCTGATACCCTTGCTCTTTGGAGTTTGCCTCTACCTATCACCCTCCCATGTGCTAATTCCAGCTTGGTGTCCAATCCCACAATTCCTTCCAGAGTTCTTGTGTTAGAGATTTTCCAAAGGAACTTTGTCTCCACCAGAGACAGATACCATGTGCCCTTATGTCCCTCACAGGCCTTCCTGGATAATGAAGACCTGGGGAACTCCCTGGGAAGTGTAGAAGCTCTTCTTCAGAAGCATGATGACTTTGAGGAAGCCTTCTCTGCCCAGGAGGAGAAGATCACAGTAAGACATGGATCCAGGGCTTCTGTTTCCATGTTCCATCTTCTACAACACTTGCCTTGATGCAATCTCTTCATAACCATCATTAACATAACCTAACATGAGGAGCCTTCCTCACATAGAAAGTACGCAGGAAAATAGTTATGCTCAGTCTATGTAGCCACTTCTTGCTCCACAAAGCACACTGTGAAAGATTTTCAAGATCTGGGGCCAGGTATGGCACCTTGTTGAGTGCGGCCCAGGTTTGAGCCCCTGGCCCCCACCTACAGGGGAAAGCTTTGCAAGTAATGAACCAGTGCTGCAGGTGTCTCTCTGTCTCTCTCCTGCTTCTGTCTTGATTTCTGACTGTCTCTATCCAATAAATAAATAGATGATAAAAATTAAATTTTTTTCAAAATATCAAACCATTTCTACTTTCTGGTGAAGTGCATGGTTCTTTGACTCTTTCTTTAGTGTAAATATACTTTGGATCAGTGTCTCATACAGAAGCATTACTGAAGAGTTGGAAATGTTATTTTATTCATTTTTCCCATATTATGTCTATATTTCTTTCACCAATAATAGATAGATAACTGTCATATTTATACTTTTTCTTATATATTTTAAATATTTTATTTATTTATTCATGAGAAAGATACGAGGAGAGAAAGGAAGAACCAGACATCACTCTGGTACATGTGCTGCTAGGGATCAAACTCAGCACCTCATGCTTGAGAGTCTAATGCTTTACCCACTGTGCCACCTCCCAGACCACTATACTTTTTCTTTAGAGTCTGTCTTCATCTTCATGTTTCTCCTCTAATGCTACTGTAGTTTTCTGAAACATCCTGAGATGTTTCAGAAAAGAAGTTCATATGTAAGCAAGACTCAGAGATATGAGGGAACCTTTTTGTCTCTGGCATACAGCATTTTTATTCATGAATTTGAGTAAAAATCCATCTCTATCATTTCTGGCTCCCCTCCTCACTTAAAGACAGAGATATTGGTAAAAATTTATGTTAAGACACAAACAGATGGACACACCAGACACTGGGCATGGCTTTATCAATTGGGCTTCCTCTTAAAGATTAAAAAGTGCCTCTTCTTCTTGCCCTGACATGAGAATGCATTTATTCAATACTTGTATTGAAACTATATTGTAGCACAAAGAGGGTCATTGACTGACCTCAGGTTTGGTTTACATCTTAAAATGCAAAGGTGACAGAAATCAGAACCAGAACTTAGTTCTGCCCAGAAAACTCCTCTTCCTCCCATATTTTCATCTTTCCTCATCAGCTGCTGCTTTTTTAATGGCCACTAAGGAAAACCACTTTTTTTTTTCCAGACCTTAGATAAGACTGCAACCAAACTGATTGACAATGAACATTATGATTCAGAAAACATCGCTTCTATCCGGGATGGGGTATGTCCAGGCTGGTCCTAAGCTGGGAGTCAGGGCTTACCTCGGGGACCTGGTGACCAGGATGGGTGGTAAATCCATATGCCTATCTTGGCTCTTGCTAACAGTGACTTGGTTCATATTTGCAGCTGCTGGCCCGGCGGGACGCCCTTCGGGACAGGGCTGCCACCCGCCGAAGGATGCTGGAGGACTCCCAGCTCCTACAGCAACTGTACCAGGACTCAGATGACCTGAAGAACTGGATCAATAAGAAAAAAAAGTTGACAGATGATGAAGATCATAAGGTAGACAAGATTTTTAGCCCTGGGCAAATTCATGATCATGGGGACCTCAATTTATGGCCTTTAGAGCCTTAGAGCCGATGGTGGTTATCCTTATGGTAGAGGAGATAAAAGTCCTCCCAAGACCTCAGGCCTAATTCAAAGCTGAAATTCCAGTTTCTTGCGCACATGCTTTATGGCTTTTTCCTTCTCTCTCTCTCTCTCTCTCCCTTTTTTCCCTTCTCTCTCTCTCTCTCTCCTTTTTTTCCTTCTCTCTCTCTCTCTCTCCTTTTTTTAAAAATATTTTTATTTAATATAGAACAGAGACAGACATTGAGAGGGGAGGTGGATAGAGAGAGAGAGAGAGAGAGGGAAATAGACAGAGAGACATCTGCAGCTATGCTTAACCACTCATGAAGCTTTCCCCCTGCAGGTGGGAACCAGGGGCTTGAACTTGGGTCCTTGTACATTATAATGCATTTGTTTAACCAGGTGTATCACCTTCTGGCCTCTCTTTTTCCTTCTCTCTAACTCAATCTTCAAATGTCCTGAACACAAAGGGAAGGAGTCACTTCCTTCATACTCTCTTATCAAAGAAAATGTTATGGCTGATCTAACCGTAATCAGAAGCACTGGGACACAAAAACTGTCCTTGGGTTTGTGTAATACAGACATATATTATCTTACTGCTGGAAGGGAGAAACTACTGATGTGTGGGATTCAATCTGGGCATTGAATTCCTCAAAGTCATCCTTTTTTTTTTTTTTTTTTTTTTTTTACAGTAGATGAATGTAAGGGTTGGAACTGTGGATTCAGTAGATGGAGAATCTGAACTTAAGTTTTTCCCTTTTCTATTTTACTTTGTGTGACTTTAGGAAATCATTCAAGTCTCATAGATCCCTAGATGTTTCTCCTATACTGTTGTGCAAAATACACATTTTTCACTCATAAGAGTTATATGAGATGAATTATCTCTTTTTCTTACACACACATGAAGGTTTTTCTACACTTAAAGTCATGGCTGGATTTGGCCTCTTATTTTCTGTGTCATTCACTATCCCCATTTTTTACATTCTCCACATCATTTAAAGATTTTATTCATTTATTAATGAGAGAGAGAGAAAGAACCAGACACCACTCTGGTACATGTGCTGCCGGGGATTGAACTCAAGACCTCAGGCTTGAGAGTCCACTGCCTTATTCACTGCACCACCTCCTAGACCACCATATGATTTAGTCTTAAATGTGTACTTCTGATCCTTTGTTATTAGGTCTTTCAAGAACTCTCAGTATCTTTCCTGTAGCTGCCATTTTGCAAAACTCCGTTTTTGTGTTCCTGGGAGGAACAGTGGTTGGCAGTATAGGGTAAATAGGTGCTTGTTTCATGAAGATGAAATCATTTTACCTTCTACACCAGCTTTCATTGTGAATGTTTGGACAGGCTGTGATATTTGCAGTATTCTCTGGGCCCTCTGATAGCTTAGTGGAAATATGCACAGGCTGAAATAGCCTGTCTGCCAGGAGTCTCAAGGGTGAGTGCAGAGTCCTATGGTCTTCTGTGGCTCTGTGCTTGTATCAGGATACTTCTTTGGCCCCCTTTTCTCAGTACTGTTAGATTTAGAGTCAGAAGCTGTCCTGTGTCTCTAGACACCCACCCTTCACTCTCCAAGTATTGGTTCCTTTTATTTTCTCATCTCATCTCATCTCATCTCATCTCATCTCATCTCATCTCATCTCATCTCATCTCATCTCATCTCATCTCATCTCATCTCATCTCATCTCATCTATCTCAGGATACCCAGAATTTGAAGAGTCGGGTTCAGAAACAGCAAGTGTTTGAAGAGGAGCTGCTGGCTAATGAGGCTCTGCTCAACAATTTAGAAAAAACTGGCCAGGAAATGATTGAGAAGGACCACTATGCCTCTGACAAGGTGGCTGCACGTGTGAGTGAGGTCGTCAGTCTCTGGAAGGAGCTGTTAGAGGCCACAGCACAGAAAGGTGAGAGGGAGAGGATGGTGAAATGCTGGTTCCTAGGTTCAGGAGTACACTTGTTTACTTTTCTTTTCTTCCCTTTCCTTTTCTTTTCTTTCTTATTTTTTTACTTTCTTTTTAAAATATTTATTTATTTATTCCCTTTTGTTGCCCTTGTTGTTTTATTGTTGTAGTTATTACTATTATTGATGTCATTGTTGTTGGACAGGACAGAGCGAAATGGAGAAAGGAGGGGAAGACAGAGAGGAAGAGAGAGAGGTAGACACCTGCAGACCTGCTTCACCCCTTGTGGAGCGATTCCTCTGCAGGTGGAGAGCTGGGGACTCGAACCGGGATCGTTATGCTGGTCATTGTGCTTTGTGCCACGTGCGCTTATCTGCTTCCTCTAAGGGGTCAAGACACAGTGAAGCCATATGACATAGTCATTCAATTTTCTATCTTCTTTATATGTACAGGTGTTTATTTTTTATTTTGTTTTCCCTAACAGGAAGCCCTTTTATTTTCTTGCACTTTATATTTCTTTCACTTTAATGAATATTCAGCAATTATGAGTTAAGTATTGACTATGCAGTTAAAGCTAGTGTCTTCAAACCAGACTTATACATTTAGGTTCTATAGATGAGACGAGATTATGAGTCATGCTTTGGACTTAGATATTAAGAAATTGTCATTTCCATGACAGTGTTCTATAAATGGAACTGAAAAACTATTACTCTTTCTGCTTATAGAAAAGTTCCTTTAACATTTTCTGCTTATACTAAGCCTCTCATCCTTCTTTGGAAAGTGAATCCATTATCAGAATTAGTACAGCTGAGGCTCCCTTGTTAAGAACATCATCTGTACATAATTGTCCTGGTTAAGGAAGAGACATACCACACTGATTTTGTTGGAGCCATCATGATGTGAGGTTGGGAAAAAAAATCCAACTTGACTGATGTATTAAAAAGTCCCTTCTAGGGGCCAGACAGTAGTGCAGCAGGTTAAGAGCATGTGGTATGAAGTGTAGGGACTCCAAAAGGATCCCGGTTTGAGCCTCTGGCTCCCCACCTGCTGGGGGAGTTGCTTCACAAGCAGTAAGCAGTTCTGCAATTGTCTATCATTTTCTCTCCCTCTCTGTCTTCCTCTCCTCTCTTGATTTCACGCTGTCCTGTCCAACAACAATAACATTAGCAGTGGATTCATAGTGCAAGAGATAACATTGGAGGCAAAAAAAAAGTCCCTGCTGTCCATCTCATAGCCCCCCATAAGAAAAAAAACAAAAATTGCCCCACAGAAATAATAGACGTTACTGCTATAATGTTGTGTAACTGAGAATTCTGCTAGAACAATATAGATAAAACATTTTCTGGAAGAGAAAATTATGGAGCACGGCTAGTATTGGAGGAAGATGGCACTAGCAAAGTTCTGATAAAGATAGCAAAAAAGATACTTGAGGGAGCAATGAAATAGCTCACTTGGATAGTATGCTACTTTGCCATGTGCGTTGTAGCCGAGGTTTGAGCCTGTCCCACATTGCATTCAAGGTAACTTCAGTGCTGTGATGTTTCTTCTCTCTCTCTCTCTGTCTCTCTCCCTGCCTCTTTCTGAAAGAAGAAAAAAAGATACTTGAGGATTCCAAACTGAGCCATCCCCATTCCCCTTTTTATACTTCTCTTGGAAAGTGCAGTGTGGGGGTTGAAATTTCTTGGAGAAAGAGGTGTAAAGAGTAAGGAGAAATGATGTAAAAAATACCAAACATGAGTCAGATCTAACACAGTAGAATGTTAACCTTTCCAGGAAATGCAACTTTCTGTTTGCCTGGGTTTTAAGAACATCACCCTACTCAAAAAATAGATGCTAACCTCATCCAACAAAGTCAAGGGCATTTCTTAGATACTCACAGTCCTAAAATTGTTTTGTTCCCATTGCAACAGCATAGCATTCTGTTTCTGCTTCCATTGGTGGGGGCTACCTTGTCACTGAAGGAGGACATTGAGGCTTCACTTGACACCTGTCTGTTCCCAGGGACACAACTGCATGAGGCAAACAAGCAGCTGCAATTTGAAAACAATGCAGAAGATCTAAGGCGCTGGTTGGAGGAAGTGGAAGTCCAGGCTGCCTCGGAGGATTATGGGAAGGGCCTAGCTGACGTGCAGAACCTGCTCCGGAAGCATGGCCTCCTGGAATCACAAGCTGCTTCCCGCCAGGTGGGCAGCTGGGGTGATCAAACAAGCTCTGAACTCACTCTTGCTTCTCAGATGCTTAGAGCATCCTATGAAAAACAGGGTGTTTGAATTGTGGTTGGAGAATGATTTTTTTTCCAGAACCAGATCAGTAATGATCAGCTTTTCCTCCTGTAGCTATGCTCGCCCACATCTCCAATTTGATTAGAGCTTGTAATAGTGCATATTGCGCTGGCAGGGGTGGAGAGTGGGTAGGCAGTGACAAACCTGGTTTTGCATTCACATTACCATGGGCAAAGACCCAGGTTTAAGCCCTGGGAAATCTTCATGAGCAGTGAAGTCATGGTACAGGTGTTTCTCTGTTTCTCTCTCTTTCTCCCTCCCTCCCCCCATAATTTCTCTCTGTCCTATTAAACAAAAGTAGAAAAAAATACAGCCATCCTAGCAGTAACCCTGGTGGCAATTAAAAGAGAATGAAAAAAAAAAGTACATATGGGAGTGGTACTCCTCATGCACAACCCCCTTCTCAGTTACCCCCAAGTAATGGTGTCTCCCACACCCACCATCTCTCACAGGACCAGGTGGACACTATCACAGACCTGGCTGCATATTTTGAAGAAACTGGCCACCCAGAGGCTGGGGACATCCGGGCAAGGCAGGAATCCTTAGTGTCCCGCTTTGAAGCTCTGAAAGAGCCCCTGGGTGCCAGGAAGAAAAAACTGATGGACCTTCTTCACCTGCAGCAGATCTGCAGGGACACGGAGGATGAGGAGGCTTGGATCCAAGAGACAGAGCCTTCTGCAGCCTCCACACACTTAGGTGGGGTCCCATTACCCTGGGCAGCTAGCTGTGTGGGGAGCGCAAGACCAAGGCCTCACAGCCTTAGAGCAATGATTGATTTGGTGAGGAACGGTCATGAACATCATCCAGGACTTCATACAGATTTTATATGATTTTTATTTTAATAATTATTTTATTGATTTAATAATGATTGACAAGATTATAGGATAAGAGGGGTACATTTCCATACAATTCCTACCACCAGAGTTCCATATATCGTCCTCTCCCTCAATTAGAAGCTTTCCTATTCTTTATCCCTCTGGAAGTATGGACCTAGGATCATTATGGAGTGAGAAGGTGGGAGGTCTGGTTTCTGTAATTACTTCTCTTTTGGATTTGGATGTTGGTAGGTTGATCCATGCTTTCAGCCTGTCACTATCTTTCCCTCCTGGGGCAGGGCTCTGGGGAGGTGGGGTTCCAGGACACATTGGTGAGGTCATCTGCCCAAGGAAGTCAGTCGGCATCATGGTAGCATCTGCAACTTGGTGGCTGAAAAGCATTAAAATATAAACAGAGCAAACTGTTTGATAATCAGGAACCTAAAGGTAAGAATACAGCAGATGAGATTTGGGGGTCTCCACTTTGGAAAAAGCTAGGAAGTTCATCATAGGTATATGCCAAGGGGCCCATGACTTCACAAATTTTTGCCTGAGTCTGACAGCTAACATGCAGGTGGGCTAAAGGTATTTTCTGGGGAGATAGTGTCAGACAGATTTTTTAAATCACTCTGAAAAACCTACCTACTAGATCTAGATATAAAAAGTCAGAAGTTTGAGTGCTCTGAGAAGAACTAATGTACACAGATTCTTGTCACACACTCTAACACGTTATTGCAAATTTCCCTGATTGAGAAATCAAGGTCAATGTTTGAGGTCCAGCATATTTTTTGTTCAGGTGTCTTCTTTTGCTAACAGTATGAGCCGTCACCAGGGGGAAAAGATCAAGTAGCAAGCATAATTCAGAGCCCTATGCAGCAGAAGTTCACCAGTGTAAGTGTGAGAACACTTGCACCAAAAGAGAGACAAAATACATGTAGGACGGGAGAAAGATACCAACATTAGAATATAGGACTTAGGGACTGGATGATGGTGGAACTAGTAGAATATATATGTTACTATGGGCAAGGACTCAGTTTTAAGCCCCCCGGTCCCCACCTGCAGGGAGAAAGCTTCATGAGTGGTGAAGCGGTACTGCAGGTTTCTCTTTTTCTCTTCCTCCCTCTATTTTCTCTTCCTTCTCAATTTCTCTCAGTCCTATAAAATTTCAAATAATAATAAATAAAATTTAAAAAATAAAAATAAATATATTATTTAAAATATCTATCTCAATAACTCAAATGTTTAATGGAAGAGTGAGTAGTCTCAAGAATCCCAAGGAAGGGAAGAATGTCACTCCTTTACACCCTGTTAGCTCTAACCTTTGGCATTCCTCTTCTTTGTAGGCAACGATCTGATTGCTTCTAAGAACCTTCTGAACCGGCACCAGGTTATCCTGGCTGACATCAGCAGCCATGAGCCACGCATCCGGGTGATAACAGATAGAGGAAACAAAATGGTGGAGGAAGGTTTGTATGTATAGGTTGAGTTGGCCAAACATCATACTGCTCAAGGCTCAAGAAGTTTTCACACCCTTAGGGCTTTACACAAATATAAAGAGTTTCCTACTCAATGAGAAATCCCTTCCAACATTTATGATTTTGTTTGTATAATCCAATAGTAATGATCTATTTACTTGTGAGACACTCCTTCCTATTTACTTACAAAGCCAAAAGCATTGATATAATAATGCTCAATATGCTTCCCTAATTCAGAATCCAAATACCAAAGCTTTGTGAAGCATCACTCTGAGGACCAGTCAGGAACTTTGTTTCTGTATCTGCCCCACAGAACATTTTGCTGCTGAAGATGTGGCTTCACGGGTCCGGAATTTGAATGAGAACATGGAGTCTCTTCAGGCCCGGGCTGCAAGGCGGCAGCAGGCCCTGGAGGCCAGTGTCCAGTTCCAGCAGTACCTGGCAGACCTGCATGAGGCAGAAGCCTGGATCCGAGAGAAGGAACCTACTGTGGACAACACCTACTATGGGGCTGATGAGGAGGCAGCTGGGGTGAGGTGGCCTGGGCATGGGGTTCATCAAAGGCGCCAACTCCCTCATTTAGGGTCTGCTTAAGTTAGATTACTTGGGGCTTCCAGAATGATAACATTTGATCTTCCTTTTCTGGGACACAATCAGAATTAACAGAGACCCCAAAGATGCATCTCAGCTCTCTTTTTTTGCTATTAGTATTATTGCTGGGGCTCGGTGCCTGCATGATGAATCCATTGCTCCCAGAGGTTATTTTTCTCATTTCTTTTTATAGCTACAGAGAAACTGAAAGAGAAGAGAGAGAGAGGGGAGGAGAGAAGGAGGTAGAGAGACAATTGCAGCACTACTACCCATGAAGCTTCTCCCTGCAGGTGAGGTTCAGAAGTTTGAACACAGGTCCTTAGACATGATAACATGTGTGATCTACTAGGTGTACCACAACGCGGGTCCCCAAGAGCATGACTTTCAGAACAGATTTTCACAATAGATAAGACATCCCTATACCATAGAGAAAAAGGGACCAAGGGGCCTAATTCTTCAGCATAATCTGCTATAAAACAGGGAAAATCTTCTTGTTAATTTTTCTATTTAACAAAATTTTAAAACTTGAATATTTGAGGATACCATGCACGATTGTACCCTGGTCCTATGCCTGGTAATGTATGCATTCTATTGAGTGCATCACCACCCAGTCCCTACATTTTTCTTTTTTTTTTTTTTTAGTATTGTAGTGGTTTTTTTTAAATATTTATTTATTTATTCCCTTTTGTTGCCCTTGTTGTATTGTAGTTATTATTGTTGTTGTTATTGATGTCGCCACTATTGGACAGGACAGAGAGAAATGGAGAGAGGAGGAGAAGACAGAGAAAGAGAAAGAAAGATAGACACCTGCAGACTTGCTTCACCACCTGTGAAGTGACTCCCCTGCAGGTGGAGAGCCGGGGGCTCGAACCGGGATCCTTATGCCAGTCCTTGTGCTTTGTGCCACATGTGCTTAACCCGCTGTGCTACCGCCCGACTCCCTTGTTTTTTTTTTTTTTTTTTTTTTAACCAGAGCACTGCTCAGCTCTGGTTTATGGTGGTATGGGGGATTGAACCTGGGACTTCAAAGCCTCAGGCATGAGGGTCTCTGCATAACCATTATGCTATCCCTGCCCCCAATCCCTACATTTTTCAAATGCACAGAGACCCACAGATTTCTCACCAATCCATGCCTCTTTTAGTCCCACCCCAGACTTCCCAGAATAACCTTGTTTTTCACCAACCAGTTACAACTTTAAGGTTTTAGCACCTCAGTACCTTTAGAGAAATAAAAACAGGCCCACACAGCTGGGGTGAGGGGAACTTCAGAGACCCTCTACATTCATTCTTTTATTCTTGTTTATTGTACTCAGGCAAATCAAGGTAAGCTTCCACTAACCTTTGCCCCTAGCATCTAAAGCTATGTTAATGAGAAGTCTTACAAAGTAACATTTTTCAGCTGCACGTTGCAATTTTGGTTCCACTTAGACTGAAGCAAACACATTAAGTTTGCTATTCAAGTTTTAACTCTTATTCTCTTGGTAGTTGCAAATGTAGACTTAAAACACATAGTTGTGGGAAAGTGCTGCTTGTCAGGAACTGGGACGACTGGTATTGCATGAAATGATAGTTGGGCCTGAAGTTCTCAATGTTCTTTCTGAGGAACCTCTAAAAACCTCCAACTTTCACCTTCCTAGGCTCTTCTGAAGAAGCATGAAGCCTTCCTGATGGACCTTCATGCCTTTGGGAATAGCATGCAAGCTCTACGGGACCAGGCAGAAGCCTGCCAGGTAAAAGGAGTGAAAGGATGCTGAGTCACATTTTCCATCTGCAGGGAAAGGGATTTTTTTCATGACTGGCTCTTATTCCTTACAACTCAGGAAAAATGACTTAGAAAGCACCAAGTTCATGACCCCTCTTGGCAGGAATTGTAGCATCTTCATTAAAGTTAGATAATTCACTGAGACCTAACCCATAAACATTATTTTAAAGGGCAGGGCTAGATAGCATAATGGCTATGCAAAAATACTTTCATGCCTAAGGCTCCAAAATCCCAGGTTCAATCCACACCCCCTCCCCCAGCATCATAAACTAGAATTGAGCAAGTGTTCAGCTAGAAAACCAAACAAGCAAACAAAAAACCCCAATCTATTATTTTAATTACCTTTTTACTAACACATATTAAATGTCAACAAACACACAGGAATAAAAGATAATCCTGAGCTGCAGGAAAGTTGTAAGGATCTGAATATTTTTACAGCAGTGCCTATAGCAGAGTGATAAAAGGGTATCAAAGAAAGGAGTGTTCTATTTCCCTGAAACTGGAGTACTGGCAAGTATGGAAGTTTTCATAGTTTAGGCAGACCACTATAGCTGAGTTGCTATTTTAATTCAGTTTACTGTGCAGATAAGGAAGAGAAAAGCTTTGTAGTCAATAGACTCGGAAAGAAAATGCACTAAGGTACAAGTATTCAAATGTGTTTGAAAAATGGAACTTATACATGGTGGAGATATAAGAACGACTGTGTTCAAAATGTAAAGTGTCTCCTCAGGCCAGGTGGTGGCGCACCTGGTTGAGCAAACACTTTATAATGCACAAGGACCCAGATTTGAGCCCTGGGTCCCCACCTGCAGGAGGAAAGCTTTGTAAGTGGTGAAGCAGGACTGCAGGAGTCTGTCTCTCTTCCTCTCTATCTCCTTCCTTCTTGATTTCTGTCTTTGTACAATAAATAAGTAAATATAATTAAAAAAATTAAAAAGCATCTCCTGGAGCTGAGATCAACCCCTGTGTGTAGAAGAATGAAAAGACATAGCTGCTGTAGCCGAGGCATTCTCCTGAGTGGGAAGTTCTGAATTCTGGCACCAGGAAGAGGTCAGAGGCCCAGTATGTCAAGTTGTGTTTATTTAAAGGGCTTCTGTGCTGTGCCTTCACCAAACAGTACATAGCAAGACTCTAAGCAAATGGACTGAATATTACATATACAGGCATGATATGCACATACATATATTACTGTGGGTTATGTCTTGTATGCACATCATTGTATGTGTATATAATGTGCAAAATGTGTGTTATAAACTGTATTGTGTATGCACAAGTGCCATGTGTATACACATACCTGTGCCTGTTGTGATATGCACATGTGTATAATAAGTACATCTATGCTACATATGTGATATGACTGCATCACCTTGTGTGCATGCATGTTATCTGTATGTGTGCTGTGCATGTGCATTCATTATAGAGTTAAGGACTTCTGTGTGCTTGTGTGTTTGTGTGCAGACAAACCCAAGCTGAAGGATGCAAGGTCAAAGGATCTTTTTGGAAGGGACCTCTTCAACTCCAGAGTGGAGGAGTGGGTCACTGCTTATAAGGATAGCTTATATGTTATCTCTCTTCCTCAAAGATGTGATATTTACACAATGTTAAAATAAGAGAAGACTGTGCTTTGGAGAAGGAGTTGCTCACTAAAAAGAGATGCAAGATTGTTTATGTCAGGTTATGTTCTCCATTTGTTAAAGCTCTGTGGTCTCTCCTGTGCTGTAACTCAGCCACATCTATGGAGGACAGTCCACAGTTTCCAGATGCAACTGTGCAAAGGCACCAGGGTTGGGAGGATTGTCAGGGGGTGAGAACTGGTGGGAAAAACTGGGTCCAATACATACATCACCTGCTACTGTAAGAATGGGTGGGCCTGAGCACAGATTTCTGGTAAGCTGTTTGCCCCATACTCACCTTTCCCACCTGCATCCTCTGAGAAGTGATGGGATGCACCAGTATCTGAAAAGACACTTGGTGGCCCCTCTGTCTCAGTGGTCATCTGTGGCCCCTTCATGGATCCCCCTCCACTCAGGCCCAGACATCCAGCACCCCACTCCCAGGAGGGTCCCCTCCAGTAAAGATGTGCTCTCTTTCCTTTTGACCAGCAACAGCAGGCTGCACCGGTGGAGGGAGCTGCCCGGGAAGAGAGGGTTGTGGCTTTATATGACTTCCAGGCTCGAAGCCCCCGAGAGGTCACTATGAAGAAAGATGATGTCCTGACTCTACTCAGTTCCATCAACAAGGTGATTTTCCTGCCAGAGCCCCTTCCACACTGGCTCCCTGCCCTGCCAGACAACCATACTTTGGCCAGTGTTTTTTAAATAACCCCTATGTGTGATTCATCAAGATGCAGTGTGGGGCATATGACTATATTGTGACTATAATACCAATTTTCAAAGTAATAAGAGGAAGACTCAAAGAATGTATAGAACTAGCCCATAGAATCCTGTGAGCTAGGAGAGGCAACTTGGCTATGTATTTGCAGGACTGAACTGCTCCTTTCTTCCTGTGTGCATTTGTCCCTCCCCTGTGGTAAGGGAACAGCAAAGGCTGGTGAGAGCCCAAGATGTGGTTCAGTGGGTAGAGGGCATACCTTAGCTTGCATGAGACTCTGGGTTAGAGGCTCTGGGCTGGAGTACCAGGATCATATGAGAGCACTAACAACAATACTACAGGTTCTCTATGAATGACAAAACATTGGTTTGATGTCTGTCCTTTCTATCTTCTGTCTATTCATCTCTCTCCTTCGCTCTTCTCTAAGCATATAGAATTAAAAAATGGGTTTACTTGGCAGGAGTAGACAGCATAATGACATAATGGATATGTCAAAAGATTCTTGTGCTTGAGGTTTCAATGTCCTAGGCCAGAGGTGATCAGTGCTCTGGAAAAAAAAAAGGGGGGGGTTAATTTTCAAGGCTACTCATCACATGTGAGAGAGAACCTCAGTCTATTCCCCAGTGCCACATTTTGAAAAAACAAAAACAGATTGGTGAAAAATAAGTCTATGATCAATATAGCTTCTTTAGGCCTTATCCCTCTAGGATAAGGATATTGATTAAGATGTTAAATATACTTTCCACAGATGCTCAAATAATCTTCATATTCTAATAAATAATTTCCAAAGACTACTGGTGCTGTATTTAAATTAAAAAGACTTGGCTGTTGCCCATAAAGGTCTTGGCTGTGGCTGCTGGGATTGGGTTTAAACAATCAGAGCTTTATTAGGGTGGTGGTACAATAGTATGAGATGCATATTTTAGGTACAACAAGATAAGCAGTCATTGGCAGAGGTATAGGCTACACATTATGGCTGTAGAGGAGTCTTAAGATTGTACTGGCTAGCTGATTCACGTGCTTTCAGTTCCCAGGAGAGGCAGACATGGCAGGCACCTCGAGCATGCAGGAAAGTTCGGAGCTCGGGAGCGAGCAGACCAGAACTGACTGCAGGCAGTGTCCAGCAACAGCATTTCCTTTTCTGCCTGGAGCTTAAGTTCCATCCTGACATCAGCCCATATGTAAATTAGTCCATTCATCAGCTATATGCTAATTTCATCACAAGATACTGGAAAGGAAAGAAGAGGTTTGTAAGACCATTACTCTAAGGACAATTTAAATTTTCAGAGAATGGATGCTTTGTTCTTGAATAGACAGACAGACCTGCCCCATTTCTCTCCACATTTCCTGTCTCTCTGAGGTTTATTCCAGAGCATCTCAGACAATAGCATCTGGAATACCCATGGGCTTAACTGTCCTTTTGGGACAGTTAAGCCCAAAGGTTTGAATTGAGTGAGGCACGGGGCAGGGCCAGGGAGCTATTGCACATCAGAACACAGGACTTGGGTGCCTGAAGACTCCGTGTTGGCTTTCACACTGCAAAGACAGAGATGAGAGGTGTTCTGGTCTCCCTCATAAAAGTAAATATAATTTTTAAGAGAGATTGGGAGCAGCATACATTTCCAGAAGCCTGGGACAGGGGTGGAAGGAGAGCGTTTTGTACAGTCTCCTTAACACAAGATCCTTGCCTAACTCCTTTAAAGAACGCCTGGTTCTACACTGGCCTTGTTGGTTCTTGTGAATTTCTCGAGGACGAAGTGTCTCACTGGTAGAGCTATCTTTTGCAGTGGTATCACTGTTGAGGATCTCACCTCCCATGTTAGAATACTTGATCCAGGTGTTTCTCTAGCAGTTCCTTCTCACTTTCTTCCTTCTTATATGCAAATCCACATCACCCACAAGAGGCTCCTGTGACTTGAGGCTCATCTCTGGGAGCCAAAGCCCCTGAAGTGGGCAGCTTTCATGAGAGTCAAGAGACAGAGGACTCTGTCTCCCTGCAGGACTGGTGGAAGGTGGCGGCGGATGACCACCAGGGCTTCGTGCCAGCCATCTATGTGAGAAAGCTGGCCTACGATGAGTTTCCCACGCTACCGCTGCGCCGGAGGGAGGAACCAGACAGCATCAGCCAGCGCCAGGAGCAGATAGAGAGCCAGTAAGTGTGGCAAATTGTGGGGCTGGGCAGTGTTTGGCCAAGCATCCTACTAGCTGGGGACCCAGCTTGGGGCTGGACAGCCATGACTCAGCACTGTTCTAGGTTATCAGCTGGTCAAACTCTCTCACATGGACTTGATTAACATTTTGGACTGATGTGTGCCCTGCTCCATAGAAAATGCCACTCATCGGATTTTTTTTTTTTTGCTTGTTTTTTGTCTCCATTGTTGTCACTAGGGCTCAGTGCCAGCATTATGAATCCAATTAAGAGTTCCTGATGGCCAATTTTTCCATTTTATTGGATAGTACAGAGAGAAATTGAGAGAGGAGGGAGGGCAGAGAGGGCAGGAAAGATAGACACCTGCAGACTTGCTTCACTGCTTGTGAATCTTTCCTCCTGCAGGTAGGGAGCGGGGCCTCAAACCCAGATCCTTGTGCAGGTCCTTCTGCAGGTCCTTCTGCTTAGTATTATGTGTGCTCAACTGGGTGTACCACTGCCCTGCTCACTCACTCATCAGTTTTTTAGAAAATCTTATTTCTTAGGGCTTCAATGTGCCTCACTTGGTGGAACATTCATGTTACCATATTCTGGGATCTGGGTTCAAGCTCTTGGTTGCCACTTGCAACCAAGTGAAGCAGTGCTACAAGTGTCTTTTCTTCTTTCATTTTTTAAATCTGTACCTCTCAATATCCCTGTAGCTCTATGCACAATAAACTGAAAATAAATAAAATATTTTTGAAAAGGAGTAAAAATAAAAGAAGATTTCACTTGCTTTATTGAAGCTTAAAAAAAAAGATTTATTTTTTTTTTTGACAGAGATTGGAGCACCACTGAGCTCTGGCCTACAGCAGTGCTAGGAATTGAATCTGAGTTTAAGGGAGGCTTATGCATGAAAATCCTGTGCTCTAATGCTGAGCTACCTCCCCAACCCTCCTACAGAATGCCCAACACACTAGTGAAACATGGAATTTTTATTTATTTATCATTACTATTATCAAATTTTTAATCTTTATTTATTGATTGATTAGAGATGATCAGAAATTGAGAGGATGGGGCGATAGAGAGACAGAGAGACACCTAAAGTCCAGCTTCACCACTTGTAAAGATTTCCCCCTGCAGGTAAGGACCAGGGGCTTGAACCTAGGTCTTTGCACACTGTAAGGTGTGCACTCAACCAGGTACCCCACCACCTGGCCCCTTTTTTTATTGTTTTTAACCAACTGTCATATCCATTGCTCTGCTGTCAGTGGCATTTGTCTTCCAACCTTTTCTTTCTTCTTCCCTCTATATTTTTTCACTTTGCACTCTCTCCTTTTTGCCCCTTTTAATTGTTTCCTCCCCCTCCCACCTTGCTTCTGTGTCTTCCCTCCTTTGCCATTCACTTCTTTTCTCCTCCAGATACCGCTCCCTCCTGGATCGGGCTGATGAGCGCAGGCGCAGGCTGTTACAGAGATACAATGAGTTCCTCCTGGCCTATGAGGCTGGAGATATGCTCGACTGGATCCGAGAGAAGAAGGCTGAGAACACTGGGGTGGAGCTTGATGATGTCTGGGAGCTGCAGAAAAAGTTCGATGAATTCCAGACGGTGAGAAAGTGGCTTTTTTTTTTCTTCTCCTTCATCGGTTTTTGAGGGTTTTCATGGTTTCCTTTCATCCCATAGGATCTTCTAAGAGATCCCTGAATTTCACACCTGCTAAATAACCCCCCCCCAAAACTATTGAGTTCATTATTCAACATTCCTCTATGGAAATTATGGGAGTGATGCAGAGAAAACCAGTCACCCCAAATTTATAGCTGCATGCCCTACCCTCTCTAGTCCTCTTGGGAGCACTGGTGTCCCTGGAATTGTCAAAATCTATTGTTCATCAAACTGTGTTCCTGGTGCCTGGGTTGAGAGGAAAATTTTGTGGGACTCTGTGTGGTATAACTCGGGAGCAGAAGTCAAAGGGGGAAGTCAGACTAACTTTTTTTGCTAGACAATATCTAAGCTTCTGCCTAGCTAAAACTCATTCAACACTATTTTAAAATCTATTCCATTATCTTATCTAGAAGTTAGTATAAACTCTTTTTCCTGTGGTGTCATCCACAAGAAATTCAAGGTAATTCATAGATATGGTGTAGATATAGGTATAAATACAGTTGATATAGATTTATATGATATGTAGATTGGAAGATAAAAGTAAAAGGAGGGAGTCAGTGGTAGCACAGAGGGTTAAGCGCAGGTGGCGTGAAACGCAAGGACCGGCATAAGAATCCTGGTTTGAGCTCCCGGTTCCCCACCTGCAGGAGAGTTGCTTCACAGGTGGTGAGGCAGGTATGCAGGTGTGTATCTTTTTCTCCCCCTCTCTGTCTTCCCCTCCTCTCTCCATTTCTGTCTGTCCTATCTAACAATGACAACATCAATAGCAAGAACAATAGTAACTACAATCACAATAAAAATCAAGGGCAAAATAAAGGGAAAATAAATAAATATAAACAAAAGGGAAAATAAATATAAAAAAGTAAAAGAAAGGGAAACAGATGTAAAAAAATATGAAATACCAAGAATGAGAGAACTCACCAAAAAATTCATTGTGTAGTGCAATGAGCAAAACCTCTAAAAGTGAATTCCCTAGCCCTTTTCTTACAATATTCCTTAATCTAAGCAGATTGAAACCTGGTTAGTTAAATGTCATAGGAGGTAGAATTTGTATTGGTAGAAAGACTATTCTATGACCCAGCTACAGGTCTCTTGGATTGTATCGATTGATCCACGAAAGATGCTTAAGTAATCTGAGGAAGCAAGAGACAGAGATACCTGGGGGGCAGGGCGGTGGTTCATGGTGTAAGGAACAGGGACCCATGAAATCTGTGGAAGCATAAGTAACACTTTTTGTGCCACTTTTCAATAGCATTTGAGTGTTAGGAAGTTTAAAGTTTCTCTTTCAGCGGCAGATTGGAGGAGGGTAATTTTTCTCGTATCACAAGTGAGATTAGCAATGTTTTAATATCTGGCTAAGCAGAGACAGAGATGATCGGGAGGAATGACTGATTCCTAGAAAGAGATTCACAGTTCTCTGGACAACTCTAACTCTTCGATTTTCCCCCAGGACCTGAAAACCAATGAGCCACGACTAAGAGACATCAACAAGGTGGCTGATGATCTTCTGTTTGAAGAACTTCTAACACCTGAAGGAGCTCAAATTCAGCAGGTAGCTAAGACCCTTCTGGTTCTCCTCACTGTCCTGTTGAATTGTGAGAATTTTCATTTCCAAGTGCCCAGCTTCTTATTCTCAGATCAGCAAATTCCAGAATATGGAGGTGGTTGCCAGGAAGGTCAAAGACAAGAGTCCAGTCAGCCCAGTCTTATGTTCATTTGAACCAGTCTGAAATACTTGAATCACAACATCCACTCCCCTCCCCACCACCAACAGGAAATTCAGTGCTCAGATATGGAAATCAAAGGAAATGTGGCTAATGGCTTTGTGATAGTGGGGAAGCGCTAAGAGTTAAGTTCTAATTTATCTGATGAAAGAAGAGAGTCCAGGAGAATAAGAAGAAGAGTGTTCCAGCCCTGACTTTTCCTTGGTCCCACAAAAGAGCTAGCAAAGGGGAGTGGGGCGGTAGCGCAGCAGGTTAAGTGCACGTGGCGCAAAGCTCAAGGACCGGCATAAGGATCAAAGTTTGAACCCCCAGCTCCCCACATACAGGGGAATCACTTCACAAGCGGTGAAGCAGGTCTGCAGGTGTCTATCTTTCTTTCCCCCTCTTTGTCTCCCCCTCCTCTCTCCATTTCTCTGTCCTATCTAACAATGATGCTAACAACAACAGCAATAATAACTACAACAATAAAAAAAGGGCACCAAAAGAGAAAATAAATAAATAAATAGAAAAAAATTTAAAAAATAATTTAAAAAATCCACGCTTAGAACTCCCGTCTAATATCTGACTATGTGAGCTCCCTAGCTAATTTCTGATCCATCTGCTTCTTTAGGAATTAAATGCACGCTGGGGCTCCTTGCAGAGACTTGCAGAGGAACAGCGCCAGCTGCTGGGCAGTGCCCATGCTGTTCAGATGTTTCACAGGTGAGAATCTTGACCCCAGATAGCAGTAATCCTCTAGTACTGTTCCATGATAATGACAGTGATAGCCTTAGTGGGAGCGCTGATGGTGTTGACCATGTGATGAGGGTGGTGGTAATGCTTCAGATGGTAGTGGTGATGACCAGGCAATGGTGAGCATGAAGACTTGCTTTTGAGTGCAATTTCTCAACTCCTAGTCTACATCCTTACTCTTAATCTTCCCTGTCTTCTTGTGGACAGAGAAGCAGATGACACAAAGGAGCAGATTGAGAAGAAGTATCAGGCCCTCAGCATTGCTGATCCTGGCTCAGACCTGTTCAGTGTCCAGGCCCTTCAGCGACAGCATGATGGCTTTGAGAGAGACCTTATACCCCTGGGGGAAAAGGTGAGGCCTGTGCTTCTCTGATTTTATAACACCTTCCTCTCCATGTTTGTCCCTCTCAGTTTCTCTGCTTTCAGTTCCAAATCCATTCTTCTTATGTTTTTCCTCATCTTACTCCATACTGTTCTTGTTCCCTGTCTTGCACTCAGGTAAGTCCATGTCCATGAGTCATTAGCATGGAGAGAAAACACACTGGAAATAATATAACCTCCTGCTGTCCAAAAGCCTCCCTAATGGCTTCCAAGTGAGTAGAACTGACAGAAGCTAATTGATCCTCACCAGCCTAAGAGAACTTGAAGACAGCCAACCCAGATGGCCAGGTCCAGAGACAGAGTTAATTGAATGATCTTAGCCCGTTTAGACCAAAACTGAACTCTGGATCAGCTTGGCATTAACATATAAGGCAAAAAAAAGAAAGAAAGAACAACTAGAGATTTATTTAATAATAATAATTATAATAATAGTAATTATTGTTATTACTATTATTATATAGAGGCAGAGAGAAAGTGAAAGTGACCACAACACTGAAGCTTCCTTCAGTGTAGTGGGGGCTGGGCTTGAACCTGGGTGGCACACATGACAAAGCAGCACTCTTCAAGTGAGCTATTATGCCGGCTCACACAAGGAATACCTATATTGGAAAGATCTTTACACGGAAAACCAGAACCCTTGGATTCCTACTTGCTATTGCTATAAGCCAGCAGAGTCTTTAACTTCCTTACCCAATGGTTTTCTTTTTATCTCTGAACAAACCATGGTAACATCTGGCATGGCTATTTCAGAGTGTGCCTTGTGACTCAAACATTGCCAGTGTGACTTTACAGAGAGCAGGAAATCTTAGTCTTGGCTTTGATGTATGCACTGCCAGTCTTTGGGATCCTCCTCTGCTGAGAGCCAGGTGTGACTCTGGGATGGCTGACCTCCTCAGGTGACCGTACTTGGGGACACAGCTGAGCGACTCATGGAGTCCCACCCTGATGCCACAGCAGACCTTCAGAGGCAGCGGAAAGAACTCCACCAAGCCTGGGAGGATCTGCTGGGCCTCACGGACCACCGCAAGGAGAGTCTCAGTGAAGCCCAGAAGTTCTACCTGTTCCTCAGCCAGGCCAGGTAAGGCTCCACAGGCTGGCTCCTTCCCATCCTATGCCTAGCACCTGAGGAATTTTGAGTCTCAGGGAGGGCATAGACACTGCTCCCCATATTTGGAGGGACCTTGTTACCCAGACCCTCCCTCTAGTAAGTCACAAGGACTTTAGGTTTGATACTGAGGTCAACTGAGGGCTTGCAGTTTGGTGCCACAGAAAGCCATGAGAACACAAGAATCCCCAGAATTCTAATAGGACCATTGCAGTTGAAGGAAATGGCACGTGCTAAGGTGCTGCCGGTATGAAGTGATAGAATACAAGCAATAAGCCTCAAGCATATGAAACACAGATCATCTGGAAATGTTTTCTGCAGGAAAAGTCCAGCTTGTAGCCCTCCAGGCTTTTTTTGTCATCTCAGTTTGTCTGTTTTACCAGGGACTTAGAGAACTGGATCAATGGCATTAGAAGCATGGTATCATCACAGGAGCTGGCAGAGGACTTAACAGGCACAGAGATCTTGCTGGAACGTCATCAGGTATGGCCACAAGGCCAAGGACACTGACTTGAGTCCTCCCCCTGGCTCCCTTGTTTTACATATGTATGCTTGTCACTCCTCATTCACCTGTCTCTTTGTCCCCTAGGACCATCGTGCTGACATGGAGGCAGAAGCTCCCTCCTTTCAGGCCTTAGAGGACTTCGGGGCAGACCTGATTGGCAGTGGGCACAGTAACAGCCCTGAAATTGAGGCGAAGCTTCAGGCTGTTCGACTGGAGAAAGCTGGATTAGAGGACGCATGGGGATGGAGAAAGAGGATGCTGGAGCAGTGTCTGGAGCTGCAGGTATAGCCTCAGGAGACCCTTTGTGTGGTGTGACATGGTTGGGACTGACTATAGCTCCCCAGGTCCTCTAACTGCAAGCAATAGTCACCTTACTGTCTGACACCAGAGCCTCTGCTTTGTAGATTGATCACTGAAGAGCCTATTAGAATCAGACAATGAGGTTTGTCCTGGCCACATGATGACCACAGCTGATTGACAAGATTTTGCCTAATTAAAAAAAAAAAACATTTTTATTAGGTGTGGGAGATAGCATAATGGTTATGCAAAAAGACTCTGCTGCCTGAGGCTGTAAAGTACCAGGTTCAATCCCCCCCCCACCCCACATCACCATAAGCCAAAGCTGAGCAGTACTCTGGTAAAAATAAATAAATGAGAAAGATACAGAGAGAAAGGAGAGAGAGAGAGAGGTAGAATGAGAATGACTAAGAACACTGATCTGAGCAAGATCCTGTCTTTTCCCTAAATAGTGAAATTAGATGTGCAGGTGAAGTGTTCTAAAGTATCTTTTCAGGGAAGAGTTAAGTGTCTGTCCTAGCTAAGAGTTTCGATGTGAGTGAACACAGTGAATGCTCTTCTGACCTCATCCCTCTCCCCCTGGATCTCATGAACTCCCCGGATACCCCTAATGATGTGCCTCACAGTTATTCCGAGGAGACTGTGATCAGGCAGAGAGCTGGATGGTGGCACGGGAGAACTTCCTGAGGTCTGAGGACAGGAGTTCCTTAGACAGTCTGGAGGCTTTGATGAAGAAGCGAGATGACTTGGACAAAGCAATCTCAGCCCAGGTAAGAATAGCTGGCAGATGAGTTCCAGAAATCCCCAGCCAAAAGAATAACAGAAAGCCTACAAGTTGTAGGGTGTTGGGCTGTGCAGGTGCTTGAATTCCCAAGGGTTTTGTATGGAAAACTCAGAAGAAGGTGAGGGTGGTTTCACTCTGTGGCTCAGTCTCGGCCAAGTTGCAGGCTTTCCTGGACATACTGACTTTAAGCCCAGCATTTCAGATGTAACTTTGGGGATTGGATGTGATGTATCCCTTTCTGTTTTAATGCTACTAGGCAAGGACCACCCTCTCCAAGGGCCCTGGGAAGCCTCTGTGGTTTAGGGAGATAGTACCCCACACACGCCCGTGTCAGTACCATGGGTTTTCTTCTCTGGGCTGGAAAATCCCCTCCATGGTTGGCTTTTGCTGTTGGCTTTGGGTTCATTTCCCTTGTTACATCAAGAAGGCACCTCTGTGTTTGTCCAGGAGGGAGCCTGGGACTGTCCCAGGGGTTTGACACCAGGCCTCAGGGCACGTTGCTTTCTCTTTGCCCAGGAAAAGAAAATTAAGGAACTTGAGCAGTGTGCCAAGCGGCTCATCGCTGATGACCACTATGCCGAGGAGGAGATAGCCACCCGGCTGCAGCGGGTGCTAGACAGGTCAGTCTCGGGGGTCCTGTGGCTTTGGATACAGAGTGAGATGAAGCATGGAGAACTTGGCGCTGGCTCTGAGGCTGCATCTAATTTCCAGACACCTTCTACTTGGGGAGACTCCCTGATCTAGACTCAGGATGAAAGGTGTGGGAGCTTGCTTAGAAATTACCTGGCTTGACAGTTATTTTATTATTACTTTTTCTACTCAATGCTGAGAAATGAAAAGAGGGTCTTGTGCATGTGTGAGTGGACTCTTTGGGCCAATTTTTTTCATTCTTAATTTGAGAGAGGGAGAGAGAAAAAAAAATAAAGAAAGGGAGAGACAGAGAAAAACGACACTTCAGCACTGGTCCATCATCTATGGAGTTCCATTGGTACCATCCATGTTGCCCTCATGTGGCAGCAAGTCCCGAAACCAGGACCTCACACACAGGAAAATTTGTGTGCTTTATTGGGTGATCTAATATCTAGCTGACCATTTTAAATCATGAGGCCATATTGGGGCCAGGGATATAATTCAGTGGTAGAGTGTAAGACTTGCATGCATGAAGCCCTGGGTTATAGCCCCGGTACTACATATCAATGATCCATACTCTGGCTTCTCTCTCAAAATAATTCAGTTAAAAAAATAATGACAACACATTATCCATACATAGGTGATAAGTAATACATAGAAGAAGTGTAACATATACTTAGTATGAAGCAAAGGATTGGGTTTGCAGAGGAACATCTGTGGGTGTAGCATGAGCATGTGAGAGTGTGGGGAGCAGAGGGAGGGTTGTGGGCAGAGAATGAAGCGCCTCCTCCCCAGGTGGAGAGCTCTGAAAGTGCAGCTAGTGGTTGAGCGCACCAGGCTGGGTGACTTCGCAGACCTCAAGCAGTTCTACCGGGATCTAGAGGACATGGAAGAATGGATCACAGAGATGCTGCCCACGGCCTGTGACGAGTCCTACAGGGACCCTACCAACATCCAGGTGAGCATACTTGGCCATGGGGAGCTCAGACCCCGGGTGCTGGGGGGCTAGGTTGGTGGTTCTCCCAGTGCCCTTGGGGGGAGGTGTCCTGTAGATAAGTCCTCTAGGAGGACTGCTGCCTTTCCTGGCTCCCCCCAGTGACAGATCCATTCTGTTTCTGCTTCCCTCACAGAGGAAGTACCTGAAGCACCAGACGTTTGAGAATGAGGTCAATGGCCGGGCAGAGCAGGTGGAGGCCACTCTCAACTTGGGGGTCTCCCTGATTGAGCGCAAGGCATGTGATGGCAATGAAGAGGCCGTGAAGGTGCGTCCTGCTCAGCCTCCAGCAGGTGGGGCTATAGGGCTCTCACCTCCTGTGTTCAGAAGTGGGAGGATCTTCTGTCACAGGCCTCCCATACAAGGCAGAGAGGCCAAAGTGAAGCTGTCACAGTCTTCTCTAGTTACACCTAGGGCAGCGAACCCTGAGACACAAACTAGATCCCCCTCGGTCCTACTTGTCTCACTCTTTAGTCCCTAATGCAAGTCTGTGGGCATTTAGAAACTTACCCCCCCCATGATCAGCCCAGGGCTCTTTCTTCAAACTTCATTCTACCACCTACTAACATTTTCCTAGATCAATTCTGACTTGTTTTTTTTCCTTAAATTTTTTTTTAATTTGATAAGACAGAAGGATTGAGAGGGAAGGCAAGAGAGAAAGGGAGAGAGAGAGAGAGAGAGAGGTAGGTACCTGCAAAACTACTCCACCACTCATGAAGTTTCTCCCTTTTGAGTTGGGGCCAGGGGCTTGAACATGGGTCACTAAGCATGGTAACATGTGCACTCAACTAAATGTGCCATCATCTGGCCCTCCTGCCTTTTTTTTTTTAATACATCAACAGGGAATGAACGGAGTGGGGGGGGGGGCTTTCTTGCATATGTGTAATGCCACCAAGTAGGCTCCCTAGCCCAATCTCTGAAATTCTGTGAGTGAGTGAATGAGTGAGACAAGAAAAGGGAAAAAATACGGGTGGGGTATATAGCATAGTGGTTATGCAAAGAGACTCTCATATTTGAAAGTGCAAAGTCCCAGGTTCAATACCCTGTACCACTATAAGCCAGAGCTGAGCAGTGATCTGGTAAATAAAAATTAATTAATTAATTAGTTAATTAATTAATTTAAAAGGGGGGGAGACAGAGAGAAAGACACCAAAGTACTGCTCCACCATGCATGGTGAGTTCTCCATGGCTCCCTAGCAAGCCTCCCTCCCTTCCGCATCCACCTACATTTTCTTTTAAGCCATCTCAGGATCCTGCAGACTAAATATTCTGTTTTTCTCTGGGTCAGGATCAATTGGAGGAGCTGGAGAAACAATGGAACTACCTGCTGGAGAAGACAATCGACAAAGGGCAGAAGCTCAATGAGGCCAGTCGCCAGCAGAGGTTCAACACAGGCATCCGTGACTTCGAGTTCTGGCTCTCAGAGGTAATGGTCCACAGCAATGGAGGGAGGGGACACATAATTCTGTGAAGCTTTCAATTGCTTGCAGGGACACTTCCTGGCAGATCAGCCAACTTTGCTTTTGTGTACACAGGACAGAGTGCCAGTCCACAAACCCAGTGCCAGTGCCGCAGTCCACTGTATGCCTTAAAAAGATAGAGGATGTTGGGCCACCCCTGACACACACACACACACACACACACACACACACACACACACTCACACACTACATGTGTAGTACCTGGAAGGTCACAGAGCAATGGATGACTGTAAATACTTGCCAGATACATGAGGTTATGCTAAATGGTTTTCTTGACTCTTGTTGGGAAAGCTGAGGGCATAGCTGCTGATGTTGTTCTGCTTAAAGATGGTTTTGATCTGGTGACTTCCTTATCTGTCCCCCTACCCAGGCAGAGACACTGCTGGCCATGAAAGACCAGGCCAGGGACTTGGCTTCTGCAGGGAACCTTCTCAAGAAGCATCAACTCCTGGAGACAGAAATGCTGGCCCGGCAGGTGAGTGGTGTTGGACTCCCACTCCTAAGGGCAGAAGGAAAACTTTCTGACAGCCCTCTGCTTTCTTAGGCGGCCTTGTGGAAATACAAAACTGACTTTCATGAACTAGAGCCAGGAAAAACTTGATAGTTAACTAGTGATCATTCAACCAGGGAGCCTAACAGACTATTAAGTGAATGCTAAAAAATAGTCATGTCTGTTTTTTTATAGATGCATGTATATAGACCTGCTATTTTCCAATGCTTCATCTTTGATCTAGAACCAGAAAGAAAACAGAAGCTGATTTTATAGAAATGGAAAAATAGATGGGGATGTGTAAAATGGAACTGACCATATACATAGAAGGATATGGAAAATGATCCCTTATCCTAATATCAAACAGGATTTGTGCTGGGAATATCCTTGGACATGAAGGGCTCAGAGACTTTGCTGGAGTCCCCCCCCCCCCCCGCTGCCTTTTTCTATGAGTCAGACCGCCCATGTGAATGAATTCAGTGCTCCAGGGATATACACTTTTCATTCAGAAAGTGACCACAGTATCAGAACTGTCCCTTTTGCTTTGGCCTTTTCATGTGCTGGGACTTGAACCTGGACTGTAGCAAGACATGTACCCTACCCAGTGAGCTATTCCTCTAGCCCAAAGCTGGAGAATTTTCTCTCATAAATATTTTTTTATTTAGGGGATTAGTGGTTTGTAGTAGATACAGTTGTTGGTACATTTGCAATATTTCTAGTTTTCTGTAAGACACCCTCACCCCCAGCCTATGTCCTCATCCAGCATCATGCACCAGGACCGGAAAGCCACCCCCTGACCCTGTCCTTTACTTTCCAATACACCAAACCCAGTCCAAGTTCTACTTTGTGTTTCCCCTTTATTTTGCGTTGTAATTCAGATAAACCCCAACAAAAGGCTGAACTGCCAGGACTCCATGCTATTCTCTGTGGTGTCACTAGAGGGCAGAGTCAGAATGAAAATGTGTGGAGAAGCCAGCATGTGATTTGAGATGTGGCTGCCTGAAAATGTTACCTTACTGAGTTGTCAGTCTATGTCAAATTCAGAGCTGTGAAGTCAGTCCTGTTTGTGAACCCAGATCACTCACCCAGTCTAGCTGGGAAGACCTTGTAGGGGAAAACATTCGATGGAAAACAAAGTCTGAGTGCCCTGTGTCGAAGTCACTGTCTTTGAAAACACTCCGCCCAACAGCAGGCAGAAGTAAAGTCAGACTTTGCTTCCTCCTTGCCATGTTGCCTTTCCAGGATGCCCTTAAGGATCTGAACACACTGGCCCATGAGCTACTGTCCAGTGGGACCTTCAATGCTGACCAGATCACGGAGAAGCAGCATCAGGTGAACCAGCGCTTTCTGAAGGTTGAAGACTCGGCCGCAGCCCACCATGAGAAGCTTAAAGAGGCCCACGCCCGCTTCCAGTTCTTCCAGGACCTGGATGATGAGGAGTCCTGGATGGAGTATGTACTGACCCCACACACAAACACACTGAGTGGGTGAACCCTGGCAGAGGGTCCTCTAAACGGGTGCCAGTTTGCTATGAAACAAGACATGTCAGAGGCTTCTGCCATTGTTGTTACACTGGTTGCTTTACACTGGTTACATTGTTGTTACACTGGTTGTCCCGCCACCCCAGGTCCTTGCCCTGGAGCAGGCAGAGGAGGTAGGTGTGGTGGGAGAGAGGAGCAGTCCACACACATCCTGGAAAAAAGTTCAGAAGTTTCTGGTATGCTCTAGCTGTTTGATGGAACCAGATGTGCTAGTGATGACAGTGAGACAGCCAGATGCACTGGTTGTCACTGTTCTTACTGCATCCTGGGCTTCTTACACAACACTCAGCTGGACACAGAGGGCCAGAATAAGGAAGTTCAGGATCCAGAACATCTTCTAGTACATGCCCTGGTTTTGTAACTAATTCTACATTTGCCGTAAAATGGATGATGGGGAAAACTTAAGTCATTGTAGTCTACTTCCCACTGAGTTATCTTCATCTCATTGATTTTAAACATATTTTATTTATTTTAATGTGAGGGATACAGGGAGAGAGAGGAGAGTGAGAGAGAAGAGAAAGAGAGAGAAGGAGAGAGAAAGAGAGAGAGACTACAGCACTGTTTAGCTCTGACTTGGTTTGCTAGAGGTTGAACCTCTGACGTCAGGGCCTCAGGCATGAAATTCTTTTGGCATAAGCATTTGCTATCTCCCCAGTCCATTTCATTCCTTTTCTACACTCATTAATTCCTACCAGTCAGTGAGCTGGGGGAGTATTGGTTACTGGATATGCTGGCCTAGGGCAGCATTGATCAGAGGGACATAACTGGAACATTTTAGAGAACTTAGTATAATCTTGTCTAAGGAGTCTTTTTTGGTGCCCCATGGTGTGTTCAAACATGTTATACTTGGAACCAGTCCCAGTACCATGCCTCCTATAATATCAGCATTCTACCCATTTGACTACAATTGTTCATTACCGATGTGCACAGATAAAAAAATGCTAGGTGTCATGAATAGTATATATGTGGTGTGCTGCTTACACTTTCTGAAAAGAGCACCATTAGTGATTGTTTTGGTTATGTCTCCATAAGCTCAGTGGACAGATGGATTCTGTGAAAACAAACCCACCACTAATTAGCTTACCTGTTGCCAGCACCAGAGTGCTCCAGAACTGACCTCCTCAGCCACAGGCACTTTGAGAAGCCTGTGTTCCAGGATGAAGCCAGGTGTCTGTGCTCCTAGTTATTATTATTATTATTACTGTTATTATTATTTGCCTCCATGATATTGCTGGGGCTTGGTGCTAGTACTATAACTCCACTGATACTGCTGGCTATTTTTTCTATTTAATTGGATAGGACCGAGAGAAATTGAGAGAGGAGGAGGAGATTGAGAGGGAGAGAGAAAGATACCTGCAGATCTGCTTCACCACTTGCAGATGGGGAGCCAGAGGGCTAGAACCAGGAATCCTTACATGGATCCCTGCCTTTGGTACATTGTGCACTTAACCCAGTGCGCCACCATCCAGCCCCCCCCCCCCCCCCCCCCCCCGTGCCCTAAGTTCATTCCCTGGTTCCCTCCTCTGCTCCCAGGGAGAAGTTGCTCCGGTTAAGCTCACAGGACTATGGGAGGGACCTGCAGGGGGTCCAGAACTTACTGAGGAAACACAGACGCCTGGAGGGAGAGCTGGTGGCCCACGAGCCTGCCATCCAGGTAGGCAGAGTCAGCAATGAGAACAGAGGCAGACAACGTCCAGATGTGGGCTTTCATGGGTAAGCAAGTGATTCCGTAGGCACAGGTGCTGTACCTGGGCTGCAGAGTCTTCGCAGTCACTAACCCTCTACTCCCCAATGTGGCTCTCTTTGTTTCTGACCAGAACACTGCTCAGTTCTGGTTTATGATGGTGCCAGGGATTGAACCTGGTACCTAGGAGCCTCAAACATGAAGTCTGCTGCATAAACCACTGTGCTATCTACCAGGCCACCAGTATGGGTCTTGTCCTCTCTCAGAAGGAGAACCCAGCAGGAAACCAGTCTTCTTCTTAGAAATATTCCAGGACAACACTCAGAAGTAATAATAGGTATAGCTGTGACTTAAAAAGAAAGTGAAGGCAAGACTATAGAAAAAGAATGGGCAAATATATATAGTCAACCCATATCTATGACCTTGGGGGAATTACTGAAGTTTCTGCCAGAAGCTGATGGGGACACAGAACTTTGGTGGTGGGAACAGTGTGAGATGATACTCCTATTATCTTATAATTTTGTAAATCACTATTAAATCATTAATAATAATAAAAAACTAGACACACACACACAAAAAAAAAAACCCAGAAAACTGTTCCAGAACAGTTGGCGCCAAATCAGATAAGACAAAAGCTTTCTTAGTCTAAGGGGAAGCAGGGTCATCTGCCACCAAGAATGATCCACAGAGGATTTTAAAGAATAACCGGGAGTCGGGCGGTAGTGCAGTGGGTTAAGCGCAGGTGGTACAAAGTGCAAGGACCAGCATAAGGATCCTGGTTCGAGCTCCAGGCTTCCCACCTGCAGGGGAGTTGCTTCACAGGCGGTGAAGCAGGTCTGTCTTTTTTTCTCTACCCCTCTCTGTCTTCCCCTCCTCTCTCCATTTCTCTCTGTCCTAACAACAATGACATCAATAACGATAATAACTACAACAATAAAACAACAAGTGCAACAAAAGGGAATAAATAAATAAATATTTTTAAAAAGAATAACCTTGGGTAGGTACATCTTACTGCAGCTTTGTCCTGCTCCCTGGAGTCTAAGATCATCTCAGATCCATGGTGTTGGTGACTAATGGAGAAATGGGAGACCTAGACACTCTTCCAGGACTGTGGTGTTCAATGGTGTGTTTAAACATATTATACTCAGAACCAAGTGTGGGTGACACACAGGCTGTGTTCTCCAGAACGTGCTGGACATGGCAGAGAGGCTGGGTGACAAGGCCACCACGAACCAGGAGGAGATCCGGGAGCGACTGGCCCAGTTCGTTCAGCACTGGGAGGAGCTCAAAGCACTGGCTTTGGCAAGGTGAGTTGGACAGAGCCCCAGCCCTGTGCTGGGTGATGGGACCAGGCTTCCCCTTGGCAGCTTCCCATCCACCTTCTTTTCTTCCCAAGTCCCTGCTCAGGAGCTGAGTCTCTCAAAAAGCTTCTCCAAAACCAGGGTTGGAAGGGACCCCTCCTGTATTCTGAGTTCACCTCTGCTGGCCCACCTGCCAGTGATTTGGGGGGGGGGGGGATCCCTGCTGCCAGCATTGTCCACATCTGGCTCTGTGTGTAGCACTCAGTGCTGAGAGCTGGAAGGTATACTCTGCTTCCACAGCCATATGGCAAACTGAAGCCACATAGCCATGTAGTCTCTGACACAAACCCTGATGATTACCCCCCAGTCACTGAAGACTGAAGAGCTCTTTCTGGGGGTGTGAAAGCGCTTCCAGCATTTTGTGCCTGTTCATATGCAGGGAGCACTTTGTACTCAGGACTGGGAGCATCTTGGACTTGTTTCCCTTATTCCAGCAAAGATCCCAGAGTAGTAGTCATACCATAGGTTGACTACTGGGCCTGGGGTGTCTCTTCTCCAGCTGACATGGTTGTCCTATGGTTCTGGTTTTATAGGGGGCTGTGCTTGGAGGAGTCCCTGGAGTATCTGCAGTTCATGGAGAATGCAGAGGAGGAGGAAGCCTGGCTCCGGGAAAAGGAAGCTCTGGTCACTCCTGGGGACTACGGAGTTACCCTGGCTGCCACTCAGGTGAGTGTATGCATTTTTCTCTCTGGCTGGAATACTTCCCCAAGTCACTGCTGGTTTCACCTGTACAATTAGATTCCTGTCTGAATACCTACACTTAGTGTAGTAGATGAACGGGATAACAATGGTATTATCATGCAATGCTGTTTTTTTTTCTTCTTTCTTTCTTCCTTTCTTTTCTTTTCCTTTTTTTTTTTTTTTTTTTTTTTTACCAGAGCACTGCTTAGCTCTGGTTTATGGTGGTGCAGGGGATTAAACCTAGAACTTTGGAGTCTCAAGCATGAGCGTCTCTTTTCATAACCATTATACTATCTCCCCCTGCCTTTTTAAAAATTTCTTTATTGGGGTGTTTAATGATTTGCAGTTGACTATAAAATACAAGAGTTTGTACATACATAACATTTCCCAGTTTTCCACATAGCAATATAACCCCTACTAGGTCCTCCTCTGCCATCATGTTCCAGGACCTGAACTCCCCACTGCCACCACCTCACCCCTGAAATCTTTTACTTTGGTACAATATACCAACTCCAGACCAAGTTCTTCTTTGTGTTTTCCCTTCTGATCTTGTTTTTCAACTTCTTCCTATGAGTGAGATCATCCCATATCCATCCTTTTGTTTCTGACTCATCTCACTTAACGTGATTCCTTCAAACTCCATCCAAGATGGGGTAAAGAAGGTGAATGCATTATTTTTAGTACCTGAGTAGTATTCCATGGTGTATATATACCACAACTTAATCATCCACTCATCTGTTATTGGACACCTGAGTTCCATCTAGGTTTTGGCTATTAAAAATTGTGCTGCTGGAACTGGGTGGTGGCACACCTGGTTGAGCACACATGTTACAAATTGTGCTGCCATGAACATAGGTATACACAAATTTCAGAGGGTTATTATGGTTGGCTCCTTAGGATATATCCTTAGGAGAGGAATTGCAGGGCTATAGGGTAGGTCCACTTCTAGTCTTCTGAGAGTTCTCCAGACTGCTCTCCACAAGAGTTGGACTAATTGACATTCCCACCAGCAGTGCAGAAGGGTTACTTTGTCCCTACTATCACTCCAGTATTTGTTACTGCTATCTTTTCTGCTATATGACATTCTCACAGGAGTGGAGTGATATCTCATTATTGTCTTTATTTGAATTTCTCTGAAAATCAGTGACATGATTTTTTTGTATGTTTGTTGGCCTTTTGTATCTTATCTATGCAGAATATTCTGTTCATATTCTACCCCCATTTTTGGATTAGGTCATTTGTTTTCTTGTTGCTGAGCTCTTTCTATATTTTGGTTACACTTGGCATATACATAGTTTCCCATTCTGTGAGAGGTCTCATTATTATTTGGATGGTGGTTTCTTTTGCTGTGCTATGCAATACTGTTTTAATGAGATAAAAGGTGGCAGATAATTGCCCAGATCACTAAGCATTGTTCTGTTTTTTTTTTCCAAAAATATTTTTTATGTTTATTTATTTTCCCTTTTCTTGCCCTTGTTATTTTTCATTGTTGTTGTAGTTATTATTGTTGTTGTCACTGTTAGATAGGACAGAGAGAAATGGAGAGAGGAGGGGAAGACAGAGAGAAGGAGAGAAAGATAGACACCTGCAGACCTGCTTCACCAGCTGTAAAGCGACTCCCCTGCAGGTGGGGATCTGGGGGTTCGAACTGGGATCCCTAGGCCAGTTCTGTGCTTTGCGCCACATGCGCTTAACCCACTGCATTACCACCGGACTCCTTGTTCTGTCTTTTTTTTAAAAAAAAATTAGGATAAAGAAAGATTGAGCAGGAAATCAGAAGTAGAGTAGGAGAAAGAGAGATGCCTGAAGCACCGCTTTACCACTCATGAAGTTTTCCTCCTGCAGGTGGGGACCAGGGACTCAAACCCAGGTCCTTGTATATTGTTACATCTGTGCTTTACCAGATGAACCACTACCTGGGCCCTTCTCTGCCAGCTAGCGTGGGGGTGCCTCTTCCTGGGTGCATACTCTCTGTGTTGGAGAGAACGTGACTGGAGCCAGCCTGGGCTGCTACTCACTCAGCGACCTGAGAGAGATGACTTAGGAGTAGACTCCTGGTGGCAAGGAAATTCAATTCTTTATTGATCAGGGAACCCAGGGTTTTAAAGGTTGGACCCAGAAGTGGTGAGTCAGAAACAGAAATGGCTAGGAAAGGAGTGGAGAAAGGCAAAAAGGGGCTAGAAAGGTAGGAACTTCTTTAGCAACTATTGCCAGGGTTTTACCTGGTAGGATTAATAATACCTTGCAGGCAGGGAAGGTCTTGTGGGTAGAAAGAAGATAGATTAAAGGAACGGAATAGGTGGAGATCTTTCTTGCAAAACAATGATTATGTAGATAGGCCATAGTATCAGGAACACAGGGTGCTTTGTGAGGCAGGGAATGTGATAAGACAAGAGGATGGATGTCCCCTCAAGTCAAGCCCTGCCAAACTCAACTACATCCTCACAATTTCCTGACACTTCTCTACTTTGAGTTAATGAAGCACCAGGGAATTAATGAGTTAAGTGCTTCATGATACTGCTGAGCAGCTTCTCTGAACCATTTTATTTTGTATCCCTAGAAAGAAAGGGGGTAGAGATAGGAGAGAAAGGGAGAGACATCCTAGTACCACTCCACCATCCATGATGTTTTTTTATTCTTCATGATTCTCTCATGTGATGCCTCACACACTAGAAGACCTGTGCACTACGCATTGAGCCATCTCCTGGCCTCTTTACATTTCGTCTCCATGAGTAAAGCTGCTATAAATATCTGTGCATGTTTCCTTGTAAACATAAATCTTAATTGCTCTGGAATAATTTTCTGGGAGTGAGTGTAAATATATTAGGCTATGTAGTAACTACATACTCAATTTTGTTTAAAAAATGTCAAGCTTTTCTAAGTGGTTGTACCACTCTCTAGAGAAACCAGCAGGTTTGTGTGATCTGTCTCTGCATCCTCAATAAATTTGATGCTGTCGCTCTTTTCATTTAGGCAGTCTGCCAAATGTTCCAAGAGGTCTGCTTGTGGTTTAGTGTGCATTTTGCCACCTACTGATGATGTCTTACAGCTTAATGGTTGTTTTTCCATCTGCATAACTCCTCCAGTAATGTGTCTACATGTTTTGCCCTTTTTCTTATTGGTGTGGTGTGTGTATGTGGGTGTGTGTGTGTGTGTGTGTGTGTGTGTGTCTGTGTGTGACGCTGTTGTTGTTGGGCTGTAGGAGTTCTTCCATTAGTTTGACTTAGACTGTGGCCCATAAACAAAGGGTGGGGTAGCTGAGTGTCAACAAAGGGTAGGGTAGCTGAGTGGGGTAGGAGAGGTGGGACAGCCATGGCTGTTGTGGGAGTGGTGGCACAAAGGAGGGGCAGACTGGCATAGGAAACCCCAAGGAAAAGAGAGCAGCAAGATTCTGCTCCTCTCTCAGTCCATCCAACCAGCTCACAGCCAGGAGTCCAGGGAGCATCAGAAATATAGAAGATTCAGGGTGGAGTCAAAGACAGGTAAGTTTCCTCCTTCCCTCCTTCTAGGGTCATTTTTTTTTAGTAAAGACTATTCTTGACAGTGTGTTTATGTTGGATACAACTATAGGAATTTCACCACAGGGATCAGGGCACCTTTGTAGTGATCAACACTCTCATCCAGACTAGCAAAAGGTCATGTGATAAACTGAAAATAGGGGCACTGAAGGTCAACTCAACCAATAGAATGCACACATTACTGTGCATGAGGACATGGGTTTGAGTCCATATGAGATTATCTGCAGGGGGAAGCTTCAAAAGTAGTGAAAAAATATAGTGCCCCCTCCTAATTTTTATGCTTTTCACCTTTTATCTAAAAAGAGGTAAAAAAAAAAAAGACCCCCCCCCCAGGAGTAGTGGAAACTTGTAGGCACCAGGCCACAGCAATAACTGCAGTGGTGGCACAACAACAGCAACAAATAGTGGCAGTGAGGTCATCTGGCATTCATATTTCTCTTTTTGGATTATCTCATGGATGACCTCACTCATACGTGGAACTTTAGATTTGAATCTAAAGTCATTTGTAGAAAGGAAAATATAGAGTGTAATGTTGACTAACTGTTGTTTACTACAGTGGAGGCAAAGATTCTAAAAGGGAAGCAGGAGGGGGCTAAAGGGTATTAGGGACATAGTGCATGATGGTAGAGGATGTGTCCAGGTGCTGACGTACATCCAGCTATCAAGGGGAGATAAGAAATTGTACCCATGTGATAACAGCTGCTTTGTAAATCATCATTTTCTCTAATACAATGATTGGAGAAGAAAATACATTTAAAAAAATAGACACAGGTAACTTTAGTTTTTTTTTCCTAGTAATCTTTTTCTCTTTATTTTCTTCTTCTTTTTGGAAATTAAAGGGTTTGGGGAGAGGAACATGGTAGAGCAGTGCAGGAAGAAGGAATGTTCACCTGGGCTGTCAACTTCCCTGTCTCATTCCTGGTGAATGGCATGAAGAGCATGTTCGGCTGGGGCAGAATACCCTGCAATGACCATGTGGGTTCTCACTGACTTTGTTGCTTTCACACAGAGTTTGCTGAAGAAGCATGAAGCATTGGACAAGGACTTTGCTGTCCATGAGACTCGAGTGCAAGATGTGTGTGCCCAAGGAGGGGACATACTGAGCAAGGTGAGATGGTCCTGGGCTTCCAGGTCAAACACTCACCTTCCAAAAGGATTGCTCCCAATATAGAATCATGACCAATGCTAAAACCACACACAGTGCTTTCTTCATCTCATCTGGGCTCCGCTGCCTTTTATCTTTGTTCTTAGGAGACAATAATACATTTGCATTTGGGGTGGCAAGTTCCTTTTCCTGTCAGTGTCTACTTCAATCCTTTGTTGATACTCTTGCTCTTCTTCTGCATAGAATGCAACCTTCATAAAGATCTTACCACTGGCTTTATCCATAAAGTGCTAAAAGAATCAGAAGGATGTTTTTGTAAACTTCCAAAGAGAGACCTCAGACTTTGTAATTTGAGAATCATTCTTTTGTTTAAATATTTCTTTTTGACAAAGCCACCTTAATTGACTGATACAAGTAGTGCTGGGCTAGTGTCAAGAGAGAGGGAGATGACCCAGGAACCAAGTTCGTGGCAGTAGCAATACAAATCTTTATTCATGTGGGTGCCCCAGAGTCTGGCGTGTAGGCACCTGGTTAAAACCACATGGAGCCAAAAACCACAATGGCTGGCATCCGCCTCCCCCTGCACGCCTCCCCTTTTTTTCTCCCCCGGGACCCAGAAGAGCCAAGACTGCCCTGGAAGTGGCTTCACTATCCATACATAGTTAGGAAAGAATCAGAGAAAAATGGGAGAGGCTGGAAAGGTAGAACCTCCCTAACAGCCATTGCTAGGAATTCAACTGGCAGGAATTAGCAGTACCCTGAGGGGACTTAGGAAGGAGACTTTTAGTCATTTGTAAGACAAGGCAGGAGATTGATATGTAAATAAAATATGAAGGGACAGGCCATTAGTAGCATGGAATGTAGGGTGCTTTCTGAACCCTGCCAAGCTCAACCACATCTGTACAATTTCCCAACAAATAAAACTGTGAACAGCTATGCGTACATACATTTTAAAAGCTCATATGAGCTGAGAAGGTCACCTGCATGAGTACAAACATGAGAAGTTCCCCCAGTAGCAGGAATGGAAGTAACCATTTAAAATGTAGATAAGTGAGTGAATGACAGGACTCACTGGTTGCACTAGAATGAGAGGGGTATGGTCATGCATCTGGAGGGAGAGAGATGAAGCATTACAAAGTTGCTCTAGAGTTCGTGTCCTCAGCCCTGGACACTTAACCTGTGTATTTTTCTTCTCCTCTCATCCATGGTGTTAAGGGTGAAAGTCAGTACCAGGAGAAGATTTCAGCAAAGATAGAGGCTCTGAGAGCAAAGACCCCTTCAATGTCTGGGGCACTCATCACTTGGAAGATGCAGTTGGAAGATGACTTTGCCTTTCAGCAGTTCAGCTGGAAGGCTGACGTGGTGGAGTCCTGGATAGGTACCACATGTCTGGGAGGGGTCTGTGCTTGGGAAAGTATGGAGAAGGCCACCTGATGGATGGTTCCTGGGCTCTCTCAGTCATCTGGGGAAAGGATGGTCTTTTCACCCCCTGACTCCAAGCCTTCTGATATAAGTGCACCTGACACAGGTGTGGGAACTTGCAAGCATGTGCATGTACATACATATGTGTACACATAAGTGTACATGCAAACATGCTGATGGATAAAGTGATGTGAGTCTTAGTAATTTGTAGTTGAAATGTATTATGATTTTTAAATTTTATTTATTATTTTATTATTTATTATTTTATTATATTATTTTATTATTTATTATTTTATTATTTATTATTTATTTAATATTTATAAATAAATAAATATTATTTATGTATTATTTTGTCTAAGGAGAAATTGAGAGAGGAAGAGGAGATAGAGAGGGAAAGAGACAGAGAGACACATGCAATGCCACTTTACCACTTGTGAAGCTTTCCCCCTGCAGGTGGGAACCAAATGCTTGAACCTGGGTCCCTATGCACTGTAGTGTGTGTGCTTACCCAGGTGTGCCACCATATGACCCCCATAAGTCTTCTTAATTGGTGATTACACATGTGATACTCAGAGAGAGAGGAGGCAAAGGTCAGACTCTCTGGGAAATAAACCTGTCTTTGGGCTAGTCATCTTTTTGCATCTGATTTGCAATTTCCTGTCCATGGGCACCCATCCCCCTCCTACCTGTGCTCACCAACTGGAGAGAGTTGGAGGATCCCTGTGCTATGAAGCAAAGATTCTTAACTCCTCTCCTCCGAGTCCTAAATAGCCAGTCACTAGCCACCTCTCCCCTCTGACTCAGTGTCTTTTCTCCTCAGCGGAGAAGGAGGCAAGCCTGAAGACTGGTGGCAATGGTGCTGACCTGGGCACCTTCCTCACATTCTTGGCAAAGCAGGTGAGCCCTGGGTTGCCTTATGGGGACATTGTGGGACCCAATCCCACCTCATTCTTCAACCCTGTAGAACTGTTGTCGGTCCGCACATTCCTTGCTAACAATGATCATTTCATAGTATGCCTCTCCCTGCTCTTCCCTCCTCCAGGGGTTTCAGCTCACACTAAGTCCTTCTAAACTCATTTTAGAAGATTGTCCACTCACTGGCTTCTTGCCATGGGGGAATGGATCAGAGAAACAAGCCACCTTGTTAGAAACTGGGTGTGAGTGCTGGTTAGTGGCACCTCTGGTTGAGTGCATATGTTACCATGCACAGGGACCCAGAATCAATCAAGCCTCTGGTTCCCACCAGGAGGAGAGGAAGATTTACAACTAATGAAGCAGGTCTGTAGGTATCTTTCTTCCTCCTGTTCTATGTGCTCCTCCTCTCTCAGTTTCTCTATGTCCTATCAAATAAAACAAAAGAAAATAGAAAGGGAAAAGATGGACAGTGGGAGCAGTGGATTTATCGTGCAGGCATTGAGCCTCATTGATAATCCTAGTGACAATAAAAACAAACATACTGGGTATGGAACGTGCTAAGCTTGTGGCTTTTGCACTTAGTACCATGTGTGCTTAACCAGGTACACCACCGGGTCCTGCTTGTGACTTTGCTGTCAGCATCTGCACAATAGTTATTTGTCTAGCTGGCCACGGAAGGGGTCTCTGTGAGCTTTTAAACATCTAGGCTTTCAGTTGGTATACATCGAAGCCTAGGGCAATGTAAGATAGTCTTGGAAAGTGTGCAGACTCTAGCATCTAGCTTCCATTCAGAAAGTTTGCAATATTTTTCTCAGAATCCAGTACCCCCTTCACATTCATTTTGCACCGAGCCTGAAAGATAAAACCTATATCCACTGGGACTTAGTCATCCCTCTCCCCCAGTTCTCTCAAGTCTCTAAATCATATTCCTTAGTCCTTGGTCCTCACTCCAGCTTGGCTGCACTTTTTTGCAAGGCAGGTGAAAATCTGGCTAGCACAGCCATGACAGCCTCCCAGACTGTGCCACAGCCTCTTTCTGGCTCTTTCTCAGGACACACTGGATGCCAGTATCCAGAGCTTCCAGCAGGAGAGGCTTTCGGAGATAACAGACCTGAAGGACCATCTGGTGGCTGCACAGCACAGCCAGGCCAAAGCCATTGAGGAGCGCCATATAGCCCTGCTTAGGCGCTGGGAACAGCTGCTGGAAGCTTCCGCCACTCACAGGCAGAAACTACTGGAGAAGCAGCTGCCTCTGCAAAAGGTGATTAATAAAAAATAAAAGAAGAAGAAGAAAGAAAGAAAATCATGGTCAGATCTTGACAGTCTTAATATTCACCTTGGAGTCCAGAAATAGACACTGGAAACAAGAGTGGTCCATGGAGGGACTCCTGTGTGAGTGTCCTGGCAATCAAGAAGGCCCTCTTAGTGCAAAAGCAGCAGTGGCAATGTAGACTGTTTAGACTGGCAGTGTGAGTTGTAGACCAATTTATCAGTCTCAGCAGAATGGAGAGGGAAGCTGGTACTTGGGAAGCAAATAGGATAGAGAGGCAGAATTCATTGTACCATCAAACTAAATCTAGGCTATCATCTTACTTTCCCCTGGCTCAGATAAATGCTGCAGTAATGGATAAACCTATTTGTTTTGTTTTATTAACTGTCTTATATCCTTGCTGGCAGATCCTGGATGTCACTTGTAACTTTTCTGAGCCTTAAGTCCACCAGTTACGGAGCAAGATGGTGCCACCACCCATCCCCTCGTGTTCTGTGTTTTCACTATTATACAAGAATTGGAATATGTAGTAAAAGCCACTAAGTTCAGACCCAGTGGTTACTTGCTCTTTTTCATGATGGTGCTTAGGTATTGGAGGCTTACCACAAAGAGCATCAGTGATAATAAAGGAATTCAGGATGCCCAATGACAGCACTCAGTCTCCTGGACCAGGACAGGGATTGTAGTAACTGGCACCAGGTGAGGCAGGGAGACAGGGGCTGGGACACAAAGACACAAATGAAAGTCAACCAGTCTGGATACTTTGCTAATATCTACTCTATTTAAAGACATGGAACCTACAGAAATCAGTTTTAAGTGATTCTTTATCAGCTAACGGGCAACTTAAACACACACGCATTCACGAAGACACTTCACACTATTCTGCCTAGTTTTCAGGCTGCAAAGAGTTTTGTTATTTATTTGCGTAATATAAATATCTTTGTGAAGAATTATGAGCTGTCTGGGGGTTTCTGTTTCCTTCAGTGTAGGGCTGCACAGATTTTTTCTGGATTGGTCTGTTTCAGCACACAGATTTGGAAAAAAGACAGGGAAGATGCCCTGGTGTAATGTCTTTGATATTCCCCATTCCACAGGAACCTTTTTCTCCTTTCTCACCTCATGCCTGGCGGAGGAAAACTCATTTATTTGGTTAAGAAGGAACTCTTTGGCAGTTTGATCCGCTGACCAGCAGTCTGTCATCATGTTCTTTGTTGTTGTTGTTTTTGTTGTTGTTGTTTTGCCTCCAGGGTTATCACTGGGGCTCAGTGCCTGCACTATGTATCCACTGCTGCTGGAGGCTATTTTTCCCCTTTTTGTTTGCCTTTTTGTTTATCATTGTTGTTATTGCTATCGTTGTTGTTGGATAGGACAGAGAGAAATGGAGAGAGGAGGGGAAAACAGAGAGTGGGAGAAAAAGACAGACACCTGCAGACCTGCTTCACCACTGTGAAGCAACTTCTCTGAAGGTGGGGAGCCAGGGGCTTGAACCTGGATCCTTACACTGGTCCTTGTGCATGGTGCCATGTGCTCTTAACCCGCTGCACTACCACACAACCCCCCCATGATCATGGGGGGTTTTTTTTAGGTATAAAACTGTATTTTATCAGTCATTGTTTGGAAGGATGTATCTTAGTTTTCTTGTTCAGAAATTCAGAGAATTCCTTCAGAACATGTGGCTAACCCCTGAGTGTTGCAGGGTAAAGATCCAGGTGAGGTTGTAGGAAATGGAGGTCAGGCATAAGAGAAGCCCTAAACAAGGCTTAGCAGAAAGGTGGGAGAAAGCACATAGTGCAGGTCAAGGAGAAAAGTGAATGAAGGACAGGAAGGTTCACCTGTCCCATAAACAGTGTATTTGCACATGCCTGATTATTCTGACCTGGCTCTGCATGCTTGCTCTGTTCTAGGTAGAAATGGAGTACAGAGTTAGGCTAAGAAAGCATGGGGTCTCACTGAAAATACCCCTACAACTCTGGGACAATTAGAGCTGAAATATTGCCATAGTCACTGGACTTCATTTGTAACTGATGTGGTATGTCACCACTTGAAACAACAGAACACATTAATTAGGCCAGCATTGGGACAGGAGTCATGTGCTCTTGTGGTCCCAAGATTCTGCTCTGCCCTTTGAATGTGGGCCCTAGAAACACCTGTGGATGTCATTTCTTTATCCTGGCTCCTCTCATACCCAGGAACCCAGGAGGAAGGTAAGATGCGAGTGTATGTCTCTCTTTGCAGGCTGAGGAGCTGTTCATGGAGTTCGCACACAAGGCCTCAGCTTTCAACAACTGGTGCGAGAACGCTGAGGAGGACCTGATGGAGCCTGTCCACTGCATCTCCCTGAATGAGATCAGGCAGCTGCAGAAGGACCATGAGGCTTTCCTGGCCTCTCTGGCAGGAGCCCAGGCAGACTTCAACCACCTGCTAGAGCTGGACCAGCAGATCAAGGCTTTAGGGGTCCCCTCCAGCCCCTATACTTGGCTCACTGTGGAGGTGCTGGAGAGAATCTGGAAGCACCTGCCTGACATCATCAAGGTAACTCGGGTGCCCAAAAGAACATCTTTGGTTCTTGGAGCAGGGACTCCGACTTTGTGATCCAAATTGGTAGGGAGGAGGCTTCTGATCAGAAAAGGATTAGCATAGTGATTGTACTGGGGTGGCAATGCCCAGCTAGAAACATGTGGAATGTGTTCGGGACAGATGGAACCTGGGAGATGCAGGGTGAGCAGATGTACCCAAGAACCAGTTGTTTTCACACAAGGAGAAACCATGTGTGTCCACCTCTTGTCTGTGATGTGGGCTCTAGGAGCGGGAGCTGGAACTGCAGAAGGAAGATGAAAGGCAGGTGAAGAACTTTGAGATGTGCCAGGAATTTGAGCAAAATGCCAGTGCCTTTCTGCAGTGGATCCTGGAGACCAGGTGAGCCCAGGTGCCTCCAAACTCCCTGCACCACACACCCTGTCACCATGGGGATGAGAGAACACATAGGGAGACGAGTTGTGTATCCACAACACTCTTGCTCCTGCACCACTCACCATGATGGTGGAAGGGAGAGACCCACCATACCCATAAGACTTAGCTGCTCCTAACATCAGCATGTCCTGTCTGTGCTGTGTATAGGGATGAGGATTCACCTGCTTTCTGAAGCAGTCCATGCAAAATTAAGGCATGAGGATTTTTTTTTTTTTTTGCCACTGAAGTTCTGAAGCAAACACTGAGGCTCTACACCTGCACAATCCTACTCGCAATAGACACTATTTTTATTTTTTAGATAGAGACTGTGAGACATTGAGAGAGAAACAGAGAGAAGGAGAGACAGAGCAGCAAGGCACCACCTCTCATGAAGTTCCCTCATGGAGGTTCCCATGTGGGCCAGGGTCCCAAGCTCTGGTATTCACAGATATAAAAATATGTTCCTTACTGGGTGAGGTATCTCCTGACCTCCAAATCATGAGCATCTCTTTCCTTTAAATTAAATCAGAATACTGTGTGAGACAAAGAAAGAGAACGAGACAGAGATAGAGAAAAGGGGAGCCACCGGCAGTATTCTTATACCACTCGTGAAGCTTTAACTTCTGTAGGTGAGCCCCAGGATCTTGAACTTAGATCCTTGAATGTGGTAACATATGTGCTCTACCAGATGTGCTAGCACTCAACGCCAACATGAGAACTTCATCTTTTGCTTATTTTATATCTTTCTGGATTGTTACCCTAGTACTCACCTTCATTTTCCCCGTTGCCTGTAATTACAGTCCCTTATTTCCAGCCACTTAATTATCTTCTTTCTACTGATAAACTCAATGTTTAGAACCTTTCCTGCCAGAAAATATTCCCATTGCACTCTAGACCCCCATGTCTTCTCCCACAGCTCATGCTTTGGGAATTTGAACACTGGCGGGGACCTTTTCTCTGTACAAAGAATTCTGTTTCTTATCTCATTTAACCTTCAGAGTCACCTTGAACCATGTACAGAACTAACCTCATTCCTTGTGTTTCCAAGTGTGGAAAGAGGTCTCATAGGTAATCAACTTGCTTGAGGGTCCTCATGCACCCAGCTACTCAAGCTGGGAGGCCAACCCAATGAGATAAAAATAAGCTAGCTGCTTTTGTCAACTGCAAAGAGCAGTTCTCACCTCTTCTGGGGGAAAATCACCTAGGAAGGTGAAGGCTTAAAGGATTTGGGCAGTAACGCAGCAGGTTAAGTGCATGTGGCATGAAGCACAAGGACTGGCCTAAGGATCCCGGTTCAAGCCCCTGGCTCCCCACCTGCAGGGAAGTTGCTTCACAAGCGGTGAAGCAGGTCTGCAGGTGTCTATCTTTCTCCCTCCACCCCCGTCTTCCCCTCCTCTCTCCATTTCTCTCTGTCCTAACAATTATGACATCAATAACAATAACTACAACAACAACTAAAAAACAAGGGCAACAAAAGGGAAAATAAATAAACAAACAAATAAAAAGGATGAGGCGCAATAGAATAAATGGGCGGTGTTGGCGCTTTGCTGTCGGCAGGGCAGAGTGGTGAGTTTTGAGAGCTGATGAGGTGGCATGCTGTATGCAATCTAGACTGCTCCTGCAAACCCATGGGCAAGGATGCATCAAGCAATGGATAGGAAAATGCCTTGATGTTTGAACACAGTGCACAGCTCACCCTTCACTGCTGGCCTTGGTTGTCCATGTCTGGCAGCTTATGCTCAACACAAGCAGGTCACCACCAGTGTTCAAAATCCTAAAGCATGAGCTGCATGGAAGACTCCATACTTCTCAGTGTGGGAGAAGCCACAGGGCTGGGAGTGTGACAGGAATATTTTGTGGCAGCCAAGGTTCCAAACATTTAGTAAATCAGTAGAAAGAAGATAATTACGGAGCTGGGTAGTGGTGCACCTAGTTGAGCACACTTGTTACTCTTCTCAGGGACTCAGATTCAAGCTCCCAGCCTTTACCTGTAAGAAGGAAGCTTCACATGTGGTGAGGCAGTGCTTGCAGGCCTCCCTCCCTCTCTCTTTCCCTCCTCCTACTCTATCTCCCCTTTCATCTCAGTTTTTCTCTGTTTCTATCCAATAAGTTAGAAGTAAATAAATAAGTACTATGGTTTTGTTAATTTATCCTTTCTTAAATAAAAAATAAATTAAAAAAAAATAAAAGAAAGAAAGTTGTCAAAACAATCCTTGTTAACGGATGATTTCCCTTTTCTCTCCATGAACTGCTCCTCCCACCACTTCTACCTCCACATCCAGGGCGTATTTTCTAGATGGGTGAGTATTTCTTATTTTCTGTGTTATTGTTTTATTTTATTTTATTATTTTATCTTTATTTATTCGATAGAGATAGCCAGAAATTGAGAGGAATCAGGTGACCGAGAAAGGAGACAGAAAGACACCTGCAACACTGCTTCACCACTTATGAAGCTTTCTCCCTGCAGGTGGGGACTGGGGGATAGTACCCTGGTCCTTGCACACTATAACATGTGCGCTCAACCAGGTGCGCCACCACCTGGCCCCTTTTCTGTGTTATTGTATCCTTTGAAGAAGTTGTTAGGTTCAGAGTTTCTTTTCATTAATTCAAGATACCTAAATAAAATGAAGGTTGAGAAGGAAAAGTGCATTTATTTCACTCTGACCCTTCACCCTGATGATCTGGGTCTTTCCTGCATTCAGTTGAAGATCTATTTGAGGATATGAACTCATTGAGCCTGGGACCTGCTTACAGGTGCAGTGCTAGGCCCAGAGCCTCAGGTCTGGGTCACCACGCTCCCAACTCCTCCTGCTGCAAGCACATCCTAGGCATAAGAAGTGTTGATGAGTATGTGGGGAAAAAATATGAACTCAAAAGGAAATCATCTAGCAGTTGTTCATCTCTTTACTAAATTTAAGCAGTATAATTACCCCCAACTCCATCCATTTTGTTCTTAGTGATACATTCTTGTCCTTTTTGATTATAGGATAGTGTTTCTTGATATGTGTATCTGTCAACTTCTTTATGCTGTTGTCTGTTGCTGGACATTTAGGTTATTTCTGTACTTAGGCTGTTGTAAATAATGCAGCTATACACATAAGGGTGCACAGGTACTTTTGAATTTGTCCTTCCATGTTCTTCTTCTTCTTCTTCTTTTTTTTTTTGGAAGTTCAAGAATTCTATCAAATCCAATAAAATAAATATACAGGGGTCTGGGTGGTAGCATAACGGGTTAAACGTACATGATGAGAAGCACAAGCACAGGCATAAAGATTCGGGTTCCAACGTCCTACTCCCCACCTGCCGAGGGGTCACTTCACAGGTGGTGAAGCAAGTCTGCAGGTATCCCTCTCTCCCCTATCTGTCTTATCCTCCTCTTTTAACTTCTCTTTGGCCTATCCAACAACAACCACAATGGCAACAAAAATGGGAAAAATGGCCTCCAGCAGCAGTGAATTCGTAGTGCAGGCACTGAGCCTGCACTACAAATAATAATTAAATAATTAATTAGTTAGGTACATATTAGCATGAAACTTGAGAGCAATATAACTTAAATGAGAAGCAAAAAATAAAGACCTATTATAGCCTCCTTGATTATAATGCATCAAAAACTGTAAACAAAGGAAAAAGATTAAAAACTTGAATTACAAGAGGCTTTGGTTTATTTTTTCTGTTATTAAAAAGCTAGATAAACACAATCCCTGTAGCATATGCTGCAGCTTAAATTTTGTCCAACAATTAAATCATTGTCACATTAATAGTAATAGCAGAATTTTTAGAGTTGGAATCTGACTCTTTATTCCATCTCCCAAGTTTTACAAAAATAGATGTCTCTTAATATTTTCCATACCATTCCATATTTCTTATCCATCAATATACAAACAATAACTTAGTTAATGCAACCCTAATACACTGCCACCTAAAACTTTATATGCCTATAAATGGTATTGCTGTATTGTAGGGTATTGATGATGTGAGTACCTCATCTTGGGATATGAAAATGCTCCTTAAGGGGCTGGGTGGTGGTGTACCTGGTTGAGCACACATGTTACACTGTGGAAGGATCCAGGTTTGAGCCCCCATTCTCCACTCGCAAGGAGAAAACTTTACAAATGGTGAAGCAATGCTGCAGGTGTCTCTGCCTCTCACCCTCTCTTATCTCCCTCTTCCCTCTCTATTTCCAACAGTCTCTATACAATAAATAAATAAAGATAATAAAAAAGAAAAAAGAAAATACTCTTTAAAATGATAACTTTATGAAGACAATGTTAACTCATTAATAAAATGTTGGGGGAAAACTCAGAGGAGAATAAGGTGGTAGGGAGAAGGTTTCTTCAGTGCCAGAGAAGATGGTGTATTTCCCTCTTATATGTCAGGCAAGGTTACCAAAATATGAAGGATTTAGTTCCAAAAATACTTGATGCTGTGACATTAATTTTAGGGAGACCATCTGTGGGGAGCACATAGACATCAGAATGTGTAGGTCTTAAGTTGATTTGTCTACCTGAAGCTTTGACCTCAGATGTTCTCAGTAATGTTTTCCTCTGGTTTTTACCTAGATCTTTGCTCAAGGAAACTGGAACTCTGGAATCTCAGTTGGAAGCAAATAAAGTAAGTGCCCTTTGCACATTTGCTGCAGAGATTTCCAGAAGTAGAAAAAGAAAATTTCAGAGGTTACACTCAAGATATTTGGGGACAAAAGTCTAAGTCTCTGACCTCAACTTTGTCAACAACCACACTCTCACTATTTGTCCACATTCTGCATACTAGACTATCAGATTGCCTAAGTGTCTTTTATTTCTGTGTCTAGACACAGGAATTCATAATATCTGCAGTATAGAGCCACTGCAATGACTAAAAAGAGAAACAAACACATAAACTAATCTCTTCCACTACTGGTGTGGTAAGAGAGTAGACTGGTGCTAGAAGATCTGTTAACAACTTAGTGAAACTATGGGTGCCACAGTGCTTCCTAACTTTAATTTCCTTATTCCCCCCCCCCCACCTAGGAGAAAAATTTAGCTAATGACATCTCACATTTCCTTAATGAGAGAACACATGTAAATAGTGAGATGTGTCTATAGTACTGGTCTTTGGAAGACATTCATTTGTCCACACACATACTCACCTCAGATCTGAGCATTCCTCCTTTCTCCCTTGTTGATAAAGGCTGGTCTGGAGGCAGGTGTTTGGTAGGCAGTGTGCCTGATGACAGTGTTCGTCCTGAGAAACACATTTTTTTCACAGAGGTTGAAGAAGGTGTCTAAGTATCTAAAAATTATTGAAAATTAGCAACTTGGATAGACTGGAACTTCCAGTCTCTCCTCTTCTTTCCGCTCCCATTGGAACTTGTGCCCTGCTGCCTGTTTGCTCCTTCCCTTGTCCTTTTCCAGAGGAAGCAAAAGGAGATCCAGGCAATGAAGCGTCATCTGACCAAGATTGAGGATCTGGGGGACAGCTTGGAGGAGGCTCTGGTCCTAGACATCAAATACAGCACTATCGGTTTGGCCCAGCAGTGGGACCAGCTTCACCAGCTGGGGATGAGGATGCAGCACAGCCTGGAGCAGCAGATCCAAGCCAAGTATTGACAGCAACTCACTCTGGGGAGAGGATGGGACAGATCCTATCCAAGTACTGAGACCCACTCTGGGGAAGAGATGGTAGCAGGTCCTTCTGAAACCCACTGTGTGGTGGAGATGGGGCAAGTCCAAGTCAAGTACTGAGACTCACTGTGCAGTAGAGATGAGGCAGATGCAAACTAAGTACTGAGAAGCATTCAAGGACCATAACAAGCAAGTTAAAGATAGTGCCTAGGCACACCCCAGAACTGATCCAGGGTAGATGCTAGTATGAGGAACATCACTCTAAGGGTGAGAGGTGGGACACTGAATAATTGAGCTATTCCTTGGGACACTCACCCCCAAGGTGATGGGGTACTTAACTGCCTTCAGAGCCAGCTTCACCTCCCCAGATCATGATGCCTCCCTAATGATTGGGAGTCTGTTAAGAAAAAGCAGGCACATTCACCCTGTGCATGGGTCTTACTACCCAATCATCACCATCTTTTATCTTTCCATGTGATCTCTCTGGTGATTACTTTCTTTTATGAAATTCTCTCCCACAATAAGCTACCTGGGTGACTCAGCAGTCAAGTGTGTGCCTTATGCTGGGCTCAAGTCCCGGCATCACATGATCAACACAGAGAACTCCAGGGATAGGAAACAGTGCTTCACTTCCTGTCTGTCTCTTTGTCTATACCTGTCCACCTCACTCATTTAAACTTTTTAAAAAACTAGCTTGGAAAGCTGGCTTAGTAATAAAGCATGTACATGAACCTTTGCTCTCTGACATAACACAAGGTAAAATATGCTAGCTATTATATTCCTGTGTATCTCTATCTCTATATCTAACACTCAAGGTATGATCTAATAGAGCGGAAGAGCATATTTCTGTATTTTATAAATAAATGCATCATATTAAAACAGTGTTAGGTCTAAATAATATTTGGCAGCATTAATACCTAATTCCAGTATTGGCAAACCTTCCCTCAAGGAGTTTAACGCCTCTGAGTGTTAAACTCTGCAGTTGCTTAGCTCTGCTGAATGGAGAGAAAGTATGCATTAAAGTTTACCAACCACTGGACAGGAAATGGGAATTCTATATCCTTCCTGTGTTCCTCCTTTGGTTATTTTCAACCATGAGAACATACAAGAAGCATGGTTTGCCCAGCAGCTATACAAAAGCAGTTTCAGGGCCTATGGGTCACAGTTCACCAAACCTTACTTAGGCAGTTCTGACAACAAGGAAGTCACTAATATCCTGTGTTTTGTGTGACATGGAACTTCCATTTGTCTGTTTCATGTCATGGGCTCCTTCTGTTTCTCCTTCCAGAGACACCATTGGGGTGAGTGAGGAGACACTAAAGGAGTTCAGCACAACCTACAAGTGAGTATAACTTTGTGTCTGCATGGGTCTTTCTTCCCCCAGACTGCTCAGAATTCATGCTCAAATTACTGGGTGTCCCTTCCTCTCTACCCCCTCCAACCCTCATCTTTGATGACTGGACCTAAATGAAGGTCGATACATGTTAGCTTCTGTCCTGGTTTTTAATATGTTTATGGGGAGTCCTGGACTTAACAAAACATATCATTTGGGCTGGCAAAATAGCTCACTTGGATGGAGTACTGCTTTGCCTGTTCACTTCCCAGATTTGAACTTGGCCCCCATTACACTGAAGAATGGCTCTGCTCTGTGATCTTTTTCTATTTCTGCCTTTCTGTCTCTTAAAAAATGTCACATCATTCACATTCAACATCATATGGCTTCCCCTCACTCATCAACTTAAAGAAACACACACACACACACACACACACACACACACACACACACACACACACACACACACACACACCCTGATCTGTCCATTCAGGTCTCTGGCAACTTTGTAACTAGTCGATCCAGCCCCATTGAAGAGCCATTCTCTGTTCTGACTCACCTCTGTATTCAACTGTATCAAATGCTTCCATCCTTTTAGGCACTTTGATGAAAACTTGACAGGGCGTCTGAGCCACAAGGACTTCCGGTCCTGCCTTCGTGGACTTAATTACTACCTGCCCATGGTGGAGGAAGGAGAGCCTGAACCTAAGTTTGAGAAGTTCCTTGATGCCATTGACCCTGGGAGGTAGGATGAGGACCAATAGTCAGGGGATGGGAGGGACTTTGATGCTTTTTCTAACACTCTTGGAAGTCAAAGGCACTAACTCCTGCTCAGAAACCAGCTCTGCGATTTGCTTCATTCTGGGTTCATGTTTGGCCTGTGAGTTTCAGCTATTTCTGAGGCTGAACTTGAGAGCAGCATCCCTTCATGTGTATAATATCCTCAGGGGGCAGGGAGAGTGGTACTGCTGTGTGTCACTGGTGTGGAGTCATGTGAAGAGGGATCTCATAACTACTAAGAGCTAATTATTTTCCTTTTCTTCTTTCCTTTTCTTCCTTCTTCTCTTTTTTTCTTTCTTTCTTTCTTTCTTTCTTTCTTTCTTTCTTTCTTTCTTTCTTTCTTTCTTTATTTCTTTCTTCCTTTCTTCCTCTCACCAGAGCACCACTCAGCTCTGGCTTCTGGCTTCTGGTTTCTGGCTTCCAGCTTCTGGTGAAGCTGGGGGTTGAACCTCGGACCTTGGAGCCTTGGGACCAGGCATGAAAGTTTTTTTCTTTTTCATAGCTATTATGCTGTTTCCCCAACTCCTAATAGCTAATTCTTCCTAATGCCATGGACCAAGAAAACCAGAGATTAAGATCTTGAGCTCAGTTAAGGCAGGGTGATGATGGGTATTTCCCAAACCTCATGAAGAGCTTCAGGCTGAACAACTCATTAGAATCCTGGGATTTAGGAAACAAGGTTTATGTGGCCATATGGGCATGATGACATTGGAGCCCACCATCCTTGAGAGCTGAGCTGGAAGAAGCACAAGAAGAACCCTGAGTACTTTAGCTTCAAGATGCTGGGGATGATGACAAGGGGTTGCCTACTTGTCTTGAGAGCACATGATTCCTAACACCTGTCTCCCCCAGGAAAGGATACATATCCCTGGAGGACTATACCTCCTTCCTGATTGACAAAGAATCAGAGAATATCAAATCCAGTGATGAAATTGAGAATTCCTTCCAAGCACTGGCGGAGGGCAAAGCATACATCACCAAGGAGGACATGAAGCAGGTGAGTCCTCTGCTGCCAGTTGCTTCATTCTTAGTCGTGGTCTCAGAGAAGACCAGGTTGCTTTGTAGACCACTTCCTTTGTACACAGCTCAAACCCTTATGCTGTTCTCTGAGAACTGTGGGCTTAATCTGAAACCCATCATGTTGTTTTTGAGACAGTCTCATATCCCATATATTTAATAAGTCTAACTTGGTGATGGGATAAAGGGTGTTGGCACATGAGGTGTTCTTTCAACACAGACTTGAGTTCCTGAGTTGAGCTGGCTTTATCCATTAGAGAGTATGGATATATGGGGCAGGGACATAGCTCTATAGGTAGAGTATCTGCCTTGCTGTGTGTGAGACCCTGAGTTCAAACCACAGGACTACATGGGAACTTCATGCACAGCACCACAAATGATAGAACTGTGGCCTTTCTCTCTCTTTCTCTGTCTCTGTCTCTCTCTTTTGGTCTAATTTTCTTCTCTTTCTCTGGATATATAGAATTTAAAAACTAGGGCCAAAAAGGCCACCTGATGGTATTGTGTATTTATGAGGCCCTTGACTCATTTCTCAGTGCCCATAATAATGTATAAATATGTGACAAAAGTAAGTGTTCTCTGCTCCTGGGTGGGGGGCATATGGGGAGCCCTGGAAGCAGTCCCCTTGGTTCCAGTCACCACCCTTCTCTCTTTGTGTCTTGCAGGCCCTTACTCCAGAGCAAGTGTCCTTCTGTGCCTCCCACATGCAGCAGTATGTGGACCCCCGGGGCCGAGGCCACCAGGCTGGCTACGACTATGTGGGCTTTACCAACTCCTACTTCAGCAGCTAATGAGCATATCATGATCTTAAAAAGTCTAGGAGTGGGGACTCTTGGGACTAAGGAGATACTCAGATATAAAGAGGGAAGAGGTGTGTGTATGTGTGTGTGTGTGTGTGTTTATTTCATGTAGCCTAGCACTAGCAAGAGAGTATCATAGAGTTAGAGAAGATCATGAATCTGAGCACCTAAGTCTTGCTTTTCATTTGTTGCGTTGACATGCATTTATCATGCCTTTTTTTTTTGAACATAGTATTTCCTTGGAGAAAAAGCATTCATTTTAAAGTATCTTTTTAATAGGGAAACATCTAGCCCAAATATTTGGACTGCACTGGGCACCCGTGCTTCTGAGACTTATGTTTCAGAGTGGTTCTCTGAATTAGGCAGAAGATTTCATGGCCAATAAGGGCCATAGTAATGAGTAGAGTAGACAGGTAACATCCAAGATGGTTCACAAAAAATTCTTCTGGAGCTGTGGATCATGTTGAAACTCTTACACCTGAAAGTATAGGTGCTTGATATTCTGGGGAACATCAATCACTCAGTCCATGGAATAGAACTATCCATAAAATACCAGTTTAAAAACATATTTTCCATTTAGTCTGTCCTTATTTTTTTCTTCCAAATGTCCTCGTCTGAGCAAATGTTATCAATCACAAAAGAGAAAACAAAACAACAACAACAGAAAAAACCCCAGTCTATCAGGGCTTCTTCCTTCTTTTGTCCTTTAAGTCCCCATATTTCATCTTCAATTTTAATGTTATAGGGAGAAAGCTTGTGTTGGCCTCCTTCTATCTATCTCCTATTAGTAGGAGTCAGAAGACTTGCTTGTAAAAATTAAAACACAGAAGCAAGAAAAGCCAGTACCTCCTCAGCACAATGTCCAGGCTGCTTTTGGTCTGAGCAGTTTCAGATTCCTAACTCCTCAGAGATCAGAGTGGGGCTGCTTGTTGCTGGGAGTTCAGGCCCCTTCTTGGCCCTGGGAAATTGCAGAGACTGGCTTCACCTCCTGACCCAGGGACATCAACACTTGATTTCCATGTTAAGGTTCACTCACACCCCACCCCACCTACACTGTGCACGTAAACAAGCCCTTCCATGGCCACAGACAAATCCTGTTGCAGAAATCATTTTTAAAACTTTTGGAAGACTGGTGGCAATTGTTCAGCCGGTAAAGCACAGGACTTGCATACCTGAGGCTCCTGGTTTGATCCCTGGCTCTATGTGTTCTTGAATGGTACTCTGACCTGCCCTTTCTGTGACAACAAAACAAATCTTTAAGGAAATAAAATAATTTTGATTTAAACAAAAAAGGTATCTCTCTGCACCTCATAACATCTACCTGTTTTATTGCTTTTTGTTTAAACTGGAATAATAATTAATATGGAATGAGAGATTCAAAAAGTATTTGAAAAAGAAAGTTTAGAAATGTCTAAAAAAGGTCAAGGGTGGATAGCATAATGGTTATGCAAACAGACTCCCATGCCTGAGGCTCCAATGTCCCAGGTTCAATCCCCTGCACCACCATAAATCAGAGCTGAAGAGTGCTCTGGTAAAAAAAAAAAAAAAAGTCTAAAAAAGATTAAAAAATTAAAAAGATAGCATAGTGGTTATGCTATATTTGTGCTTGAGGCATGAAATATTATAGATTCAATCCCTTCCACCACCACAAGCCACAGTTTAGCCACGCTTTCACAAATAAATAAATAGTCTGGTTATGCTACTAAATGTGGATACAGATGAACTAAAACTTCACTCTATGGGCTACCAGTAATCACATACATAATTAAACATCAAAACTGGCTGAGGGTGTGTGCTGTGACAGCAAAGGACAGGGCTCCTACTATTACCAAATTATTATTATTATTATTATTATTATTATTATTATTATTATTATTATTTCACCTGAGCACTGCTCAATTCTGGTTTATGGTGGTGCAGGGGATTGAACCTAGGGATTTAGAGCCTCAAGCATGAGAGTCCCTTTGCATAACCATTATGCTATCTACTTCCACCTGTGTCATACTATTAGCTAAGTGGTCCTGGAGACATACTCTAGAAGGCAAGGCAACCTATAATGAGTTGGGTGAGGCTGAAGAATAGCTGATCTGAAGCATGAGCTGCAAGGTCCAAAAGAAAGCACTCCTGAGATACACACAGCTTCTTCCAGAATCAGGCTCTAACCTGCTCTGTGCTCAGGAAAGAGACCCTTCGAGGGAGTGTGCACACAGCCTTTAGCTGGGGACTGTGACTACTCAACTGAAAAAAGCATAGCAGATAGAGCCTGTGTCCATTTCCCTTTTGGTCACTGGGGTGAGTTCCTCCTCACTGAGACTCATGATTCCCTGAGCTTCAGTCCACTTTCAGTTAAATCCCCGTCTTATTCTTGCTTATACTCTTCTTCATAGCAGATTGTCAGCAGAAAGCCCCCACCTGTCTGCATCCCTGAATTTCCTTCCTGATTGATACTGCTTTGTTGTGTCTCTCCTTCCAGTCCTAACAGGATACAGCCACTTGCAGTTGACCAAACTGGTCCAGGTACATCTAGTTCTGGTTTACCTCTGGTTTGACCCATCTCCATACTTATTGCTCTCAGGTGTCTTCCTTCAGACCCACCCTCCTAGTCCGTCAGTAGAGAACAGGTGCCCCATGTCCACTTCCTCACTTGCTGTGCCAGGAGCTACATCATGCTTGACATTGCATGCTTGGCCACCACCACCAGTCAGCCAGCCACAGGGCAGTCAGTGACACCCTTCTGAAACCCTGGCTCCTCGCTGATGTCTGTGTTTTGCTCTGTGCATAGAGCAGGCTAATCTATAAACCGCATTTTCCCCCCAAAGATCTGTTTTTCTTAATGAGAGAGATCAGAACATTACTTTCAGTATCTCCTGCATGCATCAAACTGAGGACCTCATGCCTGCAAGGCCTGTGCTCGATTTGCTGAGCTACCCCCCCTCCTGCCAGATTTCAGGTTAGTCGCCACCAAAGCAGCCCTGGAATATAGAATGAGCCCTGGGATATAGAAACATCTGCCACTCCCTTTTTTAGTTGAGAATGCAAAGGCACACAACTATGAGGAAACTTGCCTTGAGTAACATTAAAAAAAAAGCAGCTTATTATATTATTCTTTTCTATGGTGGTCTCTCTTCCCCTGACTGTCTGCCAAGCTCACCTTTTCTTTTAAAAAATTATTTATTTATTTGATATGATAGAGAAACACTGAGAGTGGTGGAAAAGGAGATAGAAAGGGAGAGAGAGAGAGAGCAAGACCTGCAGCACTGCATCACCCACTAGTGAAGCTTCCCCATTTGCATGTGGGGTCTGGGTGCCTGCACCCTGGTCCTAGCACATTGTATTGTGTGCACTCAACTAGGTGTACCACCACCCAGCCCTGCCAGAAGCCATTTCTCTGCTTGATAGAAGCTAAGCCTTGAAACAACAGAAGCCCTCGAGATAAGTTTCTAATTCCCATAGGAAGGATGTTTGCCAGAAACTAAGTGACATACCATATAGTTATAGTGACATACCATATAGTTATAGTTTAACAGAAATAGTTGCAAGGAACCCTCCACCACGATCTCTGCCTCCCCCTTCCCCCTGTGCTCCCCCTTCCCCAAAGCCTTAAAATGCCTGTGAACACAATAAAATTTTGCAGCTTGATCAGAGTCCTGTCTTGCTGTCATTTCTTGTGTCTCCTGTCCCTTTCATTCCAGATTTCGTGGGTTCCTAGCCCCTGTTCACTGCCCCGCTGGCCGGGGCACAGCCCCAGCTCATCTGTCCTTTAGGGACAAGTTCAAGAGATGGTTTAGACATGAAGCTTTCTCTGAGCCTCCATGGTGATAACCCTCATCCTGAAAGCAGGCAGGACATCACACATTATCATGTCAGCTGGACTAATTGAAACGTCACTGTGGCTCAAGTTTTGTACAGAACCATTTCCCTATGTGCTCCTGACAGTCGGCAATGCAAATGGGAAGCCTCAGACAGGTGAATGTGATGTCACAGTGGGAGCCTGGCTACTTAGCCAGACCCCACTAGAAGTTGCCCAGCCTATGCCCTGGCAGTGTGAGTCTAGTACCCCTTATCTGCCCCAGGAGTCTGACATCTCGCTTGACATACTGTGGGTGGATAGTGAAGAGGCAGAAGAGAAGACATTAGAGTGTCAGAAACAGTGACCATGCTGAGAGGGTCCTGACACCCAAATGGTCCCATTGGAGCAGGAGCAGTCTTCAAACAAGCAAAACAAAACAGACAAACAGACAAACAAACAAAAAATACAAGTGTGTTCTGACATGCACTCTACTCACTGAGGAGGGAGATTTAAAGAGAAAGAGGGCAGGGTTGGCATGCTAGCTTGCTTGGGTAGTGCATTTGCTTTGTCATGGTTACAACTCAGGTTCAAGCCTGTCCCCCACCACTGAAGGAAGCTCTGGTGAGGTGATTTCTTCTCTCTGCCTCTCTGTCTGCCTTTCTGTCTGAAATAAAGAAAAAAAAAACATCTTGAAACAGTGAAGCCACAGGGACAACACTCCCTTCCTCAAAAAAAAAAAAAAAATCATATATAAGGATGTGGGACACTCTGTGGGACAGAAGATTGACCACCTCTTCACTGAGCTGGACAGTCACACTGTCAGATTTGGATTCAGTCTTCCAGAGCTTGACAGAATGCTGAGAGTTGATGGTCTCCTGGTGTGATGAGTCTAGACGTTTCTGCAGTGTCCCCATGGTAGGCTGTCAGTCACTCCGTCCCGTGGGTCAGTTCAGGTGAATTCCTGGTAGGTGGAGTTCTGTAACTAGGTATGGGGGTAGTGAGTGAGGCTGAAGAGGGGAAAGAGGAAGACTGGGCTGTCTGGGAGGTGGCCACAGGGCCACAGAGAGAGAGACCCTTCAAGTGGTACCCCTGGGCAGGAGGTCCTGTGGGTGGTTTGGGATGGGGCTGTCCTGTGGATCAGCTTCCCTGGGGCAGCTTCATCCTTTTCCCAGAAACCCCCCTCGCAGAGCAGTTCTCAGGGCCCCCTGAACGGCCCGGTTCCGCAGGCTGTACACTATGGGGTTGAGGAGAGGTGTCACCACGGTGTAGGTGACCGCAATGAGCTGGTCTCGCTCCAGCGAGTAGCTGGCTCGAGGCCTCAAGTACATGAAGGAGGCGCAGCCATAGTGGACAATGACCACAGTCAGGTGCGAGGCGCAGGTGGAGAAGGCCTTCTTCCTGCCCTCGACCGAGGGCATGCGCAGCACGGCCGCCAGGATGCAGGCGTAGGAGATGGCGATAAGCAGGAAGGAGGCCAGCAGCACCAGCAGGCTGAGCAGCAGCACGGCCAGCTCACTGGGGCCCGTGTCCCCACACGCCAGGCTCAGCACCGGCGGCGTGTCGCAAAAGAAGTGCTGGATGGCGTGGGAGCCGCAGAAGGGCAGGCGGAAGATGACCAGAGTCAAGCTCAGTCCGAACAAGATCCCGGCCAAGAAGGAGCTGCCCACCAGCTGGGCACAGAGGCCCGGACCCATGCGGCTGGAGTAGTGCAGGGGTGCGCAGATGGCCACGTACCTGTCAAAGCCCATGGCGGCCAGCAGGAAGCAGTCGGCGCAGGCCCAGCTGGCGGAGAAGAACATCTGGGCCACGCAGCCAGTGAAGGAGATAGCCTGGCTTCCCGACACCAGCCCCAACAGCATCCTCGGGACGATGCCCAGGGTGTAGCAGGTCTCCGAGAAGGAAAGGAAGGACAGGAAGAGGTACATGGGGGTGTGCAAGTGGCTGTCAAGCCTAATGACCACAATAATGAATATGTTGCTGGCCAAGGTGACAAGGTACAGGGTGAGGAACAGCACAAAGAGCAGGGCCTGCAGTTCCCCAAAGCTGGAGAAGCCCAGGAAGACAAAGCCGGTCCCAGAGGTGCCATTGGCCATGCCCATTTGGTGCGATGCCCTCAGCCTTGGCGGGTGCGCCAGCTCTTTCTGTCTCGCAGGGAGCTGCCCTGGGCCCTGGAAAAGCAGGATGAGGAGGAGTCTCATTGCGGGCTGTGCCTACTGTAACTGGAAGAGGAAGCTGGGATTTAGGCAGCAGCTGGGTGTCAGCTGTGTGCACCCGCAATCATAAGCATGCATACATCACAGACACACAGCACACACATGCACAGATGTTCAGGCATACACACATATTGTGAACACATATGTATTCAGACAGCGAAATGTCCCCAAAGATAAAGTGGTTAGAACTGGAGGTGATTTTGCTTAGCGAAAGAAGAGGTGAGAGGCAACTACCAGATGGTGTCACTCTTATGTGAAATCTAGAGAATTCAAGCACTTGAGCTTTCAGAGAGGAGGAAGTATGAAAGGAGGAAGGAGGGAAGGAAGGAAGGAAGGAAGGAAGGAAGGAAGGAGAGAAGGAAGGAAGGAAGGAGAGAAGGAAGGAAGGAAGGAGAGAAGGAAGGAAGGAAGGGAGGAAAGAAGGAAGGAAGGAGAGGGAAATAGAAGAAGAAATGAAAAGAAAGAGAGGAATAAGAAAAAGAAAGTAAGGAAAAAAAGAGGAAAAGGAAAATAAATCTGTTGGTTCAAAATGGCTATTATTGGGTGGGCAGGGGACATAGAACTTTGGTGATGGTAGGTGTGGTGTGGAAGTACACCTGTAATCTTAGAGTCTTGTTAACCACTATTAAATCATTAGTGAGGGTGGTGGTGTGGGGTTGGAGAGGGCCCCCGAATATTGAGAGCAGCTGTTGACTGTAAACCAATTGTTCCTTGTTCCGTGTGTATATTTCCACCTGTGCCCATCCTGTGATAACTATAAAAAGGTGGGACGAGAAGTGATTGGGGTCGTAGACTCTCCCTTTGCTTCGAAGGGTGTTGGCGGCCTAAGCTTAAGCTTCCAAATAAAGGCTCTTGCTATTGCATGTGATTCTGGTCTTCTTTGCGTGAGTATTGGGACTTGAACTTCTGGGCATAACAGTGGTACGTCTGGTTGAGCACATATGTTAAAATGCTCAGGGACCTGGGTTCAAGCTCCCAGTCCTCACCTGAAGAAGGAAAGCTTCAAGAGTAGGGAAGCAAGTCTGCAGGTGTCTCTGTCTCTTTTCCTAAAAGCCTCTTCCCTTTCGATATCTGGCTATCTCTATGAAATAAATAAAGATTTTTGCAAAGGAATCACTAAAAAATCACTAATAAAACATTTCTAGAAAGAAACAGCCATGAAAATCCAGGGTAGTTTGACAAGAATCAGAGCTCATGACCCGAGGTTGATGCTAGTTCTTCATGCTCTGCTCACAGGAACTCTTTTGCAGAGGAATACTCAATATACTAAAAAATTTATTTAGGTAACAAGAGGACATCTGTTAGAAATTCAAAGACCCCCCACACACACACCTTATTACTGCTGACTTCCCTTAGTCAAGAGTGATCACAAGCTTTATTCCAGGAGAAAGTCTGATGAAGCCATGGTCCTAGAAGCCCAACACCAGGACCAGGGTTGGGGGAACAGCTTATCTGGTAGCTTGAGTGTCTTGACATGAATGCAGCCCAGTTTTGAGATCAGATACCAAATGGAACAGTGCCATACCAATGGGGGAATCTCAGGTGCTATGGTTTCTCTCTCTGAATGTCTCTTTATCTGAATGAAAGAGTAGCCCAGTATACAAAAGATCCTAACTTAAAAGAGACAGAGACAGAAAGAGAAAGAGAGAGAGAGAGGATGCGAGAGAAAGCGAGAGCAAGGTAACTTTTTTTTTTTTTTTTTTTTTTTTTTGCAAAAGCTGATGCAACAGTGTGGTTTCTACAGGACCAAACAATGGACATGTGTTTGGTTCCAATAGCACTTGTGTGTGCAGACATGCACTGCTCAAGCACTCACACAGCAGAACACACACAGAGTCACTTGAGAACACACCCGGGCAAACTCAGGGCTATTAAAGCTACAGTGGGTGGCTCCATGGATCAGGCAGCAGAGCCCAGAAGGCAAAGTGACTTGATGGAAGTTATACAGAGTCACATCTGGAAAACAAGGGCCTTGGCTTCTTATCCTAAGCATTTCCCACAAACAGTGTTGACATGTCTCTAACCCAGGGGACTCCTCACTAGCAGGGACACAGAATACGAATATGAAGCAGCTTGCTTCCAAAAGTCCCTGTGTACACACCACTTGACCCCCAAGAGTATCTTGTGGATGTGCTGAAATAGTTTAGTTGGGAGAGCGTTAGACTGAAGAGTATCTTGTGGAGCCCCTGAAACAAGGACTCAAGCTCTGGGTTCTTGTTTCTACCCAGCCAGAGATGGATCACTGCACTCAGAGCCCAGGCCACCAACTCACCTGGAGATGCTTAGGGAGAAAAGCTCCAGTCCTGCAGGATAAAGGAACTGAGAGCCTCCAAGAGGGTCCTGTCTGAGCAGAGATGATGTTCTAATGACACCAGGAATCTCTTCGCACCCTAGAGCCCAGTGGGGCACCCCATCTGCTTGTTATCCTAACATCAGCTCTCAGAAGCTCCAGACCCTTGGGAATGGATTTGGGAAGCATCTCTAATGATGCTTCTCATTAGTAAGGGAGAAACTCTGGGAGGAGCAGAAAAGGAGACATGAGCAAGGAGATTATAGGATGAAGATTCAAACAATAATTGGTGTCTGTGATGTGTTAACAGTGATATGCCTTACTTCCAAGTTCAAACAGTAACCTAGGGAGAAAATGTTATTAATCTCATTTGTTAGAAGAGGAGACTTGGGCCAAGATCACAGAATGTAGGCTTACTATAAGAGATACAGTAATAAATAGGGTCACTTTTTCTTTTTCTTTATTATTTTATTTTGGTGCTGAGGCCTTTGTGTATATACAATTTCACTGCTCTGGGCTTTTTTTTTTTTTTCATTCAGATAGAGAATGAAGGGGAAGGGGAGAGACATGCCACAATAGCAGAACTTTCTCCAGGGCTATAGACCCTCACAAGTAGTATCAGAATTCAAACTCATTGCCTCACACACATCAAAGCATGCACTTTGCCAGTAAGCCACTTCCTGGACCTGTCCCCCATTCTTGTCTCAGAAGCTGAGGTAACTATCCCCTGTGGAAGCCATATATGCTCATACTTAGAGGGGAGAGCATCTTGGCTCCCAGAGGGCCTATGTCTTCCCACATCCTCATCTATGTACTATGTAGCTTCAAAAAAAAAAAAAAAGTGGTCTGGGAGGTGGCACAGTGGATAAAGCACTGGATTCTCAACCATGAATTTCTGAGTTCAATTCCTGGCAGCACATGTACCAGAGTGATATATGGTCCTTTCTCTTTCTCCTCATTTCTCATAAATAAATACTCTCTTCTAGTTCCCTCTGAGCCCCCTTTATACATGAAACTGGAAAAGGGGGAGAGCCCATCTAGGTGAATCCTGGAGTCTAACTCTTCCCTCTGACTGTGTTATTTTTCTCCAATGTCCCAACAATGGGAATATTCACGCCACAATGGACATTTCACCCAATCCCACTTTCAGTGGAAACAGCAATGATATATTGTACTTGTATTCATTTGACATTTTGTTAACCTCATTAGATCAATTTGACACTCATAATGATTTATGCTCGCTAACATTATGCTGGTCCTTGTGCTTTGTGCCACCTGCGCTTAACCTGCAGCGCTACAGCCCGACTCCTGTCTTTCATCTCTTATTTCACTACACAGAATCACCTGCAGTTATATCCATTTTCTCACACAGGACACAAACATTGTCTTTTTTTTTAGATTATAGAGTGACATTTTATGGAATATATATCCTATAACTCCTTAGCCAGTCATCCTATGATCACACTTTTATGACTCTTATTCCCTTTCCTGTCTATTCAAATTATTGCAGGTTTTTGTTTCTCCAGCTTGAACAATTGATTACCTTTGGCATTTCGTACTGAGCATGCTTCTCAGCAATATATTGTCTCCATTCATGCTTATCTGAAAATATCTTCAATTTGGACCAACTAAATAGCTCACCTAGGCAGGTGTGCTGCATTGTATTGTGCTGGACTTAGATTCAAGTAGGCTTGAACTGGAGGAAGCTTCTATGCTATGGCCCCTTTCACTCTCTCAGGCTTTGTGTCACTATCTTTTATACATTTGGCCTCTGTTTAGGAACTTTCTTTAGCTGAATAAAAACCTTGCTTGTTGATTTTATTTTTCATCTTCCAGGATGATCATTACTGTGTCCGTCATCAGAATTCTGCCTTCAGCTACAGGATTCTTTATGACTTGTAAAACTTCTCTTGCTGTTTCAGTATTTTCCTATTATCTTCAGCTCCATCAGCCTGACTTTGACTTACTCACCTTACATTTATTTCTGGCTTGTAAGTTACTATTTTCTGGATCAGGAGTCCCCAAAGGACTGCTAAATTCAATTTTGGGGATAGGACATTGCCTAGGATTAATAGCTTTGCATCAGGAACTCACAAAGCACTCCCCCTTCCTGTTGACCTTGCTCATTTTAAACAATAGAGAGCTGTTAAAATCAACTACAGGTTTTGTTCTGCAAGGAAGACAGAAGAATCATGATCCTAGAGACTGAAGGAACCAAAGGCCTTGGACCTTACCCTGCTCTGACCCCAAAAATACAGCTCCTGGGTTCCCAGCAGCCTACTTCTTTGATTTATATAAATATTGATTCTCCTTAGAAGACAAAGAGGTTGATTTGAATAAAGAACTCCTTCAGCATATTGGGAGGTGGCACAGCAGATAAAATACTGAAAAAAAATTTTTATGGTTGAACTCTTTATTTTTTTATTTTAATTAATTAATTAATTAATTAATTTAAGAAACGAGACATTAACAAAATCATAGGATGGGGGGGTACAACTCCACAATTCCTGTCACCCAATCTCCATATCCCATTCCCTCCCCAATAGCTTTCCCATTCTCTGTCCCTCTGGGAGCATGGACCCAGGGTCATTGTGGGTTGCAGAAGGTGGGAGGTCTGACTTCTGTAATTGCTTCCCCGCTGACCATGGGTGTTGACTGGTCAATCCATACTCTCAGTCTGCCTCTCTCTTTCCCTAGTAGGGTGAGTCTCTGGGGAAGAGGAGCTCCAGGACGCATTGATAGAGTCTTCCAGGGAAGACTGGCCCGCATCCTGATGGCATCTGGAACCTGGTGGCTGAAAAGAAAGTTAACATACAAAGCTAAACAAATTGTTGAAGAATCATCCACCCAAAGTTTGGAATAGTGGAGATGAAGTGTTGGGGGGTACTCACTGCAAACTCTAGTGTACTACTGTTTTCAGGTATATATTTGCCCTAGTTTATGGATACCTGTGAACATATGCTCTATCTCCTGGAACCTGGTCTATCTTTGGGACTTTGTTAGGAAGTGAACCACCTGGGATGGAATTAAAGAATACTATGAAAGGAAGGTCTCACCCGAGTAATGAAGCTGAAGGGTTGTCGTTTCACACCTGAAGTCTCTGGACACAGTCTGAAGTGAAGCATGCTGGGGTGGCACTCGTTGCGTTGATTAGGTTGCAATCAGCAGATGCAATATTATTTGATAAGAATTGGGAGAAGCATAGGGGAAAGTGGGCCCTACCCTAGGGTCCCAGGACTGGGGGAAGTTTAGGCTCTATAGAGGAAATGTGAGGTTCCTGCTGTCTTAGGGTTCGAGAAGACAATGGATAGTTACTGTTATCATCACATTATTTGGTAATTGGGTTAGCTTTGAAAAGTCCCTTTGTTAGGCATACAATCAATTTTCCCCTTCTCATATTAATTAAATAGTGATTTGTATTACTACAATTTAATAGGTGTGTACATAAACACCATTTCCCATCACCAAAAGATTGTGTCCCACCCCTCCCCCACCTCCACCCCCCCACCCTGCCTGCCCAGGAAGCTGCATGTCCACCCTCCTGCTCACCAAAGGGTTTTTACTTTGGTGCCCTACTTTCAATTTAGTCAGATCCTGCCTTTAGTTTCCCTTTTTCATCTTCTTTCTCAACTTCTGTTGATGAGTATTGAATTTTTAAGCATGAAATCATGAGTTTGATCCCTGGCATCACATATGCCAGAGTGATACTTTGATTCTCTCTCTCTTTCCCCCTCCCTCTCACTGATAAGGCAATACATCTAGAAAGAGAGAGAGAAACAAGGAAAGGGAGAGAGAGAGACAAAGGAAAAAAGAGAGGAAGGGAGGGAGGGAAAGTGAGAAAGAAGGAAAGAAAGAAAGAAGCTCCTTCTTGGGGTTGGTATAACAATGCTTGTCTTTTTAAAAATATTTATTTATTTATTTATTCCCTTTTGTTACCTTCATTGTTTTATTGTTGTTATTGATGTTGTCATGATTGGATAGGACAGAGAGAAATGGAGAGAGGAGGGGAAGATAGAGAGGGAGAGAGAAATAGAGACATCTGCAGACCTGCTTCACCTCTTGTAGAGGGACTTCCCTGCAGGTGGAGAGCCAGGGAATGCTTGTCTTTCTATGGTGCTAGACAGAAGACTCATGTTTTGTTTTACTGTCAACACATTTGGAAAGTTTTCAGCTATAACTTCTTTAAATATTTCCTTCCTCACCTTGGGAATACAACATAGAATTTATGCAACAGACTTTCAAACCTGAGGCTCTGAGGTTCCAGATTCAACCCTAGCACCATTATAAGCCAGAGCTCAACAGTCTTCTGGTCTCTATCTCATTAAGATAAAATAACTAAAATATATTTAAAAGTTTTTTTCTCTTTATCTTTTTGCTTCCCTTTTATATTTAAATTACACATTTTCCTTTTAGCAATTATAAATTCAAGCAACTTCCATTTCTGTTAACATTTCTCATGCTTCCACTCTTTAATTTACTTTGATTTTTTTGAATGTTTATGACAAATGATGTGATTACAAATTCAAAATGTGTGCTGCTTAGAGTCACAATTTGTTATTAATTTTATCTGTGTACAGATTGCATTTTATTAAGTCATTGTACAAATAACTATTTTTCATTAAAACATTTTTAATTGTTTGTTTAGGTTGGGTGGCGGTGCATCTGGCTGGGTCCACATATTACTGTGTGCAAGAACCTAACTGCAGGGTAAGAAGTTTCACAAACAGTGGAGCAAGTCTGAAAGTTTCTTTCTTTTTCTCTCCCTGTCTATCTCCCTTCCCTTCTGAATGTCTGTCCTATAAAATATAAGAAGAATAAAATAATAAGAAAAAGAAATAATAGAAGGAAGGGAGGGAGAAAGAAAGGGAAAAAAGAAAGAAAGAAAGAAAAAAAGAAAAAGAAAGAAAACTGTTTTGGTTTTGTTCTGCTTGTCCTATTTCCACCCCCCCACCTTTTAATGGCTAGCTAAGCTCCCTAAATTTAAAATGCAAAATATGGGGGCTGGGAAGAGAGTAAGAAAGCAAAAAGACTTTCATGCCTGAGGCTCCAAGGTTCCAAGTTAATTTCTCCCCTCAACCCCCCACCCAATCCAACCCTCACCTCACCACCATAAAACAGAGCTGAGCAGTGCTCTGATACAAAATAACAATAGTTGTGTTAGAAATGGGAGACACAAATGAGGCAAATAGAGTTAGATGTATAGACAAAGGAATTCTTGAATGGGGGGGGGGGCAGATAAGGGGGGTGGAGAGAGCTTGAGAAGCCCAGGTAAAGTAGCAGGGAGAGTTTTACAAGCCCTGGCCAGGGAAGTGTGAGATCCCAGCCATGGGATAGGCTGGGGGCCTTCTATAGGGTCTTGGTTCAGGGCTGTTTCTGGCATGGGGATAGTTGGTGGTCTTTACAGAATTTCTGATCTAGTCAGGGATATTTCTGGTTAGATGTGTCCAGTGCAGGCAGGAGTAAGATAAGTTGTTCCTGTATGAGTGAGGGATCTTGTTCCCAGCAAATCCCCTTCTGTCTCACTTAGGTAAGTTCTTTCTGTGAGGATAGGAGTCTGGCCTTAGCATATTTCCTTCAAGAAGTGGTAGTAGTAGTATTGGTAGTGGTAATGATAGTCGTGATAATAGTAGTACTAGTGGTAGTAAGAAGGCAAAATGTCACTCAGCTATTATTAGAAGCAAATGATGTCTCTGTTCACATTTTGACATTTAGACAGGCTTGCATGTGTATTTGCTTCCTGGGTGTCTCCACTGTGAACACAGGGTTTAGTCATCAGCAATTATTTGAACAGTCTGCACCACAAGTCTTTAAGATTTTCCCCTCAGAAGATCTCTAAACTTCTGGTTTGTTTTGCTACTCCTAATCTCTGCAATCTGATCACACCAAAAGATAAGAAATCCTCTTATCTGCTCAAATTTGGATGGCAGTGAGAGAGCACATTTGCTCACAGAGGATTCTGACTCAGGAATCTTAGCAGGAACTATTGGTCTTTCCAAAGATGCCTCAGAGTTCTGCTCTCTTTCCTCAGGCACTAGGCTGTCTGCCATCAGAAAAGGCTCTGGTGGGGATGACACTCAGGTGTGGTAATTTAGCTCCTCTCTAGCTCTTTCATATGCAAATCTTCTCTTTGAAACATGCCATTGTTCTGCTCTGACCTTATATTATTTGATTCCTGGAGTGTGTGTGTCAGGTGCTTTGGAACTACTCCTAGGCAAAAAAAACCCTTCAGCCTCACAGTCCTCATAGAATAATGGAACAGCAATATTTTTAAATGAACAATTTCACAAATTTCTGGTTGACTTTAGTCACTTTTCAGGGATTTTAAATAAGTGTTTCTCTGTTCTCTCTCTCTCTCTCTCTGGTGTGTGTGTGTGTGTGTGTGTGTGTGTGTGTGTGTTGCCACCAAGATTACTGCTGGGGTCAGTGCCTGCATAATTCCACTGCTTCTTGTGGCCATTTTATTTTGATGGGGGTGAGAAACATAGAAAGATAGAAAGGGAGAGATAAGGAAAGAATCTTGCATCACTGCTCCACCCCTTGCTCAGCTCCCTTCCACACACAGGTAGAGACTGAGGAGTTGAGTCTTGATCCTTCATCACTGTTAGCGAGCAAAATCAAACCACCATCCACTGCAAGGAAGCAAAAGATGTTTATTCACGAATCGCAATCCGGGCCGAGTGGCAACAGACAACAGTCTGCCAGTTAGACCCTGAACAAAGCTCAAACCATACAATTTATAGGAATTCAGACTACACTCAAGAAGGGGGAACACATCACCTTATCAGCCTATATCCAATCATTTCAAACTTAGCAAAAGCCTGATCCATTCAGAGCAAAGCATGGGCTAGTTCTAAACATCACACCAGACCAGTAGGTCCCAGCCAAAGTGGGGGTCACCACATTCTTTTGTTCTTTGTTGGGACCACCCGACCATCTGTTTGCAATCTATCGGGCCATCATTTGTCAGACCGTTTTTAACTGTCTGGTAACAGTATTCTGTTGCAGAGGTCATGAGGAGGCCTGCTCGCTGCAGGGTCTGTCAAAATAATTGATGGCCTCTTAAGTTCTGTCGAGGGGAAAAGGGCAAGGAATTTTCCACCTCACTGGGCAGGAGGGCAAAAAGCAACTATATTTAAACTATTCTTAAAACTCAAACTTAAAAAAGCAACTATACTTACAACTATTTTAGAGTTACTGCCTCTAACAATCACTGTCTCCTATATGGTTTACTGAGTGAATCACCCAGCTCTTCTTTTGTTCTTCTTTGATGATATTTTTACCTATGAAAAATGAATCAGTGGACCCTGGGCTGGGGGGGGGGGATAGCATAGTGGATATGGAAAAAGATTGTCATGCCTGAGGTGCCAATGGTCTCAAGTTCAATTCCCAGAACCACCATAAGCCAGAACTGAGCAGTACTCTGGCAAAATAAATAAATAAATAAACTGATAGATATTTTTGTGCCAGTATTAATATCTAGTCTTCTATGTTCTGCTCAATTTCCTCATTCTACTTGTGGATAACTACACTATCATTCAATCCATGCCTCAGTCTGAGGGTCACCTGATGTTAGTTGTGCCAGTTAAAGTAGATTAACCTCTAGCTACATTAATTGGTAAGATAAACTACTTATCTGGATATTTATCTGAAAATAGAAATGAATCTATTATTTCTGTTCTGAATTTCTTGAGGAATCAGCATACTATTTTCTTTCTTTTTTAAAAAAAAATTATTTATTTTCTTTTTGTTGCCCTTCTTGTCTTTTTATTATTGCTGTTGTTGTTATTGATGTCATTGTTGGATAGGACAGAGAGAGAGAAATGGAGAAAGTAGGGGAAGTCAGAGAGTGGGAGAGAAAGATAAACACCTGCAGACCTGCTTCACCACTTGTAAAGTGACTCCCCTGCAGGTGGGGAGCTGGGGGCTCCAACCAGGACCCTTCCGCTGGTCCTTGCACTTTGTGCCACCTAGGCTTAACTTGCTGCGCTACCGCCCAACTCCCATAACCATACTATTTTCTCTGGTGACTGCTACATTGAGCAGTCCCATCAATAATGTATGAGGGTTTCTTTTTCTTCACATCCTTATTAACACTTACTGTTTCTTGCCTTTTTGATAATAGCCACTCTACTACTGTGAGGTGACAGCTCACTGTGATGTTGATTTGCATATGCTTATTAATAAGAGATAGTTGACATCTTTTCAAGTGATTCAGATATTTTTTAATTGCATCAGATGGTTTGCTTTTTATGTGTTTAAGTGGCTTATTTCTATATCTTAGGAGATGGTGGTGGCACATCTCATTGAGTGCACAATTTACCTTGCCCAAGGACCCAGGTTCATACCCCCTAGTCCCCATCTACAGAGTGTTTCTCTATCTCCTTCCCTCACTATTTCTCCTTTCCCATATCAATTTATCTATGTCTCTATTTTTAAAAAAGCAAAAATAAAGCAAGGAAGAAAAATAATAGGAAAAAAACCATACATGGAGTGGATGGTGGCACACCTGTTTGAGCCCACATATTACCATGCACAAGGACCCAGGTTCAAGCCTCTAGTTCCCACCTGCAGTGGGGCAAGTTTCATGATTGATGAAGCAAGTGTCTCTCTTTCTCTCTTCTCTATTGCCCCTTTCACCATTCTCTTTGTCATTCTCTTTGTCAAATCAAATAAATAAGATATTACATACACACATATGATAATAATCCCTTGTTAGATTATAATTTCAAATTATCTTCTCCCCATCAGTCAAGTATCTTGTTTTGATAATTTTTTTTTTTCTGAGCAAAAGCACTTTAGTTTTAGTTCGCTGCAGTCCCTTTTGTTTGTTTTTGCTTTTCTCTGTTCTGTCTTTGGAGTTGAATCCACAAATGCAACACTAAGGCTGATGCATTTCATACTTCACTATGTATTTTCTATGCATTTTATGGTTTCAGGTTTTATATACAATAAAGTCATTAATTTTGAATTAATATTTTATATGGCATATGGTAGTTATCTAGCTTTGTTCGTTAGCATATGGATGAATTGTTCTCACAAGACCATTTATTGAAGAGGATTTCCTTGCTCCTTTTTAGACTCTTAAATCCTTTGCTGTAAAGTGTTTGTGTGTGTGTGTGTATGTGTTATTATCTCTGAACTCTAAATGCTATTTGGATCATCATTTTGTAGTATCCTTTGAATTCTTTTAAGTGAAAAAGTGTGATACTTCTACTCTTCTTATTTCCTCAGGTTCTTCTAGCGTTTGCCCTTCTTTCGTAGCCAGTCAACAGCGTCAGGTTGTAAAGTTTCGATGTAAAGTTTCGAGACCTCCTTTGAATCTGGAGAGGTGGCAGTCGTTGACTATGTGGGTCATAGTCTGTCTGTAGCCGCAGGGGCAGTTCGGGTCGTCTCTGGCTCCCCAGCGATAGAACATAGCGGCGCACCGGCCATGGCCTGTTCGATAGCGATTGAGGAGGGCCCAGTCATAACGTGCTAGGTCAAAGCCGGGTTGACGCTTGCAGGGGTCTGTGATGAGGTGTTTGTTCTTTACCTCAGCTGACTGCCAACTCTGTTTCCAAGAGTCTGGAACAGAGAAGTTCATTGTAGGCGTAGGGGACCAGATTGGGTGATGAGACTTCAAGCGTTGGACAGGGTGGGCGAAGATATCCGCGTATATTTCCTCAGGTATGCTTTAGCTATTCAGATCCCTTTATGTGTCTGTGTGTGTGGTGGGGGGAGGACTTTAAAATGTGTTATTTCACTAAGATGGATAGTTGTTTTCATTTAGTAGTGAGTCAGGGGGTGGTAAACACACAGGCAGTAGAACACTGTAGCACCTGTCATGTGGTCCAGGGTTTGAACCCTATCTGGTGACCTATTTCTGCACCTATACAGTCTCATACAAACTCCAGGGGTTTTTTGCTCTACTTTTGTGGAGGATGTCATCATTTTAATGAGGGTTACACAGAAACTGCATATTACTTTAGGAAAGGTGGTTATTTTAATCATCTTAATTCTCTCCTCCTTACATGCCTTATAGCATTTAGCATTTTTTGCCTTCTTTAATAAATGTATTCCTAGGTTTTTAAAAATTATTTTGATGGAGTTGTTGTCTTAGTTTATTTTCCTGATGGTTCATAATTTGCATAAATTTGAAGCAAAGAAGGTGGCTCAGAGTATAGGGTGAATGTTTTGTATGCATGAAGGCATGGGTTAAATTTCCAGCAATGCATATAAGAGCTCTGTCCTTTCTTGCGCTCGTTTGAAAAAAAAAAAAAATTAATCATGGTGGTGGGAAAGATGTGGGATTATACCCAAGTTATCTTATAATTTTATAAATCATCATTAAATCACTAATAAATTTTAATTAATCTGTCAATATTAAAAAAATAAACACAGTATAGTTCTGTATATTGCTTTGCTTGCTACCTTACATTTTATCTTTTATTATTTCTTTATTTTTTAAAGAGTCCTTCCCAGGCTCTTTTTTAATTTTCTTTTATTTGTTTACTATTGGATAGAGACAGAGAGATTGGGAGTTAATGAGAGAGAGTGAGAGTCTTTTGCTTTGGTACTATATGCCAAACCAGTCAAGATTTTACTTTACGTTTCTCCTTTCTGTTCTTGTTTGTTGATATTTTTCTAATATGTCCCACAGTAGTCCTTAAACACTTCAGCCCTTCTCAAATACCAGAGACAGGTGTGGTGCTTAGAGGAAAAGACAGTTTGTAAATGGCAGAGCCAGTAAGAGCATTTGTCGTATGCTTTACATTGGTTTGTTCTAGCCCTCCCCCGCCAAGAGAATTGGATGAGTCCTGTTAATTTTGCAGGCCTGCTTGGCCCCGCCCCAAGGAACCCCGAGAGAGGGTTCCTGAGTCCGAGAGTTCCAGAGTTCCTGAGTTTGAGAGTTTCAGGGTTACAGAGTAAGAGAGAGTTCCAGTGTGCCAGAGTTTCAGAGGGTTCCTGAGTCCGAGAGTTCTAGAGTGAGAGAGTTCGAGAGTTCCTGAGTTCGAGAGTTTCAGGGTTACAGAGTAAGAGAGAGTTCCACAGTGGAAGAGTTTCAGAGGGTTCCCCAGTACGAGAGTTCCAGAGTTCTAGAGTTGGAGAGTTCCTGAGTTCAAGAGTAAGAGGGAGTGCTTGTGCTGCCGCAAAGAGACAGCAGAGTTCTGTTTGGTGATTAGTTTGTCTTAGTTTATGAATCGTTGTTCCTGAATAAAGAAATACAGCTTCCCTGCCCAGCCGTTGTCTCCGCGTCTCTGTTACCCGCCCGTGAAGCTAGCTGGCCCGGCAAGAGCCTTCCGAAATTTTAACAACAAGCATTAGGGATGCAGATGCCCACCTCCACCACCATTGTCCCAACAGAACTTAATGCAGCAGCAGAAAGCTTAGTCTCTGCACTAATGCCAACTAAGCCACTTTTAAGTCCCCAGGGATTCCCACAAGAGTTTTGCAAATCACATGCTGCACCAAGCCCTGTAACTAATGAGAACAAATTACAAAGTTGAGGGAGAAAGTTTTCTTGCTCCCTCTGATGGAGGAAAAGGGGAATCCCCTAGTGCCTTCTAACCAGAACCAAACCTCCAAAGCTGAGGAGCCTTGAGGAACACCGGGTGGCATCTATCTAGCCCAGCTGAAGAAAAGGCTCTGCACTATAGGTGCTGAGTGAGTGGTGGGCAGTGGGCCTGGACAGACATGACTTGACCCCATCACTCTTGACAAGAACATCTAGAGTCAGAGAGAGCTGTGTTTTGCACAAAGTTAAGACCTCTTACTCTTTCCAGTGGGGGAAACTTAGATTCAGAGAGTGCAGAGCTAGTAGGCATAGTATTAATAACAGGCCAGAGTCTACAGAGCTTTCCGTGGCTTGCCCAGTTCTATCTTGGAGTAGAGAACAAAGCATTTTCAAATGATGTGAAGACCATTCTGTAAGAACATAGCCAATGCACTTATTGTAGTTGTAATAATTATACAAGGTTAAGAACTGTTCTAGATGGTTTGATTATTCTTGGTCTTGTAATGAGCTGTCAGAATATTTTCTCCAAGTTAACTTTCTCTGTGACTTTAAGAGGAGGTGGACTGCTTCTGTGAATGGGTCATGTCACAAATGTAGTATAAGTGGATTTAACGGTGTTCTCAGAGCTAAATCATGGTAAGCTGTCTTCCTTGGGTGGCATTGTGTAAGGCTAAATTGGGGTCTCCACTCTCAACCAGGGTATTCCCTTTATCTCCCCACAAACTCAGTTGTACAGAAGTAGAGGAGATTCTGGAAGACTCTGACATTCAAGCTATTACCACTGATTCACCAGGTAGGTATTTTATACACAATTAGGTAAGAAGCAGATAAAATGAGACCTGTTTCTAAGTTGTGTTACTGTTTCTTTGCACTTCAGAAATGTTGGGACTATAAAAAGGCTGCTGTGATAAGAACAGCACAGGTTGTTTTGGAGAAAATATAGCCTGTTAATTTTGGATGTCTTGTAGTATTAATAAGCTAGAAAGTGCTTGACTGAGGACCCTGGTACTGAAACAGCTTCTTAATTTGCCATCATTATCATCATCTCCTGTGTCTTCCTCCTCTTTCTCTACCTCCTTCTTCTACCACTCGAGTGTACTTCATTAACCATTTAGTTCTTTCATGCACATGATTTCCTCTCTGACAGGTGCTATGCAGAATCAAGATGACTTAGAAACCTTATTGTAAAAAAAAGAGTCTTACTGTGCAAAGGGTAGATTGGACCTGAAACTGCTGCTGAGAGTATTGGACCCTGGGGTCCTTGCCTGGCTCATAGAAGAATCAGAATACTTTCAAATGCTAAGAGCTTTGTTATCAGTTATGCACTGGGAGTAGAAAGTCATATGATAAAAGAAACAAGGGTTTTGTATTTCAGAGGTTGACAATTCTGTCCTAGCATGTAGAGATCTGGCACAGTGGTGTGTGCATAGCGCTTTGTTGTGCTTCTTCATAGGTCCCATGTTCAGGAGGTGGCTACTGGATTCATCTAGAGCTTGAGAATTCACTATGAAAATGAAATGAACCTACAATGGAGCTCAGATTTCTTAAGGAGGACCTCTGGGCCCTGGCAGGGTAGGGAAAAGCTGCTGAACCCCCCCCCCCCAACACACACACACACACACACACACACACACACACACACACACACAGTTCTGTGGAAGAAATAGGAGGAGGAAGTGGAGTTTGTAGAACCCAAGTTAGGCATTCACTCTTGCCACTACCCTCAGGTTATAAAAAGAACTCTTGTTGGAGAAGGTGTTTGAAGGACATTGTCATATTGCATGAATCTGCACATAAAGTCTTTTCATTTTACACAAAGGGCTGTAGAGCAGAGTTTTAATTTCTCTGTTCCATCAGGTAGAGATGGACAACTCTGGGCAATTTCAAGATTGAACACTCAATCTGTCACCATGACCTTGGGTCAAGTTGTGTCTCCACTGTGCAAACATAGTCACCTAATTTAGACTGTCCTGGGAGTTGCAACTTTTTCAGAGTAATGATTGGCTTTATCAGTGAAGGAATTTAAGGTTTAACTGAAAACCAACTTGTGATAAGGTTGGATTCTTCCTTCCTTTCCTTTTCTGAACTAGGTTTAATGTAAAAGCTGTTAAGTTGACTGGCGTCTCCACTTTCATTTAAGAGGGAGTACAAAGATTTCAGAAAGTTGTTTATAAGGGAGAGTAAAATAACGGACTATGAATGGAGGCTGGGGCACCGAAGAGACTTCTACATGTATCTATGAAGAAGGTCCAGTGATAGACTACAGGAGGATAAATAACTACTCTCCTCTATCTACACCCTTACTAGGAGAACAGAAAATACTCTAGACTCTTCTTATTGGATGATAAAACCCACAGTTAAGGAGGTTCTGGGTAGAATGAGAAAAAGAGGCAAAGGATAATGGGCTGGTGTGAGATGGGAAAAGATTAGATCCAGTAAATGTGTGAAACTACAAAAATAAAGTTCTAGTTTATTTTAAAGGAAAAAAAGAATCAGAGGCATTCATAATAATATTGATAGAGTTGTTGGTTGTTTCTGGGATCATTGATGACTTAGACCATTTTCCAATTCTCTCTTCTGACTTTGAATTAACAGCAAAACTCTGATCTGAGAAAGCATAATGTTTTTGATGATTCTTTTCTGTTTGCTTCTATTCATTATTTTGTTTTGTTGGTTTTCTATTATGGTCTCTCCTACTGCATATATACTTTTTATTTATCTCCATTGTATATTTTGCTTTGTGGTTTCCATGAGTGCTATGTTTAGCTCACAATTATCTACAAGTCTTTAAGTTAGCCTTGTTTCACCATCATTTGATTGTATTGCTCTTTTAATTTTGCCTTCCTCTTTCTTGTGTCTTTTTCCCCCTGCTACTGTTGTGTTCCTGGTTCCAAGTCTACTATTTATCAACTTTTTCAGAATTGGGATTCTCTTGCTCTTTCTTTTCCTGTGAGACTTCTCTCAGTAATTCCTCCAAGACAGCATTCATGGTGGTGAATTATTCCTTCAGTTTTGGTATGTTTGAGAAGACCTTTACTTCTCCTTCATACTCGAAGGATAACCTGACAAGATAGAGTATTCATGGCTGGCAATTCTGATCTTTTAATACTTTGAATATGCCATTCCACTCCTTCCTTGTCTCTAGGATTTCTGATGAGAAATCTGATGAAATACTGGTGGCTCTAGCTCTATATGTTATTTTCTTCTTTTCACTAACAGTCTGTAATACTTTTTCTATGTCTTTGTTTTTGGATAGTTTTACTATAATGTGTATTGTTGTGGGCCATTTTGGATTCAGGAACTTGGGTGTTCAGCTTCCTAGATGTCTATATTTTCACAGTTACCAGGGTGTGGAATTTTTTTTTTAATATTATTTCATTGGATATGTTCTCTGTTCTTCTCTCCATCTCTTCTCTCTCAGAGACACTTATAACACACATTCATCTTTCTTATGGAATCTATTATTTCACAGAATATTGCTCCATTTTTCTAAACCATTTTTATTGAACATCTTTGAGAGAACAGTCTGTGTGTGTTGTATTAAGCCCTTATATTATCTCCTCAACCATATTTAGTCTGTTCGTAGGTCTGCTACATGATCTTAACTGCATTCAAAGTGTCTTTCACCACCCCTTGGAACTCTGATTCAAGCTGACCTTTTATTATTTCCAACTTTTCCGTAAATTCTGTTTGGAGTCTGTCTGTGTTTTATAACTCTTTGGTGAAATGATCTTTAAATTGTTGAAGTTGGACTTGTACATTAAATTTACATTTAAATTCTTCCTAGTGAGTTTTTCTAAATTCTATCTCTGAATTTTTTTCCAGATCTGTATATTTCTGATCTTCTGTAAGTTCTACCATTGTTGTACTTTGATTGTATCTTAGCTTGCATATTTAGCATGGTTTCTGCTGCTGAGCCAGCAGGTATGATGTGGATATGGTGCTCAATTTCTCTATTAACATATCATGGTGGAAAATGAGAAGAGAGATTTTACAGTGTGTCATCAGAATGATTTAGAGCCTGTGATGACAATATAGGGTCTTGCTTCAGTGTTTCAGTCTATATCCTAGACACTGGGAAGTAAATTCATGGGAGAACTAATTTTTCTGAGTTCTTGAGGAATAAGCAGGATTTATTTTTCTGCCCTGTTATTGAGGCCTGGGAACACCTCACAGTTTTAGTTCTTGGTCATGTTCTAGCCTGTTACACTGGTGAGTCCTTGTGAGCAGTTTAATATGTTGATGCCCCTGAGTTCATAAGTTACTCACTCAGAAATTCCCTGCTTTCCTGAAGCCAACAATGTATTCCATTGCATAGCTAGCAAGATCTTATTAGATACAAGGATGAATAACTCCTGTCTGAGACTCTCTCCCTCACACCTTTACTTCCCTCTGGTCACTTGTATTGGCATCTACTTATGCCTCAGTGAGTTTTATTAGAAATTCCTTTTGTAATTTGATGACATTTCAGATTATTATTTTTTTTTACTGCTATATCTAGCTGTTCAGTTGAGTGAACATGTGGTTGCTGATACATCATGGCCATCCCTCTAGAAGTCATCCCTGAGATAATTCTAATTGAATTCAGTGAAAAATGTGTTATCTTATGCTAACATAAAGGAACCATAGATCAGATCCAATAACTATTGTTAGTAATTGGATTACTATTCAACTATTTACTAGTCATCCTAGGGGTCAGAGGTTATCCCATCTTTCTTACTACTCTCTTCTCAGATTATAAGACTTTGTTCTTTTCTGTAATATTTCAAGACCTAATAATCTTCATCAAATAGACATCATGATCTAGACTTCACTTACAATTTTAAGTCACTGCCCATGTTTTGTCTCCCAAATTACTAAGTAACCAGCTATCAGCCTTCAACTGGTGATTATTAATAAACATTTATTACATGAAAAACACTGAATTAACATTAGGCTCTGTTTGGTTTTGTTAGGTTTGTTTGTTATCCTGCTCAGAATCTGATCTACACCTTTAACATTACATACAGTAGCATCTCCTTCTTCTGAATATTACCCAGAGAACTTTTCCTTGATTGTCTCACTAGCCAATAAAGTCCTCCAAAGTGTGCATGAGAAAAAGCCATATTGTCATGTACATAATTATTTGCTGGAAAATAAGAAATTAATAAACTAATAAAGACACTTCACCAACAGATATCTCACATTTTGCTAATTTGTGAGAAATCTGTTGTAAATATTAACTCTGATCCTTCATCTTATTTACCCCGCAGTAATGGAAGACTGACTGAGAATAGATTGCTTCTGGTTGTTGGAGATTTCAGACACTCCAAACATGAAGCCCAACCAGACAGCCCTGTGGGAATTCATCCTTGTGGGCTTTTCCACATACCCACATCTGCAGAGCTTCCTCTTTGTGCTCTTTTTCTGCCTCTACCTGCTCACCCTCACAGGCAACCTGGCCATCCTGGGACTCACATGGGTGGACAGATGCTTGCACACCCCAATGTACCTCTTCCTGAGTGCACTCTCCTTCTCAGAGACCTGCTACACTCTGACCATCATCCCCAAGATGCTGGTTGACCTGCTGGCACAGAGCAGAAGCATTTCTGTGACAGGCTGTGGGCTACAGATGTGCTTCTTCTTGGGACTGGGGGGCACAAACTGCATCATCCTCACCCTTATGGGGTATGATCGCTTCCTGGCCATCTGCAAGCCACTGCAGTACCCACTGCTTATGACCAATGCTGGATGTGGCCAGCTTGTGGCATTTGCTTGGGCTGGAGGTTTCTCTGTTTCTCTGTTTGAGACTGCACTAATCTTCCGCGGTGACTTCTGCAGCCCCAACCTCATCAAGCACTTCTTCTGTCAAATGCAGGCTGTACTGCGGTTGTCTTGTGTGGACAGTGACCTCACAGAATCCATTGTGACAGTGATGTCTGTGTCAGGCCTGCTAGGCACCTTTTTGCTGATCACCCTGACTTATATCTTCATCCTCTCCTCAGTGCTCCGCATCCCCTCAGCCCAGGGCAAGCAGAAGGCCTTCTCTACTTGTGCTTCCCACCTCACTGTGGTCATTGTCCACTTTGGCTTTGCCTCTATTGCCTACCTGAAGCCAGAAGGCTCTGGAGGTGATGACAATCTCATCGGTGTCCCATACACAATCATCACTCCCTTCCTCAGTCCCCTCATCTTTACCCTCAGGAACAAGGACATAAAGCAAGCTTTCACTAAGATACTGGACAAGTCAAGTTACTGGGATAAATAGTCATAAAGTGTTCTTCCTGGTAAACTGTCCTCAACAAGATGCCAGTCCTGTTCAACTCTTATAACCACCGGTAACATGACTCTTCCTTTATCATAATCTGCAGTGGGTTATGACTATTCTCTAATATGGTTCAAAAACAACAAGAAGGACATGGGGATTTGTGACTGTTCTTTTGTTCCACATAGAGAACCTGATTTCAGTCAGGCAACAGAATCCTGGACCTAAGATATAACCAGCATTATGGAAATCGTCCAACTCACTTTTACCTTATTAGGTTTGACAATTTCTGCTTGGATTACTGCTCTTGGTCATTTAAATTTTGCTACCATCTGATTCTGCAGAGGTGCTTCTACCAGCCTGTCTCTGTGTGCTCTGCGCCAATGATAGAGGGGAAAGAAAGTGCAGAGAAAAATATCACTTGTGGCCACTGCACTGAGAGATGTTTTCAGGCACCTAAAGATGCAAAGGTTAAGGGACTTGTCTAGGCAATGGGGTGAGGTCTTATGTGGTACCTTCTAGGAGATGAACATTTCTATCTGGAGATGCACTGTGGAGAAATCAGCAGCTATCTCTTCGAATATGATTGCATAAATATATTTGAAAGCACTATTTATTTATTTATTTTCATTTCTTTATTGTGGAATTAATATTTTACATTCAACAGTAAATACAATAGTTTGTACATGCATAACATTCCCTAGTTTCCCATATGACAATACAACCCTCTCTAGGTCCTTTGTCATCCTTCTTGGACCTGTATTCTCCCCACTAACCCACCCTTTTACTTTGGTGCGATATGCCAATTCCATTTCAGATTCTATTTGTTTTTTTTTTTCTGATTTTGTTTTTCAACTTCTGCCTGAGAGTGAGATCATCCCATATTCATCCTTCTGTTTCTGACTTATTTCAGTTAACATGAATTTTTCAAGGGCCATCCAAGATCGGCTGAAAATGGTGAAGTCACCATTTTTTACAGCTGAGTAGTATTTCATTGTGTATATATACCACAGCTTGCTCAGCTGCTCATCTGTTGTTGGACACCTAGCTTGCTTCCAAGTTTTGGCTATTACAAATTGTGCTGCCAAGAACATATGTGTACACAGATCTTTTTGGATGGATGTGTTGGGTTCCTTAGGATATATCCCCAGGAGAGGAATTGCAGGATCATAGGGTAGGTCCATTTCTAGCCTTCTGAGAGTTCTCCAGAGTGTTCTCCACAGAGGTTGGACAAATTACATTCCCACCAACAGTGTAGGAGGGTTCCTTTGACACCACACCCTTTCCAGCATTTGCTGCTGTTACCTTTTCTGATGTATGACATTCTCACAGGAGTGAAGTGGTATCTTGTTCTTTTTATTTGCATTTCTCTGACAATCAGAGACTTGGAGCATTTTTTCATGTGTTTCTCGGCCTTTTGGATCTCTTCTGTGGTGAATATTCTGTCCATGTCCTCCCCCCATTTTTGGATGGGATTATTTGTTGTCTTGTTGAGTTTGGCAAGCTCTTTATATATGTTGGTTATTAAACTCTTGTCTGATGTATGGCATGTAAAGATCTTCTTCCATTCTGTGCGGGGTCTCTTGGTTTGGGTAGTGGTTTCTTTTGCTGTGAAGAAGCTTTTTAATATGATGTAGTCCCATAGGTTTATACTTGCCTTAGTCTTCTTTGTAACTGGATTCGTTTCATTAAACATGTCTTTAAAATTTATGCAGAAAAGAGTTCTGCCAATATTTTCCTCTAAGTATCTGATAGTTTCTGGTCTAACATCCAAGTCCTTGACCCACTTGGAATTTATTTTTGTACTTGGTGAAATACAGTGGTTCAGTTTCATTCTTCTGCATGTTTCAACCCATTGTTTCCAACACCATTTGTTGAGACTTTGCTTTCTCCATTTAATAGTCTGGGCCCCTTTGCCAAAGATTAGATGTCCATAGGTGTGGGGGGATGTCCATAGGTATGGGGGTTCGAAAGCACTATTTATTACTAAAGAATTTTATCACTGATCTAACATTTGTAATACTTTTTTTAAGTTTAAGGGGTTGGTTTTATATCTTTATAGGTGTGTCTCACTCAATTCCAAATCTTCAGTGCAATCACATCAAAGACACAGTCACATCCCCCCCATTTTCCCTCTGTTGCTTATGATAACTATCATAGTTGTCACAATAACTTAGAATTCTTTTTTTCTGTGAGTTTTAATATTAATTTTTCATGTATGAATGTAATCTTCCAGAATTTGTTTTTAATACCCTTCTCAATTTTACTTTCATGTATCACTCCACTGATTTTATCCCAAAAAGCACCATGTCATTTTTAATGAACTATAGAGATGATCCCTGAAAGTATAGTCTTCACATATCATTTTTAATGGCTGAGCAGTATTTCAAGGAGTGACATTCCGCAGCATCTTTATCCTCTTGTCTGCTGATGGAAATTTAAATCCTTAATTTATTATGAACAGTGTTGTTGGCATAGGAGTGCACATATACTTTCAAATGAATGTGACCCTCTCCTTCAAATAAAAGTCTAAGCATAGTATTGTGGGATTATAAGGTATTTTCATTTTTTAATATATTTTTTAAAATATTTATCTATTCCCTTTTGTTGCCCTTGTTTTACTGCCATAGTTATTGATGTTGTTGGATAGTACAGAGAGAAATGGAGAGAGGAGGGGAAGACAGAGGAGGAGAAAAAGACAGACACCTGCAGACCTGCTTCACTACCTGTAAAGGGAGCCGGGGCTCGAACAGGGAGGCTTACTCTGGTCCTTGAGCTTTGTGCCATGTGCTCTTAAGCTGCTGTGCTACTGCCCAACTCCCAGTATTTTCATTAAAAAAATATATATTTATTTTCCCTTTTGTTGCCCTTATTTGTTATAGTAATTGCTGTTGATATCCTTGTTGGAAATGACAGAGAAAAATAGAGAGAGGAGGGGAATACAGAGAAGGGGAGAGAAATACACCTGCAGACCTGATTCACCACCTATAAAGCAACTCCCCTGAAGGTGGGTAGCCAGGGGCTCGAACCAGGATCTTTATGCTGGTCCTTGCACTTTGTGGCACATGTGCTTAACCTGCTGCACTAACTCCTGACTCCCAATATTTTCATTTTTATTTTCTGAGAGAATCATTGTAACCTTGTCCATAGGGGCTACACCAGTTTGCATTTTCACCCCTAATTTCCATTTTCCCCACACACTTGCCAGCAATTGTTTCTAACTTTTAATGTAGGCCATTCTGACCACAGTGAAGTGATATGTCATTGTGATAGTAGTTTGCATTCTGCTGGTAATAAAGTTGTGTGGTAGTAACATTGTGCATGGCTGTGTCATCCTGTGCCTAGCAGATGCTAATTTTCTAATGGACAGGACACTTGGGAACATTATGGGAGCCTGGCCCTCACTCCAAGAGGAAGTCTAAGTTCAGTCCCCAAAGTCTGGTTCACCAAGAAAATTACCTCTGAAGAGTCATGAGAGATTTTCTTGATTAGGCAAGCAAACTTTATTTGAAGGGAAAGGGATAGGTTGTGCACAGACACAGATTTTTATTCAGTGAAGATCAGGTAGCTGGTACACAAGCAACCAGGGCCACTGAGGATGTGACCCTCAGAATGGGGAGGGGATGGGAAATGAAGTCCTGATGGTGGGAATTCTGTAGAGTTGTATCCTTCTTATCCTATGGTTTTGGTCAGTGGTTCCTTTTTATAAATTAAAAATTAAAAAATAAAAGAATGATCCTTTCCCCCTATTTAACCTGATCCCTGATCCTGGCTGGAATGTGCTTTTCACTGGTGCATTTAAATTATCAGACTCTGTCCTAGTGGTCATCTGTTCTCCAAGTGAGTACTACTTTACTAAAAGTTCCTCCTATATTTACCTCATAATAATTATTTTCTTCAAAGATTCTCTTCCTTCTTCTTATCATATATGAAACCGTGTAACTTAGAAAAATAAAATATATATATATATATATATATATATATATATATATATATAAAATTTGCCTTTAGTCAGGGTCTAGGATTTGGATGAATACTGTCTGGGTATAATTATAATTAATAATTATTGTGTGACTATTTTGTGGATTTATTTTAATTATTCATATTCCATGTGAGTGTAATCACACAGCTGTTTAATATTTTCTTACTAATTTCATATTTTTTCTTACTAATTTCACTTTTACCTTGCACTCCATTCATCTTATCCCCAAAAGCACCATGTATAATTAATAATTATTTTCAACAAATAATTATTGTCTAATTATTCTGACTAGAATTTCCAAAACTATACTATTTTGACTAGAATTATCAATACTATATTAAGTGGTGTGGTGAAAGTGGATATGCAGTCTTGAACCTGACAGAGGAAAACTTTACAGCATCCCAACTACATATGATTACAGCTTAAGAAAAAGCTCAAAACAAAACAAAAAACAGAAATGAAGGGTGAGACATTACAATATCTACCTCACGCATTTTTCTGAGCTGCAACATAGCAATCCTTAAACACTTCAACCCTTCTTAAGTTGCCAGGAGGGGAGCTTGGTGGTTGGAGGGAAAGGTAGTGTTTCTTGCAAAGGGGAGAGTGTCAGTCAGGAAGCTTTAGGTATGCAGCTTCCCACCCCCTCCCATACTGGCCCTACAAAACTGATGGAATAGCAAGAAGTCTGGTCTCTGCACTAATGCCAACTCTGCCACTTTTAAGTCCCCAGGGATTCCCACAAGAGTTTTGCAAATCACATGCTGCACCAAGCCCTGTAACTAATGAGAACAAATTACAAAGTTGAGGGAGAAAGTTTTCTTGCTCCCTCTGATGGAGGAAAAGGGGAATCCCCTAGTGCCTTCTAACCAGAACCAAACCTCCAGAGCTGAGGAGCCCTGAGGATCACCTGGTGGGTGGCATCTATCTAGCCCAGCTGAAGAAAAGGCTCTGCACTATAGGTGCTGAGTGAGTGGTGGGCAGTGGGGCCCAGATGGGCCTGGCCTGACCCCACCACTCCTGACTAGGAGATCTAGAGCCAGAGAGAGCTGTGGTTTGCAGAGTCAAGACCTCTTTCTCTTCCCAGTGAGGAGAGTTAGACCCATACAGTGCAGAGCTAGTAGGCACTGTAGTAAGAAGGGATCCAGAGTCTATGGAGCCCTGTAGCAGCTTTCCATAGCTTGCCCAGTTCTGTCTGGGAGTGGAGAACAAAGCATCTTCAAAGGATGTGAAGGCCATCCTGTAAGAACATAACCAGCACACTTCTTAGAGATAGAATAATTACACTAGTTTGGAAACTATTCTATGTGGCTTGATGTTTTTTGGTATTATGCTTAGCTGTCAGAACATTTTCTCCAAGCTAACTTTCTCTGTTAACTTTAAGAGGAAGTGGACTGCTTCTGTCAATGGGTCATGTCACAAATTACACTTAGTTTAAGTGGATTTAATAGCATCCTCAAAACCAAGTGAGAATAAGCTCCCTTCCTTGTGTGGGATTGGTCTAAGGCCTTTTAACTGAGCAGGGGAGTCTCTACTCTCAAACAGAGTTCCCCCTGTATCTCCCCACAAACAAACTCAGCTATGCAGAAGGTAGAGGAGATTCAGATATTCTTGCCCAAGCTGTTTCTTCTGGTTCATCAACTTGGTATTTAACACACAATTAATTAAGAAGCAGTTACAGTGGAATCTGTTTGGAAATGTGTTTCTGTTTGCACTTTCAAAGTGCTTGAGAATTTAGGAGGGTGCTATGAAAATAACAGCTCAGGTTGTTTGGGGGGAGAAAACAGACTGTTAATTCTGCTTGTATTATAATATTAGGTAAGTAAGTGCTTGAATGATGACACTGGTACTGAATCAACTTATTTTGACAGTTATCCCCCCCTCCTTTTCTTCCTCCTCCTCCTGTTTCTCCCTATTTTTCCTCCTCCTCCTCCTATTTCTCCCTATTTTCCCCCTCCTCATCCTCTGCTCTCCTACTCCTACTCCAATGTACTTAGTTATTGTTTTAGTGCACTCCATTGATATTAGCCCAAAGACACCATGTCAAGATCTTTTTCCTAAAGTGACATTATGTTGAATAATTATTATCTAAAAATCAATAATTATTTCTAATTGTTGTGACTAGAATTTCCAGTGTATCTTGAGTGGTTGTGTTGAGGATATGAATTGTTTTACCTTATTTTGAGGGTAACTTCACAATATCACTGCTGTCAGTTTAAGACAAAACAAGAGGCAGAAATTAAAGGTGAGGAGTTATTTAAAGTGCAATCTGTTTGGAAGTTGTGTTGCTATATCTTTGTGATTATAAAATGCTTGGGAATATGGTAATGTGCTAGAAAAAAAAACAGCCTAGGTTGTTCTGGTGAGAATATAAACTGTTAATTCTGACTCTAGTATAGTATTAATAAGTTAGATTGTATTTGATTAAAGATACTGGTACTAAAACAACTCCCCTTTTTTTGACAGTATCATCTTCCCCTCCTCTTCTGCCTCACTCTCCTCCTCTTTACGCTACTCTTTCTCATCCTCTACCTTTCTGTTTCTCTCACTCCACAGTTTAGTGCTGCCAAGCATAAGATTTCCTGCCTGATATTTGCTATGCAGAATCAAGTTAAAATATGAGCCTTATCATGTAAAGTACTGAGCTGGAGGGAACACTGGGCCTAGAGCTCTTACTGAGAGTGATGCACCCTGGGCTCCTTGCCTGGATGGCTCATAGAAGAACCCAGACACTTGCAGAAGGTAAGAGCTTTGTTGTATATTACACACTAAGAAAGGTGGGTCACATGAGAAAATAAATCTCTCCAAGAACCAATGTACCAAGGCCTTTCTATTTTAAAAGGTTGGGAGGTTCTGCCCTGGCTTGCAGAGGCTGGCACACAGTGGAGTGTGCACAGAGTGTCACTGGGCTCCTTTGTGTGTCACAAGTTCAGAATGTGACTTCCTGGTTGACCCAGAGGCTGAGAATTCACTGGGAAAGGAAGCTCCAAGTGTGCTGAACTTCCTAGGGAGGAGCTCATGGCCCCTGCAGGGCAGACAGGGGCTGAAAAAAAAATCCTCACCCATCAGTCTCTATCAGAAAATAAAGGAAGAACGAGTGTCAGGAGTTGGTAGAATATAGCTCTTAAGGTTTCAACTCTGTTCCCACTCTCAGGTTAAAGAAGGATCCCTGATGGACAATTTAAGACAATATTATGAATAAAACTTCTGTCACCATCACCTTAGATCAGGTATTGTCTCCTCTCCATAGTGCACAATCACCTGGTTCAGACTGGCCCTGGGGATGCAACCTTTGCAGAATATTAGTTGGTCAGATCAGTGAAAGGATTTAGGGCTTAACTGAAAAGCAACTTATGAAAAGACTGCTACTCCCATTACTCCTGTCCTTAAATAATATTAGTATAAGGACTTTGAGCTGGTCTATGCATGGGTGTTGGACCCCTAGGAGACCACTACATGTAGCTGCAAAGAAGCTCCACTGACAGCCTGCATGGTAGGGCTAGCCAGTGTCCTCAACCTAAGTTATGGCAGGAGAACAGAAAATGTTCTAGACACTTCTTTTTGAGAGATAATACTCAAAAGATAAGGAGTTCTGAATGGAAAGAGAGAAAGGTCAAATATAAAGGATAAAGGGCTGGTGGGCTACAAGGAAATATTATGTGAGGAGTTACAAAACATAGGGATGCTTACAATTCAATGAGAACAAAAGAGGCAAAACAGCCTATAAAGCATTATTGATAGGGTTATTGATTACTTCTGGGACCACTGATATCTTAGAGCCTTTTCTACTATCTCTTAGTGACCACCTAGACTCTGGCATGAGAAAGCCTAATCTCAGCCTGAGCTAATCCTAATTTGGAATGAAATTCTGTTGTCTTAAGCTTATGTAAAGTGTCTATAGATCTAGTACCATAGCTTTAGTATTGAATTGCTGCAATTATTATTGGTCCTAAGAGTCTGGGGATAAGACTTCCCTCCTCTCTTCTCAGGAGTATTTTCTTTACTGTAATGTTTCAGACCCACACTGTCTTCTCAAGTACTTACACTGCTGTTAGACTTCACTAGCAATTTTAAGCCACTGCCCAAGTTTGGTCCCCAAATTACTAAGAAATCAGCCATCAGTCATCTGGTGGCTCTTTACAGAGAGCCACCATTTATTATGACTGTTATAGGAATAGTGCCACACTGACCCTTAGCTTATTTTGATGACTTGTTCTGTGCTGAGAATCAGATCCTATGTACACTAGCATCTCCTTCTGCACATTCCTCAGAGTACCTTTTCAACCTGGTTGGATCACCAGCTAATAAAATACCCTAGAGTGTGCACCAGAAAAAAATCTTTCTGTAATCCATAGTTATATCCTGAAGAAATAAGAAATGAATGAATAAAACACTAAGAAAAACACTTCACTTACAGATGTCTCACATTTCCTTAATCTGACAGAAATCAGTTATAAACCAAAACTCTGATCGTTCATCTTATTTACCCCACAGTGATGGAAGACTGACTGAGAGTGGACTGTTTCCGGTTGTTGGAGATTTCAGACACTCCAAACATGAAGCCCAACCAGACAGCCCTGTGGGAATTCATCCTTGTGGGCTTTTCCACATACCCACATCTGCAGAGCTTCCTCTTTGTGCTCTTTTTCTGCCTCTACCTGCTCACCCTCACAGGCAACCTGGCCATCCTGGGACTCACATGGGTGGACAGATGCTTGCACACCCCAATGTACCTCTTCCTGAGTGCACTCTCCTTCTCAGAGACCTGCTACACTCTGACCATCATCCCCAAGATGCTGGTTGACCTGCTGGCACAGAGTAGAAGCATTTCTGTGACAGGCTGTGGGCTGCAAATGTACTTCTTCCTGGGGCTGGGGGGCACAAACTGCCTCATCCTCACCCTTATGGGGTATGATCGCTTCCTGGCCATCTGCAAGCCACTGCAGTACCCACTGCTTATGACCAATGCTGGGTGTGGCCAGCTTGTGGCCTCTGCTTGGGCTGGAGGCTTCTGTTTTTCTTTGTTTATTACTGCACTTATCTTCCGGGGTGCTTTCTGCAGCCCCAACCTCATCAAGGTTTTTTTTTGCCACATGATGGCAGTAGCACGGCTGTCTTGTGTGGACAGTGACCTCACAGAAACCATTGTGACAGTGGTGTCTGTGACAGGCCTGCTGGGTTCCCTTTTGCTGATCACCCTGACTTATGTCTTCATCCTCTCCTCAGTGCTCCGCATCCCCTCATCCCAGGGCAGGCAGAAGGCCTTCTCTACTTGTGCCTCCCACCTCACTGTGGTCATTGTCCACTATGGATTTGCCTCCATTGTCTACCTGAAGCCAAAAGGTTCTGGAGGTGATGACAATCTCATTGATGTCCCTTACACAATCATCACTCCCTTCCTTAGTCCCCTCATCTTCACCCTCAGGAATAAGGATATGAAGCAAGCTTTCAGGAAGGTGTTAAGAAAGTCAAGTTCCTGGGACAAATAGTCATAGTGTATTCTTCCTGGTGAACTATCATCCATGGTCAATGAGATACCAGTCCTGCTGTTATGGGAGCCTGGGCATGGGTCAAGGAAGCATCCTTAGGGCCAGTTGCTTAGGCTTTCTTGTCATTTGCTAGTACCACATTGGAAGAATCATGAATGATCCTATGGATCAGGTATCCAAACTTTTATTTCAAAGAAGCAAAGTCATTTGTGTGTCTATAAAGAACCTATTAGTGTAGCTCAGATAGCTCCTGCATAACAATGTGAGGGTCCTGGAGACTATGGCCCTTCCTAATGTTTTCTTTCCTATTATATTCAGTCTTAAACAGCTGGTCTCAACTTTTCATTGGTTCATTGAGATGACTTGCCTTTTCCACTGGACTTGTTTTTCTGGGCATGGGTCCCTTTCTATCACATCCATTCTATAGTGATTATCACTTCCCAGTGCTCTCTTAACTACTCTTCCTACTACTCTGGTGTTTTCATGTAGGGGCAATATGGGAAAAACCCAACAGCCATAGTCCCAGGTATTCCCAGTGGATCTGGGTTCAGGGTCTCCTACACTTGTACATCCACTAGCATTATGACATCTGATGACATCAGTGTTGGTGAGCTGTCCCAGAGGTTAGCATGTGGAGACTATGCAGCTGAGCAACAGTCTGAGCCAGGGGCCACTGAGAGTCCAGTCCTTACAGCAGCATTTACATGAAGGGGAATCTGCTCTAATTACTGTTCATGCCTATTACCTGGGAGTCCATTAGTTGTAAGTCTTCCCCCTCTTCTCAACAGTATAAGTACCCAAGAGTGTGACATTATAGGCAGGCTTAAGTGGGGGAGGAAGAGGAAGTCAGGAGCTTGATTTGAGGGCACTCTGAGGTAAGCAAAGGCTCCCATTAGTCTCACATGTCAGGACCATGGCTCTTCCTCTAACATAGTTCACAGTGGATTGGTTCTATCTATTCTCTACTATAACCTAAAGCAAGGAGAAGAAGAAGGGGATTTGACTTCCTGAGGCAGTGCTTCTGTTTCACATTAAGAGCCTGATTTCAGTCAGGCAACAGAATCTAGGAAGTAAGATATCACCAGCATAAAGGAAATTGTCCAACTATTTCTTCATTTTCCTGTTTGACAATGTTTGCTTGGACCACTGCTCTTGGTCATTTAACTCTTCTACCATCTGTTCTTGCAGAAGAGCTTCTGCCAGCCTGCTTCTGTGTCCTCTGCATCAGTGACAGAGGGGAAAGAAAGCACAGAGATAAAACATTTGTGACCACTGAGAAATGTTTGCAGGCATCTAAAGATACAAAGGTTAAAGGGCTCCTCTAATCAATGCTGTGAGGGGCTATATGGTGACTTCTAGAAGATGAGCCATTTCTAGTTGGAGATACACTATGGAGAAGTCAACAGGTGTCTTTGTACATGACGGCACCAATATCTATAATTGACGAGTGCTATCCATTACTAAAGAATTTTCTTTTATTATTTAACTAACAGTTTATGATATTTTAAGATTTAAGACTATGTTTTTATATCTCTATAGGTATGTAAACATCAAAGTTCCAGTGCCACTGAACCAAGACACTGCTCTACCACACATCCCCTCACTTCCCCTCCCTGCTCCTTCTAAAAGTTGTCACAGGTGCTTAGAATTATTTTTCTCTGTGTGTTTAACTACTAATTAACTATTAATGTATGAGTGTAATTTTCCAGCAATAATAATACCCTTATTAATCTTACTTTTTATGTTGCCCTCCACTGATTTTATCCCAAAAGACACCATGTCATTTTTAATGCCTGAGCAGTATTTCATGGAGTGACATTCCACAACATCTTTAGCCTTTTGTCTGTTGATGGATATCAAACTGAATCTTTGTCTATTATGGATAATGTTTTTAAGAGAAAAGTACATATATACTTTCAGATGAGTGTTATTCTCTTTCAAGTAAAAACTTAGAGATGGTATTGCGGGGTTGTAAGACAATTTCATTAGTATTTTCTGAAGAAATCATTGTAACCTTGTCCATAGGGGCTGCACCAGTTTGCATTTTCACCCCCATTTCCCGTTTTCCCCACACACTTGCCAGCAATTGTTTCTAACTTTTAATGTAGGCCATTCTGACCACAGTGAAGTGATATGTCACTGTGATAGTAGTTTGCATCCTGCTGGTAATAAAGTTGTGTGGTAGTAACATTGTGCATGGCTGTGTCATCCTGTGCCTAGCAGATGCCAATTTTCTAATGGACAGGACACTTGGGAACATTATGGGAGCCTGGCCCTCACTCCAAGAGGAAGTCTAAGTTCAGTCCCGAAAGTCTGGTTCACCAAGAAAATTACCTCTAAAGAATCATGAGAGATTTTCTTGATTAGGCAAGCAAACTTTATTTGAAGGGAAAGGGATAGGTTGTGCACAGACACAGATTTTATTCAGTGAAGATCAGGTAGCTGGTGCACAAGCAACCAGGGCCACTGAGGATGTGGCCCTCAGAATGGGGAGGGGATGGGAAATGAAGTCCTGATGGTGGGAATTGTGTGGAGTTGTACCCCTCTTATCCTATGGTTTTGGTCAGTGGTTCCTTTTTATAAATAAAAACTTAAAAAAAAAAAAAAAGAATGATCCTTTCCCCCTATTTAACCTGATCCCTGATCCCAGCTGGAATGTGCTTTTCATTGGTGCATTTAAATTACCAGACTCTGTCCTAGTGGTCATCTGTTCTCCAAGTGATTACTACTTTACTAAAAGTTCCTCCTATATTTACCTCATAATAATTATTTTCTTCATAGATGCTCTTCCTTCTCTCTCCCCTACTCCTTTACTAAAAGAAAAGATAAAAGGCCAGTTCTAGAGACCATCCAGGTGAATTCATTTGGCTCCACTGGATGTTCATATGAGAGCACCAGAGTACCAGGGCCCCCTGGCCCTGAAATTTTCTTAACAAAACTCAGGACACTACTCATGCAAGTCTGAACCACCTACTCCGTCACAGTGTTGCAAGGGAAGCTCTTCATACTGTCCGTTTCACCATACTAACACCACAAATTCTGGAGAAGACCATGGTTTTGAGCATTTTAAACTTGTATTTAGGACAATGAAAAAAATCAAATGCATAAAAAAAAAGTGGGTCATTCAGGCAGTGATAGATGATCCATGCAAAGGTGACTCCCATTTTGATGTACTTCTAAGGCTGCACTTTTACATCCTTCCTAAGCCACACCAACACGTATATACGCACTTCCAGGTTTTCTTCTGTCTTCAGCCACCAACCTAATTTGATGCCTGACATCTCCAAGTACCAGTTTTTAATCTTAAGAATGGCTCCCTCACCCCATTTCTGTTCACAGGTCACACATGTCTGTATTCACCAGTGGCTTAGGTGTTTTCCTTTCTTTCTTTCTTTTTCCTTTCTTTCTTTCTTTCTTTCTTTCTTTCTTTCTTTCTTTCTTTCTTTCTCTCTTTTCCTTCCTTTCTTTTTTCTCTTTCTTTCTTTCTTTCTTTCTTTCTTTCTTTCTTTCTTTCTTTCTTTCTTCCTTCCTTTCTTTCTCTTGTCCTTTCTCTCTTTCTAACAGTTGTTTCTTTAATTCTGATCCGGAAGTGGTATGCCTCAGTTGTCACTCTCCCGGATTGATGTCAGCCATCCCTAAGCAGAGTGTTTTAGTCCTGGGAATCTCTCCCTCATTCCTGTTCTGCCTACAAGCCACAAATGTCTGTACTCACCACTGGCTTGGTAGGTTTCCTGAAGAAATCCTGGTCATGTTTTCTTGAGCTTTTAGGTGATTTTTGTTGCTTTTCCTAGTTGACAGGGGCAATGAGAATGAGTTTGCTGCTATTGCATCTCAAGTTGATTCCTACCAGGCCTGAAACTTTTCTCTCTTCTTTACAGCTAGTAAGAAACCCTGCTGTATGTGGTGGCCAATCAGTATGACGTCCGATGGACTTTCCCTATTTGTAACTACATAATTTTGAAGAACCACAAAACATATAAAATGAGAAATCTGCCATTGGTCAGGGTCCAGAATTTGGATGAATACCATCTGGGCCAAGTGGCATCAATAAAACTGAATCCTGCTGAGAGCCTCGGGTGACTGGCCTATTTTCCTATAATAGTTAACCTATGGCTTAGAGTTCTCAGGCCCTTCTCTCCCTCTAACAACAGCTAAATTGTCTAATGATAATAATTATTGTCTAATTATTATACTATTCTTCCTCACAAAAGTTGAATTGTCTAATTATAATTAGCAATTATTGTCTAATTATTTTCTCGACTTTTTTTAATTACTTATGTTCCGTGTGTGACTGTAATCACACAGCAGTTGTTTTACACTTTCTTACTAATTTCACTTTTCCCATATACTCCATTGATTTTATCCCTAAAGGCTCCATGTATTATTAATAATTATTGTTTAATTATTCTGACTAGAATTTCCAACACTCTTTTATTCTAACTGAACTTCTGATATTGTATTATTCTGACTAGAATTTCCAAAATATGTTGTGTGGTAATGATGAGAACAGAAATGCAGTCTGGTATTTGACCTTAGAGGAAAAATACACATCACTGCTGTGTCTGATATCAGCTTAAGGAAAATGAGGAAAAGCTTAACAAAAATTTTAAAAATAAAGGCATAAATGAAGACATTACAATATCTACCTCATGCATTTTTCTGAGCTGCAACATAGCAATCCTTAAACACTTCAACCCTTCTTAAGTTGCCAGGAGGGGAGCTTGGTGGTTGGAGGGAAAGGCAGTGTTTCTTGCAAAGGGGAGAGTGTCAGTCAGGAAGCTTTAGGTATGCAGCTTCCCACCCCCTCCCATACTGGCCCTACAAAACTGATGGAATAGCAAGAAGTCTGGTCTCTGCACTAATGCCAACTCTGCCACTTTTAAGTCCCCAGGGATTCCCACAAGAGTTTTGCAAATCACATGCTGCACCAAGCCCTGTAACTAATGAGAACAAATTACAAAGTTGAGGGAGAAAGTTTTCTTGCTCCCTCTGATGGAGGAAAAGGGGAATCCCCTAGTGCCTTCTAACCAGAACCAAACCTCCAGAGCTGAGGAGCCCTGAGGATCACCTGGTGGGTGGCATCTATCTAGCCCAGCTGAAGAAAAGGCTCTGCACTATAGGTGCTGAGTGAGTGGTGGGCAGTGGGGCCCAGATGGGCCTGGCCTGACCCCACCACTCCTGACTAGGAGATCTAGAGCCAGAGAGAGCTGTGGTTTGCAGAGTCAAGACCTCTTTCTCTTCCCAGTGAGGAGAGTTAGACCCATACAGTGCAGAGCTAGTAGGCACTGTAGTAAGAAGGGATCCAGAGTCTATGGAGCCCTGCAGCAGCTTTCCATAGCTTGCCCAGTTCTGTCTGAGAGTGGAGAACAAAGCATCTTCAAAGGATGTGAAGGCCATCCTGTAAGAATATAACCAGCACACTTCTTAGAGATAGAATAATTACACTAGTTTGGAAACTATTCTATGTGGCTTGATGTTTTTTGGTATTATGCTTAGCTGTCAGAACATTTTCTCCAAGCTAACTTTCTCTGTTAACTTTAAGAAGAAGTGGACTACTTCTGTCAATGGGTCATGTCACAAATTACACTTAGTTTAAGTGGATTTAATAGCATCCTCAGAACTAAGTGAGAGTAAGCTCCCTTCCTTGTATGAGACTGGTTTAAGGCCTTTTAACTGAACAGGGGGTCTCTACTCTCAAGCAGTAACCCTTATATCTCCCCACAAACTCAGTTGTGCAGAAGGTAGAGGAGATTCTACATTCAAGTGCAAGTTCCTTCTCCTCATTCACCAAGTTGGTATTTAAGACACAAGTCAGAAGCAATTAAGGGGAAAACTACTTGGAAATTGTGCCATTCCTTTGCACTTTCAAAATGCTTGGAAATGTTGAAGGCGCAATGAAAAAACAGCTCAGGTTATTTTGGGGGGGGGAGAATCTAGACTTAATTATGCCTGTATCCTACTATTAATAAGGAAAAAAAAAAAAACAGTGCTTGACTGAAGACACTGCTACTGAAACTTCTTGTTTTACAGTATTACCTGCTCCTCCTCCTCTACTCTTTCTTTTCCTCATCCTTTGCTGTTTCCTCCTCCTCCCACTCCAGGGTATTTAGTTAATATTTTAGTGCTACCAAGAATAAGATTTCCTGCCTGACATTTGCTATGCAGAATCAAGTTAAAATATGAGCCTTATGTAAAGTACTGAGCTGGAAGGAACACTGGGTCTAGAGCTCTTACTGAGAGTGATGCACCCTGGGCTCCTTGCTTGGTTGTCTCATAGAAGAACCCAGACACTTGCAGAAGGTAAGAGCTTTGTTGTATATTACACACTAAGAAAGGGGATCGCATGAGATAATAAATCTTCTTTCCAAGAACCAGTGTACCAAGGCCTTTCTATTTTAAAAGGTTGGGAGGTTCTGCCTTGGTTTGCAGAGGCTGGCACACTGTGGAGTGTGCACAGAGCATCACTGGGCTTTTTTTGTGTGTCACATGTTCAGAATGTGACTTCCTGGTTGACCCAGAGGCTGAGAATTCACTGGGTAAGGAAGCTCCAAGTGTGCTGAACTTCATAGGGAGGAGCTCAGGGCCCCTGCAGAGAAGACAGGGGCTGAAAAGTTCCTTACCCATCTGTCTCTATCAGAAAATAGAGGAAGGAGTGTCAGGAGTTGGTAGAATCCAGCTCTTAAACTTTCAACTTTGTCACCACCCTCAGGTTATAAAAGGACCCCAGTTGGAGAAGGGATTAGAATGCTCTGAATGACATTGTGGTATTGTTTGAATAGGCACATGAAGTTTTTTCACTTTACACAAAATGGTTTAGAGCAGACTACTAACTTCTCTGTTGCATCAAATACAAATGGACAATTTAGGGCAATCTCATGAATAAAACTTCTGTTACCAACACCCTGGATCAGGTAGAGTCTCCACTATGAACAATCACCTGGATCAGACGGGCCCTGCAACTGGGTGGATTGTTAGTTGGTCAGCTCGGTAAAGGGATTTAGAGCTTAACTGAAAAAACATCGTTATCTCATGCTTGAAGTGTCTGTAGATCTAGTGCAATTGCGACTATTATTGATCCAACAGTCAGCAGATATCTTATCTTCCTCCCCCCTTTCAGAGTGGAAGAAAGGAATGTGTTCTTTAATGTTTCAGACCCACACTGTCTTCTCAAGTACTTACACTGCTGTTAGATTTCACTAGCAATTTTTAGCCACTGCCCAAGTTTGGTCCCCAAATTACTAAGAAATCAGCCATCAGTCATCTGGTGGCTCTTTACAGAGAGCCACCATTTATTATGACTGTTATAGGAATAGTGCCACACTGACCCTTAGCTTATTTTGATGACTTGTTCTGTGCTGAGAATCAGATCCTATGTACACTAGCATCTCCTTCTGCACATTCCTCAGAGTACCTTTTCAACCTGGTTGGATCACCAGCTAATAAAATACCCTAGAGTGTGCACCAGAAAAAAATCTTTCTGTAATCCATAGTTATATCCTGAAGAAATAAGAAATGAATGAATAAAACACTAAGAAAAACACTTCACTTACAGATGTCTCACATTTCCTTAATCTGACAGAAATCAGTTATAAACCAAAACTCTGATCGTTCATCTTATTTACCCCACAGTGATGGAAGACTGACTGAGAGTGGACTGTTTCCGGTTGTTGGAGATTTCAGACACTCCAAACATGAAGCCCAACCAGACAGCCCTGTGGGAATTCATCCTTGTGGGCTTTTCCACATACCCACATCTGCAGAGCTTCCTCTTTGTGCTCTTTTTCTGCCTCTACCTGCTCACCCTCACAGGCAACCTGGCCATCCTGGGACTCACATGGGTGGACAGATGCTTGCACACCCCAATGTACCTCTTCCTGAGTGCACTCTCCTCAGAGACCTGCTACACTCTGACCATCATCCCCAAGATGCTGGTTGACCTGCTGGCACAGAGTAGAAGCATTTCTGTGACAGGCTGTGGGCTACAGATGTGCTTCTTCTTGGGACTGGGGGGCACAAACTGCATCATCCTCACCCTTATGGGGTATGATCGCTTCCTGGCCATCTGCAAGCCACTGCAGTACCCACTGCTTATGACCAATGCTGGATGTGGCCAGCTTGTGGCCTCTGCTTGGGCTGGAGGCTTCTCTATCTCTCTGTTTGAGACTGCACTGATCTTCCGAGGTGAATTCTGCAGCCCCAACCTCATCAAGCACTTCTTCTGCCACATGCGAGCAGTGGTGCGGCTATCTTGTGTGGATAGTGACCTCACAGAATCCATTGTGACAGTGATGTCTGTGACAGGCCTGCTGGGCACCTTTTTGCTGATCACCCTGACTTATGTCTTCATCCTCTCCTCAGTCCTCCGCATCCCCTCTGCCCAGGGCAAGCAGAAGGCCTTCTCTACTTGTGCTTCCCACCTCACTGTGGTCATTATCCACTTTGGCTTTGCATCCATTGTCTACCTGAAGCCAGAGACTTCCAGGGGTGATGACACCCTCATCGCTGTCCCTTACACAGTCATCACTCCCTTCCTCAGTCCCCTCATCTTCACCCTTAGGAACAAGGACATGAAGCAAGCTTTCAGGAAAGTTCTTGGGAAATCAAGCTCATGGGACAAATGATCATAGTGTTCAGCCTGGTGGAATGTCTTGTGTGGTCAGTGAGATGCCAGACCTATAATATCTGATGACATCAGTGTTTGTGGACCCTCCCAGAAGTTAGCAGGTGGGGACTATGCAGCTGCACAAGGGCCTGGGCTGGGGGCCACTGTGAGACCAACGTTGACAGCAGCATTTGCATGAGGGGACATCTGCTCTAATTACTGTTCTTGTCTAATACTTGGGAGTCCATTATCTGAATTCTACACCCATCCTCTTAAGACTTGGAGCACTTTATACAGGATTAATGGGGAAGGAGGGACAGTCAAGAGCTGGAATTGAGGGTAGGAGGGATAGGGGTGAAGCTCCCCGCCTCTCCAATAGGTTCCCCTGTCCCAATTCTTCTAGCCTCTAGCACCATGGCTTTTTCCAACAAAGTCCACTAAGGGTGGTTCTAATTCTATTGTAACAAATTGGAAGGAGGAAAGGAAGGAGGTGGTTATTGGATTCTGTTTCCAGACGGGCTTTAACTGCTGAAGCTAACTGGCTTTTGACCCAATTTGCTTTATCAGTCTGAAGTCCAAACAATGTGCTGCACTCAGCACCAATGTTCAGGGCCATCACATCAAAGACATCCCTCTACTGTGGAGTCCCTCACTTCCCCTCCTGCTACTTCCAATGATCACCATAGTTATCAGAGGTACTGGAGTACTTTCTTGTGTGTGTTTGTTTTTATTATTTATATTCTATGAATGAGGATAACCTTTCATTGTTTTTCATATCCTTTCTAATTTCACTGTTTTCTTGTGCTCCACTCATTTTATCCCAAAAGGTACCATGTCATCTTTAATGCCTGAGTTGTATTTTATGGAGTATATCCCGCAGCTGCATTGACTACTCAGTCTTTGGTGGATATTAAATTGAATCTTTGTTTTGTCTATTATGAATAGTGTTGTTATGAACATAGGGATATACATATCTTTTCAGAAAGTCAGCGCTATTCTCTCCTTCAGGTAAATGTCTAGAGGTATTGCTGGAGTGTAAGGCCTTTTCATTTTTAGTTTCTGAAAGAAACTTCAGACCTTTCTCCATAGGGGCTGCACCAGTGTGCAATTCCATCTGCTGTGCACTTGAACTCCTTTTGCCCCAATCCTTTGCTAACAACTTGTTTCCAGTCTTCTTGACAATAAAGATGTTTGGCAACAGTGTATGACTGTGTCCTTCCTGTGTCTAACAGACGCTAACTCCTAATATGTAGGGCATCTGGAAACACTGATCCATAAAAACACAGTTTAGTCAAGACTACATATTCCAGGACTGGGGGACATTGAGTAGGAATGGGGACCCTCCCTTTTTTAAAAAAAAATTTCTTTCCTTTAGACACCAGGGTAATTGCTGGGGCTTGGTGCTAGCAGTATAAATCTGCTGCTCCTGGGCTGGGGAGAAAGCATAATAGTTATGCAAATGACTTTCATGCCTGAGGCTCCTGTGGTACCAGGTTTAATCACTAGCACTACCTTAAACCAGAGCTGAGCAATTCTCTGATCTACTTCTCTGTATCTATTTCATTAAAAATAATATATTTTTAAAAAATCAGAAATCCATCACCATTGGTGGCCAGTTTCTCCTTTTTTTTTCCTTCTAATTTTTGATAAAAAAATTGAGAGAGGAGTAAGAGAGAGAGAGAGAGAGAGGACAGCAGACCTGCTTCACTGCTCATGACGCATCCCCACAGCAGGTGGGGAGCTGAGGCTGAAACCTAGGTGTTTGTACCTGGTAATAGGTATACTTAACCAGGAGCACCACCACCTGTCTCCCCAAAATATTCCCCTTTAAAAAATTTATTTAGGAGTCAAGCTGTAGCGCAGTGGGTTAAGCGCATGTAGCGCGAAGCGCAAGGACTGGAGTAAAGAATCCAATTCGAAGTCCTGGATCCCCACCTGCAGGGGAGTCGCTTCAGAAGCAGTGAAGCAGCTCTTCAGTTGTAAATATTTCCCTCTTTCTGTCTTCCCCTCCTCTCTCCATTTCTCTCTGTCCTAACAACAATGGCATCAATAACAACAACAATAAAAACAGCAAGGGCAACAAAAGGGAAAATAAATATTTAAAAAATTAAAAAATATTTTCCTTTTTTAAATTTGTGATTAAAAGTATGTTACACTATTTTTATATTATGATGTATATAGTTTTACACCATACCCACCACCAAAGTTGTGTCCCCACTCTCCCACCTCCCAAAGATAACCACCATAGTTCTCACAAGTCTTAAAAACAGTTTTCTTGCTACTGTGTATATTTAATTTTGAAAATTCAGATGTATCAGTTCTAAGTACCACATATGAGTGATTCTATCTGGTGGTTCTCTTCCCTTTTTATTTATTTCTCTATGTATATATAAACACTTCCATCCATATTTATCCCTAAGGACACAATATCATCTTTAAAAAAGATTTATTTAGGAGAAATAAGAGAGGACGAATATCCCTCTGTCACATGCCAGGGATCAAACTTGAGACCTCATACTTGAAAATCCAATCCTTTTACCCACTGCTCCCTTGCAGGTCACCACCATTCTTTTTTTATCCAAAATTTTCATTTATTCTAGAGAAATACAGAACCTAAAAACTCTTGCCCTTATATTTTATTCTGGGATTTTTATATAGTTTGGTACTATAATTCCATTAGTAAGCTTTACTGAAATACCATTAATGAGTTTCTTTTTAAAATTTATTTATAAAAAATATATTGACATGATCATAGGATAAGAGGGGTACAGTTCCACGCAATTTCCATTACCAATGTTCCATATCCCATCCTTTTCATTGAAAGATTTCCTATTCTTTATCTCTCCAGGAACATGGACCCAGATCATTATGAATTGCAGGAGGTATAAGATCTGGTTTCTGTAATTGTTACCATTTTATTTTAATGAAAATATTCAAAGACATGTTTTTTTTTTAAAAGAAGCAAACAGCATCATGACATGGAGGAGTCTGACAAAGGTAAAAGATAACTGAGGGTATTCTGGGCAGATAGACAATATATAATGAAGAAAATCAAGTTAGAGCAGGTTGTTGCCCTTGGTGTTTAACATTGTTGTGGTTATTGATGTTCTTGTTGTTGGATAGGACAGAGAGAAATGGAGAGAGGAAGTGAAGACAGAGAGGGGGAGAGAAAGACAGATACCTGCAGACCTACTTCACTGATTTTGAAGTGACCCCTCTGCAGGTGGGGAGCCAGAAGCTTGAACAGGGATCCTTACACTGGTCCTTGCACTTTGTGTCACATGCACTTAACCCACTGTGCCACTGCCTGGTTCCATAGCACTAAATTTTTGTTTCCCAGAAGATCAGAGAGTCCATGGATGCCATGTCACAAAAAAGCAGTAGTGACCACCTGAAGTGTCAGACAATGAGAGGCTAAGGAATTTTCAGGATGCTTTTCTCTCTTAACCTAATCTGTTTCCTCTCAGGAAGGACATCATTTTTATCCTAAGGGGTGACTCCTATAAAATCCAGAAAACATAGAGTACTTTTCTGAGCTCCATCATTTACAGGGAGTTACAAAGACAAATGAGGTGCTGTCACTTGCTATGCTCATATGCTGACTAAGGCTACCTCTTGCCATGACTATCCTCTTCCGTGGGATATGCTGGTATCACGTATGTAGGTAGTTTGTTTACACTATTCAATCCACGGTCCCTACTGCATGACAAGTGTTTAATTTTTGTTTCCATAGGAAAAATGCTTAATTAAGTCTAGAGAACTGTACACTCTGGGAAATAAAAACATTTCACCCATTCATGGTAGGTGAAAATGAACTCATTTTAACTTCAGATTGAATAACTTAGACCAGTTAGCTCAGCGTCCCTGCAAGGGTGACTATCCCTGTGATGGTTGGGACATCTTTAGAAAGATGACTTTCTGCTATGGGGGAACATCCAGAAAAGATATCTCAGTATAACAGGTTTGTACTGTCTATAGGCTTGTGCAATAAATGGCCTAATTTTTCCATATGGTCAGCAAAGACCTTTAAGTCCAAATACTAACTGATGTCAACAGAGTCAAAGTTCCAGGTGCCATAGTGCCAGGCCTGAGTCTGCTGGGAAATTGTGCAGATGCAATCACATCTGCCATGTTGTGCCCTCAGGGCACTGTTGATTCCCCATGATAGTTTGAGTGCTTTGGTTACTCCTTCCCCTTCCCATTCTCACATGAGTTATTATCCTACCCTGGAGTGCTATGGTTACTTCTCCCCCCTTCTCATTCTCGCGAGAGCTATTCCCACAAAAGCCCTTCTTCTTCCACACCTGTCTCTCTTGCCGGCTCTTCACTTCGGTGCTTAGACGCAGGAAAGATTGCTGCGTGAGGTGTCCATCTTTGTTACCTCCACGTGGCCTGAATCACTGTGCTCTCACCCAACTCTGAGGTGTCCGCACAAATAAAAATTTGTGTTCCCTCTTCGCTCCGGATCTCCTCTCTCTCTTCTCCGTGGCGCAGCTCGACACCTGGCGCTCAAAGTGTCCCGCACTCACGCCCTGCTGAGTGTCCCAGCCTGAGGTTCAGAAAAGCTGCCCAGACACAGGTAAGTGGCAGCCGCCTGACTCTGCAGCCCCGCATTTCCCCCCACCATGGGATTTTTCCTGCTTTATGAGGAGGCATCCCAGACATTGTATTCTTTTCTCATGGGACAGGTTCTCTATCTCAGAGATGCTTTAATTGAAGCTGCACCGTGGGTTCTCTTGGCTATGTTTGCAACTCTCAGGATATGTATAAGGTATCCTGCCAAAAGGTTAAGAGACCTTGAAGCTGAGATACAAGAATTAAAGGATATGTTCTTGGCGCTTAAACACCTTAAGCCTTCTGCAGTTTGCCCCAAGAGTTCTCTTCTGGCAGACACCTGTTAAGTTTCTCCAGCAGCCGCTGTCACAGCAGCTTCCACTTCCATGACTCCTCCTCCTGCTGATACCTCATCATTAAGACACCTTGAGGCTGAGATACAAAAGCTAAAAGAGATTTTATCAGCGCTTAACCACCCTAACTCCTCTACAGTTCACCCCAAGAGTTCTCTTCCGGTAGCTCCAACAGCCACTACCCCAGCAGCTTCCACTTCTGTGACTCCTTCCCCCACGTCATCAAACCTAGTCCACACCTTCCCGGTAAATGTGGGCCCCAATAGACAAAACCCTCAGGTGTGGCATCCATACTCCTCCAAAGAACTCAGAGAACTCAGGCAGGCAGTGAAGGAGGACTGGATTCATGGACCAAGTCCATTTTATGAGGCTTTTTCCAACACCTTAATACTCTCCAAGAGTGGAGTAACTTAGCTCATGCTGCGCTTCCAGACCCCCTCTACCTGCAATGGGAGGCATGCTTTCATGATGAATGCTCTAAAAAATCCCAGAAAAATAGTCACAAACTTCTAGAATGGAATTTTAATGCATTGTTTGGAGCAGGAGAGTTTGAAACTGGAATTCAGCAGGCAGAAGCCAAGTTTCCAACCAGTTATTTTGAACAGGTATGCATCTGCACAACACAAGCATGGGAGAGGTTAATCCCATCCACAGGAGAGGCCTCAGTTCCCATTAATTCCCTTCGCCAAAAAACCGATGAATCCTTAGCTGACTTCATTTCCAGGGTGCGGTCAACCTTAGAGAGAAAGATTTATAATTCTGAAATCCGTTCTCTCCTTCTGCGTTCTATTGTCTGGGATGGCATGATTCCAGAATTCTGTCAGGCATGCCTCAGTATTAAACACCAACACCCAGAAAATTGGATTTTAGTGACACAGGAACTTAGACCAGGCTCTTATGGGGCACCCATTATGACACAGGCTTATGCAGTTACCCCACATAATCAAAACAGGGCCTGCTTTCAGTGCAGTCGCCAAGGGCATTGGCGTAACCAATGTCCAGATAAGCTGCGACCACGCCTCCAGTCAGGACAACCATGCCTCCAGTCAGGGCAACACGCCTCCAGTTAGGGCAACCATGCCTCCAGTCAGGGCAATCCGGCCTTCAGTCAGGGAGCCAGAGGCCACGAACACCTTGTCCTAGATGTCAGAAAGGTTTTCATTGGAAGAGAGATTGTCTAAGTTTCATAAAGATAGCACACCCCTGAATGGTCCAAATTTGGGCCTGGGATTTTGTGGACCACCCCTGTTTTAAGGGTTAACCAGGCCCTCCAGGACATGTACCTTGTTCGATTTTCCCCCTTATCTTTGGTAAACCTTCTAATCTTTAACTCCACCCCACAATAGTGGGGGCATTGTAGCAGAACCATGGGATTCTCGAGTGGCTTCACACGCCAGTAGGTGGAGCCCCAAGACTCCTCACTGAGATAGACATGTTAGCATTCATGGTTCACCAAGGAAGAAATAGGTCTATGCAGGTCTTAGAGAAAGAACTGGATTTAATTATTCTTCCCTTTTCTCTCACAGATACAGAGTGGTTCATACGCCATCATTCCCGTTTTGCCATAAGCTTTGTGGGGTTTCCAGGACAAATAGATAACCATTTTCCTTCTAATAAATTGATAGTTTCTTTACCTCTTTTGCCTCTACTAGTACCTAAACTTTTCTCTCGAGATCCCATCCCCTCTGCTCCTACAGTCTTCATTGATGGTGGAATAAAGGGAGCTGCTGCTCTTATATATTACCCAGACAAACAATCCCCTAAACCTCTTTTTTTGAGCTTCCTGATAATTCCCCTCAGTACAAAGAACTTTATGCTGTTTTCCTTGCATTAAAAGCTGTACTGGAATCCTTCAACCTTTTTTCTGACAGTGTGTATACTGTTAACTTACTTCCATGGATTGCTCGTTCTTATGTGAGAATTGATGACAACCCACTTTCCCCTCTCTTGATTCAAATTGCCTTTACACTCTGTTCTCACCGGACCTCTGCACACTCTGACATCACCCACTAGATGGCACGACTACAGTGGCACACCCCCAGAAACCCTAGATGTCACCTGACATGATCTAAAGAACCTGATTCACAGACTCCAAGGACAGAAATTTTTTACTGCCTGTCTGCCCTTTCTACTTCTGCTTTGCCTGTCACGTTTTGGCTGTTCCAGCTCACTGTCAACAGATAATCGGAATTCCAGTGGCTGACATTCCCCATGCAGCTTTTCACCCCCTGCCATTTCTCCCCCTAGTCGTCTACTTTGGGCTGACATTTATATTGGACTTGCTGGTTAACCCTTTGGACACTTTACACAATTTTACAGCAGCTTCCTTCCCTTCACGCTGCTGGTTTTTCATAGACTGACCCTGAGTAGTTCATAGACTTTACAGACTGTTGCCTTGAGGACTATACAATGCCAAATAGCCCCTCTGCTTGGTGGGCCATGCCTTCCTGCCTACAGGTCCGGCCCTTTGAGGCAGGAAATGCCCCTCATTACGAATCCTTGTCCCCCACCCCCGGAGACAGGGAACGTTCCTTTGCACACCAATCCATCCCTTGACATCACACTGGCTTTTACTACTCCCCTACTTGTCCCTTCCTGTTTTCTATAATCATTCAGGTTTATGCCCAAAAGGTTTCTGCTCACCCCTACCCCACTATTCCTCAGTCACAGATGGAGTCTTTTACAAACATTGACCCATCTTAATGCGATGACTAGATAGAAGATAGGGAAAGATGTATAAAAATTGTGAGGAGATGGTGGAGCCTGGCAGAGCTTAACCTATGATATGAGTCCCTCCAGGTAAGTCTCTCTCTCTACAGAGGGGTTTAGCACAGGGGGGACACATAATCTCACAAGATTGGCGGCCATATAAGTCTTCCCTACCCCACAAAAACATCCTACATCTTCCTACCTGAGCATGGCATTCCTTAAAAACATTTAAGCCTGCTCCACTCTAATTTCCTATACTGTGGCCATTAGATATAAGGAAAGGGGGGAGATGCTGGGAAATTGTGCAGATGCAGTCACATCTGCCATGTTGTGCCCTCAGGGCACTGTTGATTCCCCATGATAGTTTGAGTGCTTTGGTTACTCCTCCCCCTTCCCATTCTCATGAGAGTTATTATCCTACCCTGGAGTGCTATGGTTACTCCTCCCCCTTCCCATTCTCATGAGAGTTATTATCCTACCCTGGAGAGCCATGGTTACTCCTCCCCCCACCCCTTCTCATTCTCGCGAGAGCTATTCCCATAAAATCCCTTCTTCTTCCACACCTCTCTCTCTTGCTGGTTCTTCATTTCAGTGGTTAGATGCAGGAATGATTGCTGCATGAGGTGGCCATCTTTGTTACCTCCACATGGCCTGAATCACTGCACTCTCACCCAACTCTGAGGTGCCCGGACAAATAAAGATTTGTGTTCCCTCTTCGCTCCAGATCTCCTCTCTCTCTTCTCTGCGGTGCAGCTTGACACGAGTCTATTTGATAGCTGATGTCAATGAGGGTGAGTGTAGTTTGCTAACCATTGCAACCATATATTTTTCTGAGATTGTTTTAAGAGTGCTACTTAGGAGAGACCTTGAATGTTAGTTAGAGGAGACTTCTGGCTTTACCTTCTATCATCAGCAGTGCTGAACCCATGAAGACAACTCACACACACATACACACACACACACACACACACACACACACACACACACACACTTGTTCTCTTTATCAAGCTCTTCTGCTTTTTGTTGAAAGAAGCTGTCTTAAAATTTCTATGATTTATCTTAAAACAAAGATTAGGGCTGCACCAAACACACTCTTCCATTTGGCTGTGAGCCAGTGTCAGTCACCATGAGCTTCTTAAGGCCAGACTGGAGTCTTGAGTCATTAGTCTTTGTTCCTAATCAGAGACTTTGAGTCACCCCAGTCTGCAATTGTCATTATGGACAGACCTGGAGGTCACTATGTTAAATGAGGTGATCAGACAGCACATAACACATCTTATATGCAGAATCTAAAAAGCAAAAAAAAAAAATTGACATTGTTAGAATAGAAAGTAAAATGGTGATTCCCAGGGACAAGTTACAGAAAAAGTGAGATATTGCTTAAGGGTGCATGCTGCTAACTGCTAACTGCTAACGGCTAGATAAATCAAACCTGAAGACCAGTGATCAAAACCAACAAAACTAGGAACTGTATAGTAAGTAGCACAAAAGGTTGAACTTATACACACAAGGATCCAGGTTCGAGTCCCTAGTGCCCACCTATGGGGGGGACTTCAAGAGCAGTGAAGCAGTACTGCAAATGTCTATCTTTCTCTGTATCTCCTGTTCCATTTCAATTTCTCTCTGTATTATCAAATAAAAATAAATAAAAAACTGGAAATAGTGGATTTATTGTGTAGGCACTGAGTCCTAAATATAACTTTGGTGGCAATATTTTTTTTAAAAATAAACAACTGTGCTGTAAACATGAAACTCAATGAGACTAGGTACTGATTACACTCAGCACTAGAAGAAATGATAATTATGAGATAATTAATGCTATAGTGACAATTATATTGCATTATTTACACATCATGTAATATCTCTTATTTAAACTTACACATTGTAGCATGCCATATGTATCTCATCTAAAATAAAATAATACACAGGAATACCCAAGTTCAATTCCCAGCACCATATGTACCAGAACTGGGCAGTGTTATTTACACTTTTATATGCATAAAGATAACTTGAAAATATTAAAGTCACAAATAAATAGAACCCCAATTAGTGAAAATTAATTACTAGGTCAAATAAGTGCAAAAATAAAGTAGTGAATAATTAAAGTGATAACTGACTAATAACATAAATTTAAGTAATTAAAATAAGTGGAAGAATTAAGTTTTTATAATTCAAGCTTAGAAAGTCATAGGAGGGACTTCCAGAGGTGGGGCTACTGAGCAGCAGCATCTGTGTTTCTCTTCTCTCCTCTCCCTGGTCAACTACAAATACCAAAGGAAATCACCTAGGATCCCAACAAGACAGGAATATAACAACTTCAGGACCCCACCAAATTACTGATAAATGCAAACACATGTGCCTCATGGACAGAGAGGAGCCTAAGAAGAGATTGAGTGGCTGCTAACTGTTGGGCAGTTTACCAGTTTAGACACCACCTCCAGTCTGTTTTACTAACAAAAAGACTGCTTAAGGGAGGAGAGGACTCCCCTAAGACTCTCCAAATGCAACTGTGAGTCTCCATTGCTACTGCCCCCAGAGGCTGGAGCAGCAGGGGGTGGCCCTGTGCTGATATCAAGGGACAGATAACTGACCAGAAAATGCTGGAGATCTACACCTCAGTGGCCTAGCAGTGGGACTGTACAGTGGGAGCCTTTCCACACTGTTTTGTGATGAGAACATGATGAATAATTGCCTCAGTGCCTACAGACTATAAATGGGACTTGTTTAGAAACTCACAGGGACCAGAAGTGGTGCCTGGCTTGGCAGAGAAGATGAACTGAGCCTGGGACTTTGTATCCTTGGGGTGTGAGAGTCTCTTTGCATAACCCTGTATTATCTCTCCCACACCCTGATTTATATCTTGGTCAGGAGTGAGTAATTAAGCTAAGGAGCATACTTATAGTAAAAAATTCTTCAAGCTCCATTAGCCTACAAAGAAGAAAAAGAACAAAAGAGTGTCTAACAGTGTGCTCCAACTCAGGGACTGAAATAATATTAAAACAACTTAACTACAACAACTGTGAACTCTTTAAGTAACTTACTTAGACACAAACAATCCAGGAAAGAGTGATCAGTAATTTGAAAAGTACTGAGAGGGACCTCATAACGTAATCTGTAGAATGGTTAAGAAATACTGGAGAGGGGGATTCCAGAAGATGGCAGAATGAGAAGCTGCTAGTGGTTTGAGCTCCGTCAACATCTACTGGAAACTGTAGGATTTTTTGCCGTTAGCAGGACAGTCAATAAGGTGTCCTAGCAGTGATACCAAGGAGGTGATTATAACTCAATTTGGGTTAGAAAATAGAGTAAAAAGAAAGGAAAAAAAATTTTTAATTACTATTCCTGAAGCGCACCCCTGACCCCCCCCCCATAACCAGTCCCTGGGTGCCAGCAATCTGCTCCTAGCAGGCTCCCCTGCTGAGCTTCTTTCTTTACCAAGATTCCTGTCCCACCAGGGGGTGTCATTCCTTTTAATTCTATTCCTTTCTGAAACCCCTGGCCTTTCTTCTTTCTAAGTGGACAATTCCAGCTACAAATATTACACCAAGCAGAGCCTTATTGAGACAGGGAAAGACCTCCAGAGGTTTTTTTTTTTTCTTTCTCAACAATCAGCTGCATCTGCTCAGGGGGCCTGAAGAAATATGGAGCCATCCAAGCTGAAGACAGGACAGGTTTTTTACTCTGTTCTGTTTTATTGTTAATACTAGATAAAACGTACCCCTTCCCCCCTCTCCTTCAGGTTGACCAGAACTCTCAGTGTATTTTCCATTGCTAGGGGACTGGGTGTCTTATGCACTGTTAAAATAACTTGTTACACTCTTCCTATCCCTGCTATCCAATCTACTCCTCCACCACCTGTCTAGCTAATTAAATAATAAATAAATAAATAACTCTTTCCTTTCACTGCTCTTTTATTACTGTTTTTTTCTTATATTTTTCTTTTCTCTCTCTCTCTCTTTTATTCTTTTTCTCATTCTTGTCATCCTTCCTTCCTTCCTTCCTTCCTTCCTCCTTCGGCTTTCTAAATTCACTGATACATGTTTGGGAATTATTTTGGGGAAAAAATCTGACTCAGAGTGGACACTCTCTGCATGTATCACTGCTCTACTTCCCTTTTTCCTCTAGTTACCCCTAGAATATACAGTGGATAGTAGATTTGCATAACAGTCTATTCTTGCTATTCTTGACTATTCCTGAGGTGGTTTTTTTTCTTTTCTTTCTGGTTTTATTTTTTATTTGTCTGTTTTACTTTCTTAACAATCAGCTGCCTCTGCTCAGGAGGCTTGAGGCAATCTGAGACAGGTTTGTTACCCTGCTATATTTTATTATTAATATTATATAAAGGTGTATCTCTTTCTCCCCTCCTTTAGGTTGACCAGAATTAACTCTTAGGGTATTTTCCATTGCTAGGGGCATGAGTGTCTTATCCATTGAGAGAGGAACATGTTTCACTAAACCTACCCCCTCTACCCACTCTCCTCTTCTTCCTCCTCCTAGTTAATATAAAAAATAAAATAAAATAATAAATTAATCAATTTAAAAAACTTTCCTTTCACTGCTCTTTTATTACAGCTTTTTTCTTATCTTTTTTTCTTTTTCTCTCTCTTGTTTCTCTTTTTTATCTTCTCTTCCTTCCTTCCTTCCTTCCTTCCTTCCTTCCTTCTTTTTTGGCTTTCTTAATTCACTGATATTCATTTGTGAATTATTTTGTGGAATAAAGATGACTCAGAGTGGACTCCCTATATGTGTATCTCTGCTCTACTTCCCTCTCTCCTCTTGCTACCCCTAGAATATACAGTGGATAGATTTGCATAAATATATATTCTTGATATCCCTCTTTTCCTTTCACTTTCTTCTTCACTTGGACTCAGTTGCTATTTTTCACAGACTGGAGACATTGTTTGGCTAACTGGTAGTGATTAAACAGCTTTAATCCTTGCTTCAGTTGCTATTGTAATTTCTGAGGTGGGTGATTGCATTTTTCATAAAGGTATTTAGTACAGTGTTGCTTGTACTCAAAACATAACAACTAAGGAACAACAGAACATAACATAAGAAACACATAAATCAAAAAAATGGGTAGATCAAGAAAAAATAAAACTGCTACTACAATGAATGAAGACAAAAGCCCAGAAGAAACTATAAATCAACCAGAAGTAACCATAGATAAGAAAAGTATGCAAGCAATAATAAACTTATTAATCACAGAAATGAAAACAGCATTGGAGGAAAGGAATGGCAGTACTAGGGAAACAACAGTTGAGACCCCCCATGGAAAAAACAGATTATCTTGAGGCAATTAGAGAACTGAAAGCTGAAATATCTGAACTGAGGAAAGAAGCTGAGGGAAGGGAAAGCAGACTAACAGAAACAAAACAGAATTAGTCAGACAGAGGATGAATTAGAGAAAACTAAGAAAGAGGTTAAAGAGCTCAAAAAGAGATTGAGAGACACTGAAAACAACAACAGAGATATATGGGATAATCTCAAAAGAAGTAACATTCATATAATTGGCCAGCCAGAGAAAGAAAGAGAGGAAAGGGAAGGAAACATTCTAGAGGAAATTATAGAAGAAAACTTCCCAGACCTGAATAACAGAAAAGACATTAAGATTCAAAAGGCCCAGAGAGTCCCAAACAGAATCAACCCAGACCTGAAGGCACTAAGACACATAATAGTCACAATGAGAAGAAGTAAGGATAAAGAAAGGATATTAAAGGCTGCAAGAGAAAAAAAAGTCACATACAGGGCAAAACCCATAAGACTATCAGGAGACTTCTCCACTCAAACTCTAAAACCCAGAAGAGAATGGCAAGATAAATATTGAGCCCTAAATGAAAAGGATTTTGATCAAGGATAATATATCCTGCTAGACTTTCATTGAAACTAGATGGAGGGATCAAAACCTTCTTAGACAAACAACAGTTAAAGGAGAAACCATCATCAAGCCTGCCTGGAAAGAGGTTCTAAAAGACCTCTTATAAACAAGAACATCACTATAATACTTGGAATATGTCAGAGCAAGTAAAAATTTGTTGAACAATGGCATTACAATACATTAAATCCATAATATCAATAAATGTCAATGGCTTAAACTCACTCATCAAAAGGCACAGAGTGGGGGGATGGATCAGAAAACATAACCCAACCATATGGTGCTTGCAAGAATCCCATCTGACACAACAAGATAAACACAGACTTAAAGTGAAAGGATAGAAAACTATCATACAAGCTAATGGACCACAAAAAAGGCAGGAACAGCCATTCTCATCTCAGACACAATAGATTTTAAATTAAATAAAGTAATAAAAGATAGGCAAGGACATTACATAATGATTAGAGGATCAATCAGCCAAGAAGACTTAACAATTATTAACATCTATTCACCCAATGAGGCACTATCTAAATACAGCAAGCACCTACTGAAAGAACTTCAAAACTACATCAATAGTAATACAATAATAGTCAGAGATTTTAACACTCCACTATCACACTTAGACAGATTAACAAAGCAGAGAATCAACAAAGACACAAGAGAATTAAAGGAAGAGATTGACAGACTAGACCTCTCAGACATTTTCAAAGTCCTTCACCCAAAAAAACTGAAATACACATTCTTTTCAAATCCACATAATACATACTCAAGGACTGACCACATGTTAGGCCACAAAGAAAACATCAATAAATTCAAGAACATTGAAATCATCAAAAGTATCTTCTCTGACCACAGTGGAGTAAAGCTAACATTTAACAACAAACAGAAAATTATTAAAAGACACAGAATTTGGAAACTAAATAACATACTCCTTAAGAACCACTGGGTCAGAGAGTCACTCAAGCAAAAAATTCAAATATTCCTGGAGACAAAAGAAAATGAAGACACAACCCATCAAAATATTTGGGATACAGCCAAAGCAGTATTGAGAGGGAAACTTATAGCCATACAGTCACATATTAAACAACAAGAAAAATCTCAAATGAACGACCTTACTGCACACCTCAAGGACTTAAAGGAAGATGAACAAAGGAACCCTAAAGCAACCAGAAGGACAGAAATCACTAAAATTAGAGCAGAAATAAACAACATCAAAAATAAGAGAACCATACAGAAGATAAATGAAGCCAAATGTTGGTTTTTTGAAAGATTAAACAAAATTGACAAACCCCTAGCCAGACTTACCAAACAAAAAATAGAGAAGACTCAAATTAATAGACTTGTAAACGAGGGAGGATATATCACAACTGACACCACAGAAATCCAGAAAATCATGCGAAACTTCTATGAAGATCTATACGCCACCAAGCTAGAGAATCTGGAAGAAATGGAAGCATTACTACAAACATATACTCTTCAAAACTGAACCAAGAAGAACTACAAAACCTAAATACACCAATCACAGACAAATAAATTGAAAGCATTATTAAGAATATCCCCAACAACAAAAGTCCTGGACCAGATGGCTTCACAAACTAATTCTACAAAACTTTCAGGAAACAGTTAGTACCCATACTTCTTAAGCTTTTCCATAAGATTGAAGAAACAGTTATACTCCCTTCCACCTTCTATGAAGCCAACATCACTGTCATACCAAAAGCAGATATGGATGAAACAAAAAAGGAAAACTACAGACCCATATCTCTGATGAACATAGATGCCAAAATATTAAACAAGATCTTGGCCAACCGGATACAGCAGCATATCAAAAAATTATTCATCATGACCAAGTAGGATTTATCCCAGAAATGCAAGACTGGTTCAACATCCATAAGTCAATCAATGTCATTCACCACATCAATAAAAGCAAAGCAAAAAAACCACATGATTATCTCAATAGATGCAGAGAAAGCCTTTGACAAAATCCAACAACTGTTCATGCTCAAAACTCTACAAAAATGGGAATAGATGGGAAATTACTCAACATAGTTGAATCTATATATAGCAAACCTACAGCCAACATCATACTCAATGGACAGAAGCTGAAAGCATTCCCCCTCAGATTGGGGACTAGACAGGGCTGTCCACTGTCACCGTTACTCTTCAACATAGTATTGGAAGTTCTTGCCATAGCAGTTAGGCAAGAGAAAGAAATCAAAGGAATACAGATTGGAAGGGAAGAAGTCAAGCTCTCACTATTTGCAGATGATATGATAGTATACATAGAAAAACCTAAAGAATGCAGCAGAAAACTACTGGAAGTTATTAGGTAATATAGCAAGGCATCAGGCTACAAAATCAATGTACAAAAATCAGTGGCATTTCTTTATGCAAACACTAAATCTGAAGAAGACGACATCCAGAAATCACTCCCATTTACTGTTTCAGCAAAATCAATCAAATACCTAGGAATAAAGTTGACCAAAGGAGTGAAAGATTTGTATACTGAAAACTATGAGTCGCTACTCAAGGAAATAGAAACTGATACCAAGAAATGGAAAGACATCCCATGCTCATGGATTGGAAGAATAAATATCATCAAAATGAGTATTCTCTCCATAGCCATAAACAAATTTAATGCAATACCCATCAAAGTACCACCAAGCTTCTTTAAGAGAATAGAACATACACTACAATCATTTATCTGGAACCTGAAAACACCTAGAATTGCCAAAACCATCTTGAGGAAATGAAACATAAATGGAGGCATCACACTCCCACATCTCAAACTATATTATAAAGCCATCATCATCAAAACAGCATGGTACTGGAACAAAAATAGGCACACAGACCAGTGGAACAGAATTGAAAGCCCAGAAATAAACCCCCACACCTATGGACATCTAATCTTCGATAAGGGGGCCCAGGGTATTAAATGGAAGAAGGAGTCTCTCTTCAATAAATGGTGCTGGGAAAACTGGGTTGAAACATACAGAAGAATGAAATTGAACCACTTTATGTCTTCTAAAACAAAAATCAACTCCAAATGGATCAAAGACCTGGATGTTAGACCAGAAACAATCAAATACTTAGAGGAAAACATTGGTAAAACACTTTCCCACCTACACCTCCAGGACATCTTTGATGAATCAAACCCAATTGCAAGGAAGACTAAAGCAGAAACAAACCAATGGGACTACATCAAATTGAAAAACTTCTGCACATCCAAAGAAACTATTAAACAAAAAGAGAGACCCCTCACAGAATGGGAGAAGGTCTTCACATGCCATACATCAGACAAGAAATTAATCACCAAAATATATAAAGATCTCAACAAACTTAGCACCAAAAAAGCAAATGACCCTATCCAAAAATGGGCACAGGATATGAACAAAACACTCACCTCAGAGGAGATCCAAAAGGCTAACAAACATATGAAAAACTGCTCCAGGTCGCTGATTGTCAGAGAAATGCAAATTAAGACAACATTGAGATATCAACTCACTCCTGTAAGAATGGCATACATCAAAAAGAACAGCAGCAACAAATGCTGGAGAGGTTGTGGGGACAGAGAAACCCTTTTGCATTGCTGGTGGAAATGTAAATTGGTCCAGTCTCAGTGGAGATCAGTCTGGAGAACTCTCACAAGGCTAGACATGCATCTTCCATTTGATTCAGTAGTTCCTCTCCTGGGGTTATACCCCAAGGACTCCATAAAACCCAACCAAAAAGAGGTGTGTACACCTATGTTCATAGCAGCACAATTCATAATAGCTAAAACCTGGAAGCAACCCAGATGCCCAACAACATATGAGTGGCTGAGAAAGCTGTGGTATATATACACAATGGAATACTATGCAGCTATCAAGAACAATGAACCCACTTTCTCTGATCCATCTTGGACAGAGCTAGAAGGAATTATGTTAAGTGAGCTAAGTCAGAAAGATAAAGATGAGTATGGGATGACCCCACTCATCAACAGAAGTTGAGAAATAATATCTGAAAGGGATACTAAAAGCAGGATCCGACTAAATTGAAAGTAGGGTACCAAAGTAAAAACCCTGTGGTGAGGGGGAGGGGGGACATGTGGCTTCCTGGGCTTGTGGGGGGTGGGGATGGGTGGGTGGGATGGGACACAGTCTTTTGGTGGTGGTAATGGTGTTTATGTACACTCCTAGTAAAGTGTAATCATATAAATCACTAGTTAATATGAGAGGGGGAATATTAATTGTATGTCTTGAAGTTTTTAAAACACAGACTGAGTCTTTTAATATATAGGCTGTGTATTTGATATGCAGACTCTCTCAAAAGCCTAGACCAAGTAGATCAGAAACAACCAGTCACACCGTTATATAAGAGACTGGGTATTATACAGCAAACCCTAACAAAAGGACTTTTCAAAGTTAACCCAATTACCAAATTGTTGGTATGCTTTTAAAAACGCCTTCTGTTTCATTTGGTTTAAATCCCCCCTGCTTAACACTATTATATTTACATAACTACTTCATTCTATTTACATAACCGCTGTTAACAAGCACCACCCTCCCTCCAGGGCATTAGTGGTTCCGTGATAGAATTCTCGCCTGCTCCACCCCCTCTCCTTGTCACACCCTGATCCTCTCCTTGTCACACTCTGATTTTCACCAGTCACTTTTCTCTCCACCCTCTCTATGTCACATCCTGTTTCCATCCTACTTGGCAAGTATATATAAAGACAGCATTGTGAGTTTTATGGTAACTTGAGTTTAGCTTAGCTTGGTATAGATTGCGCTGTATCCTGCACGAATAAAGAGATACTGCGTACAGCTCAACCATGAGTCCCTGGTCCTCTGTCTCCCATCAGTGAATCTCAGCCCAGCACCAAATAATGTGATTATAACCTTAACTATTCATTGTCTTTTTGAACCCTAAGACAGCAGGAACTTCACATCTGCACTATAGAGCCTATATTTCTCTCAGTCTTGGAACCTTAGGATAGGGCCCACTTTCCCTCATGCCTCTCCAATCCATATCAAATAATATTGCATCTGCCGATTGCAACCTAATCAATGCAATGATTGCCACCTCAACATGCTTCAACTCAGACTGTGTCCAGAGACTATAGGTGTGGAATGACAACCCTTCAGCTTCATTATTCGGGTGAGACCTTTCCTTTCATAGTATTCTCTAATTCCATCACAGGTGAATCACTTTCTAACAAAGTCCCAAAACCTAGATGTTGGTATGCATGAGACCCTTTCTGTTTCATTTGGTTTAAATCCCCCCTGCTTAACACTATTCTATTTACATAACCACTTCATTCTATTTATATAACCGCTGTTAACAAGTACCTCCCTCCAGGGCATTGGTTCAATCCCCACTGTTTCATGATATGTTTTTGCTCCACCCCCCCTCCTTGTCACACTCTGATTGTCACCAGTCACTTTTCTCTCCACCCTCTCTATGTCACACCCTGTTTCCACCCTACTTGGCAAGTATATATAAAGACAGCATTGTGAGTTTTAGAGTACTTTACCTTTAGTTTAGCTCAGCTCGGCTTAGATTGTGCTGCGTCCTGCATGAATAAAGAGATACTGCCTACAGCTCAACTATGAGTCCCTGGTCGTCTGTTACCTGCCCGTGAAGCCAGCCCGGTGAAAACAACCTAACCCGTCGAAAACGACATATGGCGCCCAACGTGGGGCAGACCTGCGCAACTCCCAGATAAGTGAAGACTTTGCCTACCTATGCACTATGGTCTTCTCTTTTACTTACGAAGAGGTTTGCCAAAGCCTCTACTGTTTCATCATGAGACAGTTAGTCTGTCTCTGGAACATTTTACTCTGGGCCACATTTCGGTTCCCTGACTGGGAACTTTGGTTTCTTATGACCGGGATCATAGAGCCTGGGAGATGCACGGAGATTTCTCCTTGGACTTTCTGGATTCCCTCTCCCATGTTTCCTGAGGAAAAGGACTACATTTTGCTCCGGGCCACAATTTGGTTCTTTATGACTGTGATCATAGAACTTGGGATATACATGGGGATTTCCCCTGGGACTTTCTGGACTTCTTCTCGAATGTTCCCCATAGAGAAGGACTACTCTAATTTGAAGAGCATTCTCCATTACCCTGGCAGTTCCCAGGTATGGAGACACGTGGTTAGTTCTACTCTCCTGATTGGATTCTTTCTTCGATGGGAAGACGCTTTTAAAAATGGGTGCCTGAAGCAATCCAGCAAGAACAGTCAGAAACACCCTAAATAGAATTTCGAGGAGCTTTTTGGGCTAGGTCGCCCTCCGGGGATTCTTAATCCTACATGGTGAGATCTTGATAATCTGGTTCAAGTTGCGTTTCATAAGAGAATGATTTGAATGACTGAATTTTTGTTTGACATTGACTTAAAAAAAAAATGCTGGACGCAGCCATGATTTCTAGAGACATCCAGAAACAATCCAAAAAATTGTTTTTTTCCTCTTTTGATTTCTCTTTTACGTCTTGACATGAATCTGAAACGTTTAATCCTGAAAACTGTATGAGTTATGGGTGGGGCAGATAGTGCAATGATTATGTTAATTATTCTCATGCCTAAGGCTTTTAACCGTGGTTCTTCTGTTTACCTTTCCACATTTTATTGAGTTTAAAGTGTTTTAACAACCTTGAAATGATACTAAAAAAGACTTCCAATTATAATGGAGTTATCAATGATAGTAAACTTCTAATCTGCTACAAGTTTTGTTTGACAAATAAGTAAATTTCAGCTGTCAAGTCTTCACATGAAAAAGCATCTACTCAAATAGAATTCCCGAAAATCCGTTTAGACCCCTGTTCTCTGACATCGCCCCCGGAAACCAATAATGTGACCTGACACGACCTGAAGAAACAGATTCACAGACTCGAAAGCTCACTCTCTACAAAAAAACAGAATTCTGGTGGCCAACATTCCCCATCGAGACAGACGTGCAGCGTTTCATCCTCCGGCATTTTCTTCTGTGGTCAGCTACTTTGGACTGACACCTCCATCGGACTTACTGGTACACACAGCTGTGTTTCTCAAAGACTAACTTCAGCCAATTGCCTTGAGACTTTATAGACCATGTCCCCTCGCCTGCAGGCTCTGTCACAGAGGCAGAAAACTCCCCCTCCTTATTAGGTTATGCCCACAGAGGCATGAAGCGCCCCAAGAGGCAAGAGATGCCCACAGAGGCAGGAAACGCCCTTTGAGGCAAGAGATGCCCCCAGAGGCATGAAGCGTTCCCAGAGGCAAGAAATGCCCTTTCGCCTGCTATGCCTTGCCCTTTGAGGCAAGAAAAGCTCCACTTGGCATCACACTGGTTATTGCTGTTCGCCTATTTTGTTTTCCATGTCTTATGCCAGTTATTTTGAAAACGCCTGTACGATATACGTTTCTGTTCACCCCACAATGGCCATTAGTTAAAAAGAAAGGGAAAATTGTTGGTATGCATGAGACCCTTTCTGTTTCATTTGGTTTAAATCCCCCCTGCTTAACACTATTCTATTTACATAACCACTTCATTCTATTTATATAACCGCTGTTAACAAGTACCTCCCTCCAGGGCATTGGTTCAATCCCCACTGTTTCATGATATGTTTTTGCTCCACCCCCCCTCCTTGTCACACTCTGATTGTCACCAGTCACTTTTCTCTCCACCCTCTCTATGTCACACCCTGTTTCCACCCTACTTGGCAAGTATATATAAAGACAGCATTGTGAGTTTTAGAGTACTTTACCTTTAGTTTAGCTCAGCTCGGCTTAGATTGTGCTGCGTCCTGCATGAATAAAGAGATACTGCCTACAGCTCAACTATGAGTCCCTGGTCGTCTGTTACCTGCCCGTGAAGCCAGCCCGGTGAAAACAACCTAACCCGTCGAAAACGACACCTAGATATACACCAGTTTCTGTGAGAGAGAGCATATGTTCACACGTATCCATAAACAAGTGCAAAATATATACCTGAAAGCAGAAGCACACTAGAGTTTGCAGTGAGTACCCCCCCCAACACTTCCTCTCCACTATTCCAACCTTTGGGTCCATGATTGCTCAACAATTTGTTTGGCTTTTTTTTTTTTAACTCTCTTTTCAGCCACCAGGTTCCAGATGCCATCAGGATGCTGGCCAGGCTTCCCTGGACTGAAGACCCCACCAATGTATCCTGGAGCTCAGATTCCCCAGAGACCCACCCTACTAGGGAAAGAGAGAGGCATACTGGGAGTATGGACTGACCAGTCAACATCCATGTTCAGTGAGTAAGCAATTACAGAAGCCAGACCTTCTACCTTCTGCAACCCACAATAACCCTGGGTTCATGCTCCCAGAGGGATGGAGAATGGGAAAGCTATCAGGGGAGGGGATGGGATATGGAGATCTGGTGGTGGGAATTGTGTGGAGTTGTACCTCTCCTACCCTATGGTTTTGTTAATTTTTCCTTTCTTAAATAAAAAATAAATTAAAAAAAAGAAATACTTGAGAAATTAACAAGGACAAAAGTCCAGATAAAAGCCCTCCATAGGTTGAAGCTCAGAATAATGAGGTCAACATCCAAACACTAGTTAAGGAAATAGTCATGGGAGTGAGTAAAGAGTTTGAAAGAACAACATCAGAAGAGAAAACACAAGTAGAGCATATTGAACCAAAGTAAAAGTCTCTGGGGTGGGTTGGGGGGATACAGGTCCAAGAAGGATGACAGAGGACCTTAAGGGGGTGGTATTGTTATATGGAAAACTGAGAAATGTTATGCATGTACAAACTATTGTATTTAAGGTCAAATGTAGAACATTAGTTCTCCAATAAAGAAATTAAAAAAAAAGAGTTTGAAAGACTTGCCATCATTAATGCAGAAACAACAAATGAGACTCTGGAAGAAAACACTAATTATCTCAAGGTTATTAGAGACCTGAACGCTGAAATAGCTGAGCTAAGAACACAACTAGCTGAACAAGCTAAAACAGTATCAGAATAGGGTAACAGAATAGATGGACTACAGAAAACGGTAGAGTGTCAGGAAATTGTGAGGATGTAGTTGAGCTTGTCATGGCTTGACTTCAGGGGACATCCATTCTCTTACTTATCAGATTCTCTGCCTCACAAGACACCCTGCATTGCTGATACTATAGCCTGCTCCCTTATTATCTACATAATCATTATTTTGCCTGAAAGATTTCCACCCATTCCATTCCTTTAATCTATCTTCTTTCTATCCTCAAGACCCTCCCTGCCTGCAGGGTATTATTTATCCTACCAGTTAAAACCCTCACAACAGTTGCTAAGAAGTTCCTATCTTTCCAGCTTCCTTTTGCCTTTCTCTGCCTCTTTGAAACCATGTCAGGCCATTTCCAATTCTGACTTGCCACTTCCGTGTCTGCCCTATAAATGCCTTGGCTTTCTGATCAACAAAGAATTGAATTGTCTCGTCACCACTAGTCTGTTCCTGAGTTATCTCCCTCTTATCGCTGAGTGAATAGCAGCCCAAGCTGGCTCCAGTCGAGTTCTCTCCAACCTAGAGAGTACATGCCCAAGAAGAGGAACCCCCATGCTAGCCCAGCAGTAGAGGGGAGAAAGAATAGGATAAATGAGATTGAAAACAATATTATCAAGATTGAGGATGAATTAGAATAACTAAAAAAGATGTAATAGATCTCAAAAAAGAGATTAAGAGATACTAAAAATAACAACAGAGACATATGGATGACTACAAAAGAAATAATATGTGTGTTATTGGCTTACCAAAGGAAGAGGGGGGTAAGAAAACATTCTCCAGGATAAAATAGCTAAGAGCTTCTCTAGTCTAGACAAAATCAAAGACATAAAGGTTCAAGAAGCCCAGAGGGTCCCAAACAGAATTAACCCAGACTTAAAGACAGCAAGACACATCATATTTAGAATGGAAAGGAATAAGGATAAAGAAAGGATCCTGAAGAAAAAAACAGTCACCTACAGAGGAAAACCCATAAAATTAGCAGCAGTCCACTCCACGCAAACAATACAGTCTAGAAGAGAATGGCAATATATCTACTGAGTGCTCAATGAGAAAGGGTTTCAGCCAAGACTACTATATCTTGACAGACTATCATTCAGACTAGATGGAGGCATCAAAAGCTTCTCAGACAAGCAATAGTTGAAAGAATCAACTATCACCAAGTGTGCCATGAAAGGAGTTCTGAAAGGTCTCCTATAAACCGACCACCATAAGTAGGCCATATATCAGAACACTCTAAAAAATCTACAATAATGGTGTTGAAAAATCTTCAGTAAATGACCTGAATTCACCTATTAAAAGGCACAGGGTAGGAAGATGGATCAGAAAACACAACCCAACAATATGTTGTCTACACAAAACCCACTTAACTCAACAAGACAAACCCTGACTCAAAGTGAAGTATGGAAAACAATTATACAAGCCAATGGCCCACAAAAAAGGGCCACAACAGCTATTCTCATATCTGACAAAACAGACTTTAAAATAAAATTTAAAAATATAGGGATGGACATTGCTTAATGCTCAGAGGATCAATCAATCAAGAGAACTTAGCCATTATTAACATTTATGCCCTCAATGAGAAGCCTTCTAAATACATCAAACATCTACTGAAAGAACTACAGCAATATATTAACAGCAACACAGTAATAATAGGGGACTTAAACACCCCACTCTTTCAACTTGACAGATCACACAGGCAAAAATCAATAAAGAAATGAGGGAGCTAAATGAGGAGATTGATAAACTAGAACTATTGGACATTTTCAGAGCCTTTCATCCCAATAAACAGGAATACACATTATACTCAAGTCCACATGGGTCATTCTCAAGGACATACCATATGTTAGGCCACAAGGCAACATCAGCAAATTCAGGAGTATTGAAATTATCTGAAGCACCTTCTCAGACCACAATGGAATTAAACTAGCAACAACAATCAATAAAAGATTAGTAATCATCCCAAAATATGGAAGCTCAGCTGTACACCACTTAACAACTGCTGGTCAAAGAGGAAATAAAGGAAGAAATCAAAATGTTTTGAGAGTTCAATGAAATTGAAGCTACCAAATATTTGGGACACAACTAAGGCAGTTCTGAATGTGAAGTTCATAGCCATACAAGCACACATTAGAAAACAAGAAAAAGCACAAATAATCAACCTGATTGAAAATCTTAAAGAACTAGAAGAAGAACAACAACAAAGGAACCCTAAAGCAACCAGAAAGACAGAAATAACTAAAGTTAGGGGAGAAATAAATAACATTAAAAATAAGAAAACCGTACAAAAGATCAATGAAAGTAAAGGTTGGTCCCTCAAAAGAGTGGACAAAATTGACAAACCTTTAGCCAGACTCACAAAACAAAAAAGAGAGAAGACCCACAAAAATCAGATTGTAAATGAAAGAGGTGATATCAGAACATGCAACACAGAAATACAACATATTATGCGAAGCTTTCATTAACAACTATATGCCACCAAGCTAGAGAACTTGGAAGAAATGGATGATTTCCTAGATACCTACAAACTTCCAAAATTAAAAAAAGAGGAACTAGATAATATGAACAGGCCCATCACAGCCAACAGAATTGAAATGGTTATCAAAAACTTTCCCAAGAATAAAAGTCCTGGACCAGATGGTTTTACAAATGAATTCTGCAAAACCTTCAGAGAAGAACTAATACTTCTACTTTTAAAAGTCTTCAGAAAATTGAAGACACTGCAATACTCCCATTTTCTATGAAGCCAAAATTACTTTGATACCAAAAGCAGACAGGGACACACCAAAAAAGAAAACTACAGACCAATTCTTCTTCTAGCATTTGCCCTTCTTCTGTAGCCAGTCAACAGCGTCAGGTTGAGACTGATGTAAAGTTTCGAGACCTCCTTTGAATCTGGAGAAGTGGCAGTCATTAACTATGTGGGTCATAGTCTGTCTGTAGCCACAGGGGCAGTTCGGGTCGTCTCTGGCTCAATATCTCTGATAAACATAGATGCTAAAATATTGAACAAAATTCTAGCCAACCTGATACAGCAGTATATTAAAAAGATTGCTCATCACGACCAAGTGGGGTTTTTCCCAGGGATGCAAGGTTGGTTTAATATATGTAAATAAATCAATGTGATCCACCACATCAATAAATCCACTCTCTGGGTGCCCACTGGGGGTTTTTAGTCTTTTTGTTGGATTGTTTTTGGCACAAGTCACACTTTTTCCATACTGTCACAGTCAGAGCTGCCAGCTGGGAGATGTACAATAGTCTTCTCAGGAAGTGGTAGAAGGCAGTTGCTTTCCTGTGGGTCACTTCATCTTCTGTGTCAAATTTTATGCAGGTTCTAAGCTTTGTCAGGAGGTCTCTTCCCAGTAAGGGAGCTAGGAAGTCTGGGATGTAAAGGAATTGATGCTGTATTTTGTGTCCTCTTAGCACACTCTCCCATGTCTCAAATAGGTGATAGGCCTAGGGTCTTCTTGTGACCTTGACTGTGGTTAGTCTGTTAGATCAGTGGACCTACTGGGGTATTTACGGCTGAGATAGCTGCTCCAGTATCAAGGATAAAGTTTTTTTTTAAATTTATTTCTTTATTGGGGAATTAATGTTTTACATTCAACAGTAAATACAATAGTTTGTACATGTGTAACATTCCCCAGTTTCCCATTTAACAATACAACCCCCACTATGTCATCTATCATCCTTCATGGACCTGTATTCTCCCCACCCACCCACCCACCCCAGAGTCTTTTACTTTGATGAGATATGCCAATTACATTTCAGGTTCTACTTGTGTTTCCAGAAGATGGCGGACTGAGAAGCTGCTAGTGGCTTGAGCTCTGATTACATCTTCTGGAAACGGCAGGATTTTCTGCCTTTAGCAGGCCAATCAATAAGGGGTCCTAGTGGTGACACCAAGGAGGTGACTATAATTTAATTTGGGTTAAGAATTAGAGTAAAGGTGGCATGGACTAGCGGGCGGGCTGCTCCAGACTTCCCAGGAGGCGGCGGGCAAGGCGGGTGCACCGGGCATTGTCCTCCGCCCAGGAAGGCGGCTCCTCCGCCAGTTGCAGAATGCTGCTGGGTGGCCGGCAGAGGACCCAGAGGGAGCACTATAGCTCGGGGGCTTTCTCTTGGGAGTCTCCAGGGACCACTGCGACCCTGAGGGCAGATCCAAAGACTTCTTAAGTATAGCTCTCATTGGATCAAAGGACTTGGAGCTAGTTTTCATTTTTGAGAAATCCTTTAAAAAAGTCTGGAGGGGGGTTTTCCCAGAAGATGGCGGACTGAGAAGCTGCTAGCTGCTGAGCTCCGAACACATCTCCTGGAAACAGTAGGAATTTCTGCCTTTAGCAGGCCAGCCAATAAGGAGTCCTAGTGGTGACACCAAGGAGATGACTATAACTTAATTTGGGTTAAGAATTAGAGTAGGGGAAAAATTCTTTTTTCTTCCTTTCAATTTTCAAGCATACCTCCTCCCCCCCCCCCCCATAAGCAGTCCCTGGGCACCAGCTCCTAGCAGGATACCCCACACCACCAAACAGGGTGCTTTTTTGAATTCACTGATACACATTTGGGAATTTCCTTGCACTGCTCTTTAATTACAACTCTTTTTCTTATCTTCTCCCTTTTCTCTCTCTTGTCTCTCTCTCTCTCTCTTTTTTTTAATCTTGTCATACACTTCTTCCTTCTTCTTTGCCTTTCTGAATTTGTGAATTATTTTGGGGAAGAAATCTGACTCAGATAGATTCTCTATGTGTGTATCTCTGCTCTAGTTCCCTTTCCCCTCTTGTTACCCCTAGAATATACAGTGGATAGTAGATTTGCAAAACTGTCTATTCTTGCTATCCTTTCTTTCTTTTCTCTTTCTTCACTGGGATTTGGTTACTATTTTATTCACGGACTGGAGAAATTGTTTGGCTAACTGGTAACGATTAAACTACTTCAATACTTACTTCAGTTGCTACTGTAATTCCAGAGGTTGGTGAGTGCAATTGTCATAAAGGTATTTAGTACAGTGTTACTTGTACTCAAGACACAACAACTGAGGAACAACAGAGCATAAAAAAAAGAAACATATAAAATTAAAAAAAATGGTTAGATCAAAAACAAATAAAACTATTACTCCAATGAATGAAGAAGACAAGAGCCCAGAAGAAACTACAAATCAGCCAGAAGTAACCATAGATAAGAAAAGTATGCAAGCAATAATACACTTATTAATCACAGAAATGAAAACAACATTGGAGGAAAGGAATGGCAGTATTAGGGAAACAACAGTTGAGACCCCCAAGGAAAATACTGATTATCTTGAGGCAATTAGAGAACTGAAAGCTGAAATAGCTGTAATGAAGAAAGAAGCTGAGGCAAGGGAAAACAGACTAACAGAAGCAGAAAACAGAATTAGTCAGACAGAGGATGAGTTAGAGAAAACAAAGAAAGAGGTGAAAGAGCTTAAAAAGAGATTGAGAGACACTGAAAACAACAACAGAGACATATGGGATGATCTCAAAAGAAGTAACATTCGTATAATTGGCCTGCCAGAGGAAGAAAGAGAGGAAGGGGATGCAAACATTCTAGAGGAAATAATACAAGAAAACTTCCCAGACCTGAATAACAGAAAGGATATCAAGATTCAAGAGGCCCAGAGAGTACCAAACAGAATCAACCCAGACCTGAAGACACCAAGACACATCATAGTCACAATGAGAAGAAGTAAGGATAAAGAAAGGATCCTAAAGGCTGCAAGAGAGAAACAAAAAGTCACATACAAGGGAAAACCCATAAGATTATCTGCAGACTTCTCCACTCAAACTCTAAAATCCAGAAGGGAGTGGCAAGATATCTATCAAGCCCTGAATGAAAAAGGGTTTCAACCAAGGATAATATTTCCTGCTTGACTTTCATTCGAACTAGATGGAGGGATCAAAACCTTCTTAGATAAACAACAGTTAAAGGAGGCAACCATCACCAAGCCGGCCCTGAAAGAGGTACTAAAAGACTTCTTATAAACAAGAACATCACTAAAATACTTGCAATATATCAGAGCAAACAAAAATTTTTTTAGAACAAAGGCACTACAATACATTAAATCCATAATATCAATAAATGTCAATAGCTTAAACTCACCCATCAAAAGGCACAGGGTGGGGAGATGGATCAGAAAACATAACCCAACCATATGCTGCTTGCAAGAATCCCATCTGTCACAACAAGGTAAACACAGACTTAAAGTGAAAGGATGGAAAACTATCATACAGGCTAACGGACCACAAAAAAGGCCAAGAACAGCCATTCTCATCTCAGCCATGATAGATTTTAAATTAAATAAAGTAATAAAAGATAGGCAAGGACATTACATAATGATTAGAGGATCAATAAGCCAAGAAGACTTAACAATTATGAACATCTATGTACCCAACGAGGTACCATCTAAATACATTAAGCATCTACCGAAAGAATTTCAAAAATACATCAATAGTAATACAATAATAGTGGGAGACTTCAATAACCCCACTCTCACACTTAGACAGATCAACAAAGCAGATAACCAATAAAGATACAAGAGAATTGACTGAAGAGATCGACAGACTAGACCTCTTGGACATTTTCAGACTCCTCCACCCCAAAAAACTGGAATACACCTTCTTTTCAAATCCACATAACACATACTCAAGGATAGACCACATGTTAGGCCACAAAGAAAACATCAATAAATTCAAGAGCATTGAAATCATCCCAAGTATCTTCTCAGACCACAGTGGAGTAAAACTAACATTTAACAACAAACGGAAAATTATTAAAAGACACAGAATTTGGAAACTAAACAACATGCTCCTTAAGAACAACTGGGTCAGAGACTCACTCAAGCAGGAAATTCAAATGTTCCTGGAAACTAATGAAAATGAAGACACACCTATCAAAATATTTGGGACACAGCTAAAGCAGTACTGAGAGGGAAACTTATAGCCATACAATCACATATTAAACACCAAGAAGAAGCTCAAATGAATGACCTTACTGCACCTCAAGGACATAGAGGAAGAGGAACAAAGGAACCCTAAAGCAACCAGAAGGACAGAAATCACTAAAGTTCGAGCAGAAATAAACAACATCGAAAATAAAAGAACCATACAAAAGATCAATGAAGCCAAATGTTGGTTCTTTGAAAGATTAAACAAAATTGACAAACCCCTAGCCAGACTCACCAAACAAAAAAGAGAGAAGACTCAAATTAATAGACTTGTAAACAAGGGAGGATATATCACAACTGACACCACAGAAATCCAGAGAATGCTGCGAAACTTCTATAAAGAACTATATGCCACCAAGCTAGAGAATCTGGAAGAAATGGAACAATTCCTAGAAACCTATGCACTTCCAAAACTGAACCAAGAAGAACTACAAAATCTAAATGCACCAATCACAGACAAAGAAATTGAAACTGTTATTAAGAATCTCCCCAACAACAAAAGTCCTGGACCAGATGGCTTCACAAACGAATTCTACAAAACTTTCAGGAAACAGTTAATACCCATACTTCTTAAGCTATTCCATAAGATTGAAGAAACAGGAATACTCCCTACCACCTTTTAAGAAGCCAACATCACCCTGATACCAAAAGCTGATAGGGACAGAACAAAAAAGGAAAACTACAGACCCATATCTCTGATGAACATAGATGCCAAAATATTAAACAAGATCTTGGCCAACCGGATACAGCAACACATCAAAAAGATTGTTCATCATGACCAAGTGGGATTCATCCCAGGAATGCAAGGCTGGTTCAGCATCTGTAAGTCAATCAATGTCATTCACCACATCAATAAAAGCAAAGCCAAAAACCACATGATTATCTCAATAGATGCAGAGAAAGCCTTTGACAAAATCCAACACCCGTTCATGCTCAAAACTCTACAAAAAATGGGAATAGATGGGAAATTCCTCAAGATAGTGGAGTCTATATATAGCAAACCTACAGCCAACATCATACTCAATGGACAGAAGCTGAAAGCATTCCCCCTCAGATCGGGGACTAGACAGGGCTGTCCACTGTCACCGTTACTCTTCAACATAGTATTGGAAGTTCTTGCCATAGCAATCAGGCAAGAGAAAGAAATCAAAGGAATACAGATTGGAAGGGAAGAAGTCAAGCTCTCACTATTTGCAGATGATATGATAGTATACGTAGAAAGACCTAAAGAATCCCGTAGAAAATTACTGGAAGTTATTAGGCAATATAGCAAGGTATCAGGCTACAAAATCAATGTACAAAAATCAGTGGCATTTCTTTATGCAAACACTAAATCTGAAGAAGAAGACATCCAGAAATCACTCCAATTTACTGTTTCAGCAAAATCAATCAAATACCTAGGAATAAAGTTGACCAAAAAAGTGAAAGACTTGTATGCTGAAAACTATGAGTCGCTACTCAAGGAAATAGAAACTGATACCAAGAAATGGAAAGATATCCCATGCTCATGGATTGGAAGAATAAATATCATCAGAATGAATATTCTCCCCAGAGCCATATACAAATTTAATGCAATACCCATCAAAGTTCCATCAAACTTCTTTAAGAGAATAGAACAAACACTACAATCATTTATCTGGAACCTGAAAACACCTAGAATTGCCAAAACCATCTTAAGGAAAAGAAACAGAAATGGAGGCATCACACTCCCAGACTTTAAACTATATTATAAAGCCATCATCATCAAAACAGCATGGTACTGGAACAAAAATAGGCACACAGACCAGTGGAACAGAATTGAAAGCCCAGAAGTAAATCCCAACACCTATGGGAATCTAATCTTTGATTAAGGGGCCCAAAGTATTAAATGGAAAAAGGAGGTTCTCTTCAATAAATGGTGCTGGGAAAACTGGGTTGAAACATGCAGAAGAATGAAATTGAACCACTTTATCTCACCAGAAACAAAAATCAACTCCAAATGGATCAAAGACCTAGATGTCAGACCAGAAACAATCAAATACTTAGAGGAAAACATTGGTAAAACACTTCCCCACATACACCTCAAGGACATCTTTGATGAATCAAACCCAATTGCAAGGAAGACTAAAGCAGAAACAAACCAATGGGACTACATCAAATTGAAAAACTTCTGCACATCCAAAGAAACTATTAAACAAAAAGAGAGACCCCTCACAGAATGGGAGAAGATCTTCACATGCCAGACATCAGACAAGAAACTAATCACCAAAATATATAAAGAGCTCAGCAATCTTAGCACCAAAAAAGCAAATGACCCCATCCAAAAATGGGCAGAGGATATGAACAAAACATTCACCTCAGAGGAGATCCAAAAGGCTAACAAACATATGAAAAACTGCTCTAGGTCACTGATTGTCAGAGAAATGCAAATTAAGACAACACTAAGATACCACCTCACTCCTGTAAGAATGGCATACATCAAAAAGGACAGCAGCAACAAATGCTGGAGAGGATGTGGGGACAGAGGAACCCTTTTACATTGCTGGTGGGAATGTAAATTGGTACAGCCTCTGTGGAGAGCAGTCTGGAAAACTCTCAGAAGGCTAGACATGGACCTTCCATATGATCCAGTAATTCCTCTCCTGGGGTTATACCCCAAGGACTCCATAACACCCAACCAAAAATAGGTGTGTACTCCTATGTTCATAGCAGCACAATTCATAATAGCTAAAACCTGGAAGCAACCCAGATGCCCAACAATAGATGAGTGGCTGAGAAAGCTGTGGTATATATACACAATGGAATACTATGCAGCTATCAAGAACAATGAACCCACCTTCTCTGATCCACCTTGGACAGAGCTAGAAGGAATTATGTAAAGTGAACTAAGTCAGAAAGATAAAGATGAGTATGGGATGACCCCACTCATCAACAGAAGTTGAGAAATAATATCTGAAAGGGATACTAAAAGCAGGATCCGACTAAATTGAAAGTAGGGTACCAAAGTAAAAACCCTGTGGTGAGGGGGAGGGGGGACATGTGGCTTCCTGGGCTTTTGGGGGGTGGGAGTGGGTCACAGTCTTTTGGTGGTAGGAATGGTGTTTATGTACACTCCTAGCAAAATGTAGACATATAAATCACTAGTTAATTAATATGAGAGGGGGAAAATCAATTGTATGTCTCAAAGTTTCTCAAAACACAAACTGAATCTTTTTAATATATAGGCTGTGTATTTGATATGCGGACTCTCTCAAAAGCCTACACCAAGTAGATTAGAAGCATCCAATAGTACAGCTATATACAAGATACTGGACACTGTACAGCAAACCCTAACAAAAGGACTTTTCAAAGTTAACCCAATTACCAAATAATGTGATGATAACATTAACTATCGATTGTCTTTTTGAACCCTAAGACAGCAGGAACCTCACATCTCCACTATAGAGCCCCTACTTCCCCCAGTCCTGGAACCCTTGGATAGAGCCCACTTTCCCGTATGCATCTCCCAATCCAAACCAAATAATATTGCATCTGCCGATCGTAACCTAACCAATGCAACGATTGCCACCTCAACATGCTTCACCTCAGACTGTGTTCAAGGTGAAAGAAGCAAAAACTGCCTATGGCTTTTCTCTTGATTCCCCCCTCAGTGTTCTCTCTGAATATCTTAAATTTGCTGTCTGCTTTCAGTTGCTTTTCATAAGAAAGTGATTTGAATGATTGAATTTTTGTATGACCCATTTTTCTGTGAGTATTCTGAAATTTAATTGACTTAAAAATGCTGGATGCAGCCATTATTTCTAGAGACATCCAGAAATAATCCAAAAAGTTGTTTTTTTCTCTTTTTTTTTTTTTTACGTCTTGGTATTAATGTGAAATATTTAATCTTGAAAACTGTATGAGTATGGGCGGGGTAGATAGCACAATGGTTATGTTAATGATTCTCATGCTTGAGGCTTCTAACCATGGTTCTTTTATTGAGTTTAAACTGTTTAAATAACCTTAAAATTAAACTAGAAAGGACTTCCAATTATAATGGAGTTATCAATTATAGTAAACTTCTAATCTGCTACAAGTTTTGTTTGACAAGTAAGTGAATTACAGCTGTCAAGTTTTCACATGAAAAAGCATCTGCTCAAATGAAATCCCCAGAAATCCATTTGGACCCCTGTTCTCTGACATCGCCCACAAGATGGCATGACTACAACGCACCCCCCCTGAAATCAATGATGTGACCTGGCACGACCTGAAGAAACTGATTCACAGACTCCAAAGCTTACTCTCTACAGAAAAGCATAATTACAGTGGTTGACCTTCCCCATTAAGGGAGACATGCAGCATTTCATCCCCTGGCATTTTGTCCGCAGTCATCTGCTTTGGACTGACACTTCTATCAAAATTACTGCCACACCTCTTGGAAATTTTACAGAACTTTACAGCAGTTTCCCTTTATGCTGCTGGGTTTCTCAAAGACTGACTCTAGGAGTCCATGGACTTTGCAGCCAGCAGCCTTGGAGACTCTTTAAGCCATGCCCCTCACCCACAGAGGCAGGAAACCTCCCTTCCTTACTGGGTCCTGCCCACAGAGGCAGGAAATGCCCTTTGAGGCATGAAACACCCCCAGAGGAAAGAGATGCCCCCAGAGGCAAGAAATGCCCTTTTGCCTGATAGGCCTTGGCCTTTGAGGCAGGAAACGCCCCCTCAGGCCTCCCCTTGGCGTCACACTGGTTCTTGCTGCTCTCTTACTTGTTCCTCCATGTCTTCTGCCAGTTCTTTTGAAAATGCCTGTACGATATAGGTTTCTGTTCACTCCACACTCCTAATACTATGGCCATTAGTTAAAAAGAAAGGGGGAAATGTTGGTATGTTTCTAGATTCTGTTTCTAAGACTCCTTCTGTTGCTATTTTCCTTCTCCCCACCCCCTATCCTACATACTTCCTCTTCCTGACACTTGCACCTCAGGAGATATAAAAGACAGGGCTTTCTAATGAATAGATATTGGAAGAGATTAGGTTGTTGAACTGCATCCCAGCTCCTCAATAAAGATTTAACTGCGTTCCCAACTCAGCCTTGAGTCCCTGGTCATCTGTCTCTTGCCTGCAAAGCTAGCCTGGCAGGGTATCTTGTTTAAAGGGGTTGGTGCTGAAGTAGCTTGGAACAGGTTGGCAGCTGGAGGTGATGACTATAATGATGAAAGGCAGGTAGGGCAGGTAGTTGCAGGTAAGCCTGGCAGATGGCTTGGTGGCAGTGATGATGATAATTACATCACGGGTACTCCCTGGAAAGGTATTGAGGAACTCACAGCATAAGGTGGCAGTGGCAGTTCTTCTGCAATGTGGATGCACAGGATTGGTGGATGCAGATCTTTCTTCTCCAGGGGCTGGAAAGGCTTGGTCAAATGGGAAGCTAGCTAGGAGCACAGCTTCCTGGTCATTGGGGCTGCTCTTGATGTGGAACCAGAGCCAGCCAGGATGATTCAATGCAAGGAGATACTATGCGTTGATATACTGGAACTGGTCTGGGTGGCCTGGGTTGCTTATGCAGATGTCCCTGACATAGCTGATTGTAGTGATGTCTAGGGTGCCCTCACTTGGCCAGTCCACTTCAAAAAAGTGCTATTTCTGTTTACACAGGAGCTGGAGTTTCTCTTGCTTCATCCAGATGCCATAGTCTCCACTATATGCTAGCTTAAAATTTTTTAACATTTGTGGGACTATGTGAAAGCTTGGTAGAGCTTAGGAGAGCTCCCCCCATCTTCACAGATGGAGGTCTAAAAGACACCCCTCTTGTTAGCCTCTCTCCATAGAGATGAGCCAAGAGGGAAAAGTCTATCAGACTCAGCTTGCCCCTTATTAGACTCCCAAATTCACAAACAGCTTACACCATCTCTCTTAGTTCCCCCTGCTGTCAGACAAATGGTTGCCTACTTTAGGATTCACTCATTCAAAGTTCACACATTCCACTTCACTTTTTGATCACAAAGGAAGAACACATCCTGTCACACACTCCTAACACCGGACAAGTGAAAAGCCCCCAGAACCTTATTTTCTGGAGCCCTTTTGATGTCCCTAAAGTCTTGTTCTTCCTTCTCTATCTCACCTTACTGGTCCAACCCCTATTTTTCTCTCAAATGCCTTTGGATAATTAAATGTCTGCATCAGGAGACTAATTGTTTTGATCTTTATGTATCAACTCTTGTCATACCAGCTCCTGCCATTGGGGCATGCTGACCTTTAATAAATCTGTGAATTCTGATGTATGTGAAAACTGTTCTTTGTCTATCCCTCTATAGTAACTGTAACCCACCCCCCAATAAACGAGTGCATTTGTACCAGAATCCTCCCTGAGTCTCTTTATTTATCAAAAAGTCCCTTGAGCTGATGATAGAGCATCAGTAAGCTTATGTTCCTAGCTGATAGATGTCCCTACATGAGCCCCAGCAAACACTGAGTCCAAGATGGTTGGGCGACTCTTGGACTTAAATATACCCATTTTATATATGTCTAGCCCTGTGAATGGTATCACACAAGGGTAGGGGTGAGCCTGGACTCTGGAAAGTTCTGGCTCCATGCAGGTGCTTGCCTTGATGGATCCCTCTCAGGGTCTTAAGGAAACCTTAGCATAGGGGTAGCCATATAGAACCTAACCCCAGTCACAGCCTGAAGGGCTGTGAATCCCTGTTAAGCTGAAATGGCTTCCACAGAAATGCAGGTTGGAGCCCACTCAAGTTGTGTAGCCAAAGCTGTGGAACTATAAAACATGCACACACATACCCTTACTCATGTACACCTGAGGTTAAAATATTCCCCCTTTTAAATTCTTATTTGGGCTAGCACCTTGGGCCAAATACCTGTATCTGATCGAATTTTGCTGGCCAGCAGCCAATCTGTTTGGCTGTGAGGTGATCAATACTCAGTCAACTTAGGCCTATCTAACTTCTTAGGCTGAATACCATGGCCCCTGGACTGAATACCATAGCCTTTGTATGTCACCTGCTCTCTCACAATGAACACAGAACTGTCTCATTCTCAAGAGGGGTTCATTCCCCCCCAAAAGGGACCTCAGAATTTCCATTGAGGATGTCCTTCTCTATTTCTAAGGGGCTGACTCTCTCCAATCCTGATGCTCTAGTCTGGCCCCAATCAGGTCATGGTCACTCAACTCTCATCTCATTGGGGCCTCCAAAATGTTATAGAAAAATATCCATAGAACAGCTCTGAGTATTTACAGCTCTTGAATTTTACAGCTCCAAGTGTTTCAGTTCCAAGTTACAGCAGATATAAAGGACAAGTCTGAGGCCATGACCACATGGAGGGCAAGGAGATACTTTATTATACTGGGTATCCAGCAGACTCCTGCCAGTCTAGACTCCCTTCCTGATTTGGAAAGCCACTTATATACCCTTCAGGCCAGGAGCTGCGTGCATTTGATTGGTTACTAGGTAGTACACTTAATTGGCTACAAGGTGGTACATTTGATTGGTTACAATGTGTACCAATTAAATGTGTGTTCAAGGGTAATGTGCAAATGGATTGGTCACATTGTGAGTCATCATATAAGACAAAGCATTAGGTGGAGAGATATATGCCCCCATGTTTATTTCAAAATTATTTATAGTGGTCATGCTATAGAAACAAACTAAATTTTATCAACAGATTATTAGATAAAGAAAATATAGAAATTCTCATGGGAAATAATACTCAGTTAGAAATATAGAAAAGATAACTTTCTTTTTGTGACTTTGGGTGATGGATCCTGAAGGAATTATATTAAATGAGGTAAATCTGGTGGAAGAAAAGACATACTCTATAGTTTCACTGATGTGTAGAAAATATTTTATAAAGGGGCAGGGGTGTGGGACTATGTGAAAGCTTGGTAGAGCTTAGGGGAGCTCTCCCATCCTTGGATGGAGGTCTGGAAAGACACCTCACTTGTTAGCCTTTCTGCTTATAGAGATGAGCCAAGAGGAAAAGTCTCCCGGACTCAGTTTCTCCTTGTTAGTCTCTCAAGCTCACAAAATGCCTACTGCCTCTTATACTTAGTTCATTCTCTTGCTAACAGACTAAGTGGCTGCTTGCTTCAAAGTTCATTCAAAATTCACACATTCACTGTAACTTCAACTTTTGATCATATAGGAGAACACACTCTATCATACATCCCTGCCAGTACCCGGCAGTGAGACCCATATTCTATTTCCTTGTGGTCCTTGATATCTGTGATTTACATCAAGCTTTGTTTTTCTTCTTTTCTATCTCACCTTACTGGTTTAACCCCTATGCTTTCCTCAAATACCTTTGGATAATTAACTTGCCTGCATCATGGAAACTAATTGTCTAGACCTTTATGTATCTCATCAATTCTTGTCATACCAACCCCCTGCCATGGGGGCAAGTTGACCTTTAAGAAACCTGTAATTTATGACATATGTGAAAAATGTTCTTTGTTTAATTCAGCATAAAATCCTGTACCCATCTCCAAATAAACGGATGTTCATACCAGAATATCTCCCGATGTCTCTTTCTATTTCACACAGTCATTAGAGCTGGTGAGGGAGGGTCAGAGGCTTACCCACCCCCCCAGTTGGAGCCACTCCATGTGAGCACAAGCACAGGGGTAGAGAGCATAATGGTCATGTAGAGACCCTCATGCCTGAGGCTCCATAGTTCCGGGTTCAATCCCCTGTACTATTGTAAACCAGATCTGATAAGTGCTCCGGTAACACATCTAAAAAGCAAGTTGACACCTTTTTGTTCCTGTTAATTAACCATTTTGTCTCACTTTATATCCTAACACATTTCAGATACCAAGTTGTAGACTCAACCATGATTCCACCCTGACACCTCTGGGCAGACGACCTCACCAATGAATCCTGGAATTTCACTTCTTCAGAGCCGTACCTCATTAGGGAAAGACAGAAATAGGCTGGGGGTATGGGTCGACCTGCCAAAGCCCAATTCCAGTGGAGAAGCAATTACAAGAGCCAGAGTTCCTACCTTCTGCACTCCAAAAACAACTTTGATCCATATTACCAGTGGGGGAGAAGTGATTAGAGGAAGAGGATAAGAGGGCTCTGAACTCCAACTCTATCAGGTCCCAGAGAGAGGGACAAAAAAGAGAGAAATAGAAATTGCAGTGGACGATGGCAACTTGGAAGCAGCTGCTGGTGTGAGCTCTGACAACAACTACTGAAAAGGGTAGGGAGACATGACTTTCAGCAGGATGGTGAATAAGGGGTCCTAAGGGTGACACCAAGGAGGTGACTATAGCACAATTTGGGTTAGGAAACAGAGAAAAAAGAAAGGAAATTGTCTGATTATTTCCAAAGTGCACCCCTCCCACCTCCCCCTATAACCGGACCCCTGGGCCAGGAGAGATGCCACTAGCAGGCTCGCTGCTGAGCTTTTTTTTTTACCAAGGTTCCTGGCTCAGCAGGGGTGTCATTCCAACCCTTTTCCTTTCTGAGAGCCAATTGGGAGACATCCAAGCTGCAGACTGACTGTTAGGATTTTTTCACTCTGTTCTATTTTATTATTACTATTATATATATGTGTGTCCCTTGCCCCCTAACTTCAGGTTGACCAAAATGAACTCTTAGTGTATTTTCCATCGCTAGGTGACTAGGTGTCCTATCCATTGGCAGAGAAACTTGTTTTACTCTACTTACCTCTTCTATCAACGCACCCCTTCTCCCACCTCCTAGCAAATATAAAAAAAAAAATTCCTTTCACTGCTCTTTTTCTTCTTTTCTTTTTTCTTTCTTTCTTTTTTTCTCTCATTCTTATCTTCCTTTCTTCCTTCCTCCTTCTTCAGCTTTCTGAATTCACTGATACTCGTTTGTGAATTATTTGGGGGAAGAAATATGACTCTGAGTGGATTCTCTTTGTGTGTGTCTCTTCTTTACTTCCCTTTCTCCTCTTTCTACCACTGTAACTTATAGTGGGTGGTAGATTTGGATAATTGTCTATTCTTGCTATCCATTTTTTCCTTACTTTTTCTTTATCATTTGGATTTGAATGCTATTTTTTCTTGGACTGGAGGCATTGTTGGGCTAACTGGTATTGGTTAATCTGCTTCAATCCTTACTTCAGTTGCTATGTAATTTCTGAGGTTGGTGACTGCATTTGGTATAAAGGTATTTAGTATAGGGTTGCTTGTACTCAAAACACAACTGAAGAACAACAGAACATAAAAATAAAAAGCACATCAATAAAAAATGGTTAAACCAATAGCAAATAAAACTGCTACTACAATGAATGAAGACAAGAGCCCAGAAGAATCTACAAATCAGTCAGAGATAAGAAAACTATGCAAGCAATAATAAATTTTATAATCACAGAAATGAAGACAACTATGGAGGAAAGGGATAGAAAAATAGGGGAACAACAAATGAGACCCTCAAGGAAAATACTAGGTACCTCTAGGTAATTAGAAAACTGAGAGCTGAAATAGCTGAATTGAAGAAAGAAGGTAAGGGAAGGGAAAGCAGACTAACAGAAGCAGAAAACAGAATTAGAAAAAAAGAGGATGAGCTAGAGAAAACTAAGAAAGAGTTAAAAGAGCTCAAAAAGAGATTGAGAGACACTAAAAATAATAACAGAGACATATGGGATGATGTCAAAAGAAGTAACATTCATATAATTGGGCTGCCAGAGGAAGAAAGAAAAGAACGGGAAGTAAATATTCTAGAGGAAATTATAGAAGAAAACTTTCAAGACCTGAACAACAAAAAGCCTATTAAGATTCAAGAGGCCCAGAGAGTCCCAAACAGAATCAACCCAGACCTGAAGGCACCAAGACACATATTTGCAATGAAGAAGTAAGGATAAAGAAAGGATGCTAAAGGCTGCAAGAAAAACACAAAAAGTCAAATATAGGTGAAAACCCACAAGACTATCAGCAGACTTCTCCACTTAAACTATAAAAGCCAGAAGAGATATATATTGAGCCCTGAATGAAAAAGGATTTCAACCAAGGATAATATATCCTGCTAGACTTTCATTCAAACTAGATGGAGGGATCAAAACTTCTTAGACAGACAACAGATAAAGGAGAAACCATCACCAAGCCTGCCTTGAAAGAGGTCCTGAAAGACCTCTTCTTATAAACAAGAAAGTCACTATCGTACTTACAATATATCAAAGCAAATAAAAATGTTGAATAATGGCACTACAATACATTAAATGCATAATATCAATAAATGTCAATGGCTTAAACTCACCCATCAAAAGGCACATAGTGGGAGGATGGATCAGAAAACATAACCCAACCATATGCTCTTTGCAAGAATTCCATCTGACCCAACAAGGAAAACACTTAGAGAGATCAACAAAGCAGAGAATCAAGAAAGAAACAAGAGAAATAAATGAGGAGATGGACAGACTAGAACTCCTGGACATTCTTGGAGTTCTTCACTCCCAAAAGTTGAATACACATTATTTTCAAATCCACACAACGAATAGACCACATATTAGGCCACAAAGACAGCATCAACAAATTCAAGAGCACTGAAATAATCCCAAGTATCTTCTCTGACCACAGTGGAGTAAAGCTAACATTTAACATGAAATGTAAAATTACTAAAAGACACAGAATTTGGAAACTAAACAACATACTGCTTAAGAACCACTGGGTCAAAGAGACACTCAAACTAGAAATTCAAATGTTCTTGGAGAAAAATGATAATGACACAAGCTATTAAAATATTTGGCACACAGCTAAAACAGTATTGAGAGGGATACTCATAGTCGTAAAATCACATATTAAACAACAAGAAAAAGCTCAAACAAATGACCTTACTGCAGACCTTAAGGTCTTAGAGGAAGAGGAACAAAGGAAATCTAAAGCAACCAGAAGTATGGAAATCACTAAAATTAAAGCAGAAATAAACAACATCGAAAATAAGAGAACCATACAAAAGATCAATGAAGCCAAATGTTGGTTCTTTGAAAAATTAAATAAGATTGACAAACCCCTAGCTAGACTCGCTAAAAAAAAAAAAAAAAAAAAAAAGAAGACTCAAATGAATAGAATTGTAAATGATAGAGGAGATATCACAACTGACACCACAGAAATCCAGAAAATCATGTGAAACTTCTATGAAGAACTATATGCCACCAAGCTAGAAAATCTGGAAGAAATGGAAGAATTTCTAGAAACATATGCACTTCCAAAACTGAACCAAGAAGAACTACAAAACCTAAATACACCAATCACAGACAAAGAAATTGAAACCGTTATTAAGAATATCCCCAACAACAAAAGTCCTGGACCAGATGGCTTCACAAACAAATTCTACAATACCTTCAGGAAACAGTTAATACCCATACTTCTAAAGCTTTTTCCATAAGATCGAAGAAACAGGAACACTCCCTTCCACCTTCTATGAAGCCTACATTGCGTTGATACCAAAAGCAGATAGGGACACATCAAAAAAGGAAAACTACAGACCAATATCCCTGATGAACATAGATGCCAAAATATTAAACAAGATCTTGGCCAACCAGATACAGCAGTATATCAAAAAGATTGTTCATCATGACCAAGTGGGATTTATCCCAGGAATGCAAGGCTGGCTCAACATATGTAAGTCAATCAATGTCATTCACCACATCAATAAAAGCAAAGCCAAATACCACATGATTATCTCAATATATGCAGAGAAAGCCTTTGAGAAAATCCAACACCCGTTCATGCTCAAAACTCTACAAAAAATGGGACTAGATGGGAAATTCCTCAAGATAGTGGAATCCATATATAGCAAAACTGCAGCCAACATCATACTCAATGGACAGAAACAAAGCATTCTTCCTCAGATCAGGGACTAGACAGGGCTGTCAACTATCACCATTACTCTTCAACATAGTATTGGAAGTTCTTGCTATAGCAATCAGGCAAGAGAAAGAAATCAAAGGAATACAGATTGGAAGGGAAGAATTCAAGCTCTCACTATTTGCAGATGATATGATAGTATACACAGAAAAACCCAAAGAATCCAGTAGAAAACTACTGGAAGCTATTAGGTAATATAGCAAGGTGTCAGGCTACAAATTCAATGTACAAAAATCAGTGGCATTTCTTTATGCAAACACTAAATCTGAAGAAGACATCCAGAAATTACTCCCATTCACCGTTACAGTAAAATCAATGAAATACCTAGGAATAAAGCTGACCAAAGAAGTGAAAGACTTGTATACTGAAAACTATGAGTCACTATTCCAGGAAATAGAAACTAATACCAAGAAATGGAAAGACATCCCATGCTCATGGATTGGAAGAATAAATATCATCAAAATGAATATTCTCCCCAAAGCCATATACAAATTTAATGTGATACCCATCAAAGTTCCACCAAGCTTCAAGAGAATAGAACAAACACTACAGTCATTTATCTGGAACCAGAAAACACCTAGAATTGCCAAAACCATAATAATTTTTTTCTTGAGGAAAAGAAACATAAATGGAGGCATCACACTCCCACATCTCAAACTATATTATAAGGTCATTATCATCAAAACATCCTGGTCCTGGAACAAATATAGGCACACAGACCAGTGGAACAGATTTGAAAGCCCAGAACTAAACCCCCACACCTATGGACATCTAATCTTTGATGAGGGGGCCCAAAGTATTAAATGGAGGAAGGAGGCTCTCTCCTATAAATGGTGCTGGGAAAACTGGGTTGAAATATGCAGAAGAATGAAATTGAACCACCTTATCTCACCAGAAACAAAAATCAACTCCAAATTGATCAAGGACCTGGATGTTAGACCAGAAACAATCAAATACTCAGAGGAAAACATTGGTGGGACACTTTCCCATATAAACCTTACAGACATCTTTGATGAAACAAACTCAATTGCATGGAACACTAAAGCAGAAACAAACCAATGGGACTACATCAAATTGAAAAGCTTATGCACAGTCAAAGAGCTTATGCACACTAACAAAGAGACCCCTCACAGAATGGGAGAAGATCTTCACATGCCATACATCACACAAGAGACTACTCACTAAAATATGTAAAGAGCTCAGCAAACTTAGCACCAAAAAAGCAAATGACCCTATCCAAAAATGGGCAGAGGTTATGAACAAAACATTCACTTCAGAGGAGATCCAAAAGGCTAACAAACATATGAAAAACTGCTCCAGGTCACTGATTGTCAGAGATGCAAATAAGGACAACATTGAGATACTACGTCACTCCTGTGAGAATGGCATACATCAAAAAAGACAGCAGCAACAAATGCTGGAGAGGCTGTGAGGACAGAGGAACCCTTCTGCACTGCTGGTGGAAATGTAAATTGGTGCAGCCTCTGTGAGAGCAGTCTGGAGAACTCTCAGAAGGCTAGACATGGACCTTCCATATGACCCAGTAATTCCTCTCCTGGGTATGTACCCCAAGGACTCCATAACACCCAACCAAAAATGTACGTGTACACCAATGTTCATAGCAGCACAATTCATAATAGCTAAAACCTGGATGCAATACAGGTGCCCAACAACAAATGAGTGGCTGAGAAAGCTGTGGTATATATACACAATGGAATACTATGCAGCTATTAAGAACAATGAACCCACCTTCTCTGACCCATCTTGGATGGAGTGAGAAGGAATTATGTTAAGTGAAATAAATCAAAAAGATAAAGATGAGTATGGAATGATCCCACTCATCAACAGAAGAGAAAGAAGAACAGAAAGGGAAACTAAAAGTGGAGGGGGGTTGGGGGGGTGGAAGAGGACACAGTCTTTTTGTGGTGGGAATGGTGTCTATGTGCACTCCTGTTAAATTATAGTCATATATATCACTATTTAATTAATATGAGAGGGGAAAATTGATTGTATGTCTCGAACTTTTTAAAACACAGACTGAGTCTTTTTAATACATAGGCTTAGTCTTTGATATGTTGACTCTCTCAAAGCCTAGACCAGGGAGAACAGAAGCAACCGATGTCACAGCCATATACAAGATGTTGGGTATTGTACAGCAAATCGTAACAAAGGTACTTTTCAAAGTTAACCCAATTACCAAATAATGTGATGATAACAGTAACTATCCATTGTGTTCTTAAACCCTAAGACAGCAGGAACATCACATTTCCACTATAGAGCCTATATTTCCCCCAATCCTAGAACCTTAGTGTGGGGTGCACTTTCCTGAATGCTTCTCTCAATTCATATCAAATAATACTGCACCCACTGATCACAACCTAATCAACGCAAGGAGTGCCACCTCAGCATGCTTCACTTCAGACTGTGTCTGGAGACTTCAGGTGTGAAATGACACCCTTCAGTTTCATTACTCGGGTAAGACCTTTCCTTTCATAGTGTCCTCTAATTCCATTCCAGGTGGTTCACTTCCTAACAAAGTCCCAAAACCTAGATATAGTTCAGGTCCCCTGAGATAGAACATATGTTCACACATAAACTAGCATATGTATACATAAACTAGGGCAAAATATATACCTGAAAGGAAAAGTACACAATAGTCTGCAGTGAGTACCCCACAACACTTCATCTGCACTATTCCAGCCTTTAGGTCCATAATTGTTCAACAATTTGTTTGGCTTTGTATGTTAACTCTCTTTTCAGCCACCAGGTTCCAGATGCCATCAGGATGCTAACCAGACTTCCCTGGACTGACGACCCCACCAGTGTGTCCTGACGCTCCGCTTCCCCAGAGACCCACCCTACTATGGAAAGAGAGAGGCAGGCTGGGAGTATGGATCAACCAGTCAACGCCCATGTTCAGTGGGGAAGCAATTACAGAAGCCAGATCTTCCACCTTCTGCAACCCACAATGACCCTGGGTCCATACTCCCAGAGGGCTAAAGGATAGGAAAGCTATTAGGGGAGGGGATGGGATATAGAGATCTGGTGTTGGGAATTGTGTGGAGTTGTACCCTCCTATCCTATGATTTTGTTAATGTCTCCTTTTTAAAATAAATAAATAAATAAAGAGTTAGAAATATTTGGATATAGTAATAGGGTTATATGTGTCTTGCATAGGAATAGAGGGTTGGACCTGAAAGAAAAAGGGGTCAAATCTGCACAAACGTAGAGAGATAGTTGTAGAGATGACAGTTAAACCGTATCTGTGATTTTGGGAGAACTGTGGTGATTGGCAATGGAGGGACTTGGGATTCAGAACTTTGGTGGTGGGAACAGTGTGGAATTATACCCCTGTTGACATGTAATTTTATAAATCAATATCAAATCACTAATAAAGAAAACTGAGAAATATTATGCATGTTTGAATTATTGTATTTTACTGCTGACAATAAACCATTAATTACCCAATAAAGAAATTTTAAAAGGAAAAAAAAAGCAAGCTTACCATTACAATTAAACAAAAACAAATTTTCAGATTCAGACAGCAAAGTGTTGATTATTATGAGGGGAAAAGTTAGGTGACAAATTGGATAAGTGGGCTCAGTTTTGTGGTGGTGGATGAAAAGTAGATATTTGGTGGTCACCATAACATGGTGTATGCAGATGTAGAAATATAAAGTAGTATAGTTGAAACTTACACTAAGTTTAAACAAGTATTATTTCTTTTAAAAATATTTATATATTCCCCTTTTTTGTTGCCCTTTTTTATTGTTGTAGTTGTTGTTGTTATTGGTGTCGTCACTGTTGGGTAGGACAGAAATGGAGAGAGGAGGGGAAGACAGAGAGGGGGAGAGAAAGATAGACACCTGCAGAACTGCTTCACTGCTTGTGAAGGGAACCCCCTGCAGGTGGGGAGCCAGGGGCTTGAACCGGGATCCTTACTCCGGTCCTTGCACTTTGTGCCATGTGCGCTTAACCCACTGCGCTAATGCCTGACTCCCTAAACAAGTATTATTTCAATATAGAGAGAGTTCCTTTGTTTTATTTCACTGTTAAAAGTGCTTCCTCTTGTTCTTGGTCTCCTTTCTGAAGCTATTCTCTCCCTTACTTTCTAGAACACTGTGCTCTTGTAATTCTCAAATCATCCAATTCATCAGCATAGAAATCAAAGTCTGGGAACAGGTGGTAGGTAGCACAGTGGGTTACTGGCACATAGTGCCAAGCACAAGGACTAGCATAAGGTTCAAGCCCCTGGCTCCTACCTGCAAGGGGGTTGCTTCACAAGTGGTGAAGCCAGCCTGCAGTTGTCTATATTTTTCTCCTTCTTTGTCTTCCCCTCCTCTCTCTATTTCTCTCTGTCCTATCCAACAACAATAACTATAACAGCAAGGACAACAAAATGGGAAAAATGGCCTCCAGGAGCAGAGGATTCATAGTGCAGGCACTAGTCCCAGAGATCACCCTGGAGGTGATATAAATAAATAAATATAATACATTTTTTTAAAAAAATCATGAAGGGCATTCAGTCATGGTCTCAAGGAAATTTCTACCTCCTTCCCTCCTGGGCTATGTCCCTGCAGACCTGGCTTTCTCATTGTGTCTCACATGTCCCCAGGGTGACTTGGATGCTGTCCAGTAGGGGAGAGTTTGGTCACCATGACAATGACTTCATCAGGGCTATGTCCCAAACGTGTGGTGATAAATCAGGCTGGCCAATGAACTCCTGTCTGTGAAGGGCCCTTCTGCCAAATCTGAGTCCTATTATATCAGCAAGGACAACAAAGCGTGGCTGGGGACACCTGCTTCACTGAAGAGCATATGAAGCTGCCCACAGCTGCCCAAAACAACAGGTCAGCAGTCTCGGGGCAACCAGCCAAAGAAGGACAAGGGAGTCAGAGCAGGGTAGCAGGCATGAGAAGCACTAGGAGACCCTGTGATAAAGGTGTCTTTTCTTTTTTTTTTTTTTTTTCCTCCTCCAGGGTTATTGCTGGGCTCGGTGCCTGCACCATGAATCCACCGCTCCTGGAGGCCATTTTCCCCCCCTTTTGTTGCCCTTGTAGCTTCGTTGTGGTTATTATTATTGCCCTTGTTGACGCAATTCGTTGTTAGATAGAACAGAGAGAAATGGAGAGAGGAGGGGAAGACAGAGAAGGGGAGAGAAAGATAGACACCTGCAGACCTGCTTCACCGCCTGTGAAGCGACTCCCCTGCAGGTGGGGAGACGGGGGCTCGAACCGGGATCCTTACGCCGGTCCCTGCGCTTTGCGCCACATGCGCTTAACCCACTGCGCCACCACCCAACCCCCAAAGGTGTCTTTTCTTAGGTGAGGTGCTCTCAAGTCCTCAAGAAGGTGCTTTTCAGAGCCCCCCAGTGCTTGAAAAGCTCTTGGATTTGTCCAGATGTTCAAAGCTGTCTTAAAGTTAAGAAAGCTACGTCCCATAGAGAACTAAGACCATTCACTCTGTTATCTTATTCATCTGCAGATGTTTGTGATTGGACACTTGAGAAATACATATAAAATGTCCATCTGTGGAAACAACGCTTTTAGCTCCACTATGGTGGAGTGCTGAGAGTGTATGAACATTCCAGAATTTTTGGGGAGGATGAGTACAGAGAGGAAGGGTCAATATTCAGAGGCAGTACTCTCATCCTACTCATTCTTGTAATATTTAGAGAGGAGCACCGATTCGTAGTGCCAGATCTGAATTTGTAGCTACCATTTATTTCTCTCAGCAGTTTAAATGAAAGTCAGATGAATTGCTAGGTAATAGATCAATAAAATTTACTGGTTCATAGATCACTGTGCAATTTCTGGCATATGACTAACAGAATGTTTAGTGTGATGATTCATTATTCAGTGCGATAACTCTGGCAAAGTGACTTCCAGTCCCCCAGCTAGTCATTTATTTATGTGAATTTGTTTTTCAAATTGAAAAGAATAGAATTCATGATGAAGCCAGTTTCCACTACAGTAGTATTATTCTTTATGAATTCACATAGAATTGGAAACAAACAAATGGTGTCACCTACATTTTTATAAAGTAGTGTTCCAATAAATTAAAGCTAAATTGGAACAATATTTATTTAAAGTACGTAGATGTGATTTGTTTGGCATTATAATTTCATTTCTTTTTTTTTAATTTTTTAAAAATATTTTATTTTATTTATTCCCTTTTGTTGCCCTTGTTGTTTTATTGTTGTAGTTATTATTGTCATCATTGTTGGTTAGGACAGAGAGAAACGGAGAGATGAGGGGAAGACAGAGAGGGGGAGAGAAAGATAGACACCTGCAGACCTGCTTCATCGCCTGTGAAGCGACTCCCCTGCAGGTGGGGAGCCGGGGTTTGAACTGGGATCCTTATGCCTGTCCTTGTGCTTTGCGCCACCTGCACTTAACTCGCTGCGCTACAGCCCAACTCCCTATAATTTCATTTCTATGATTGCAACCAAGAGTTTAGTTTCATTCATCACCATTTGTCATCTACTTCTATTGCTTTGCTGAAATGTACTGTTGATAATTATATTCTGTAGATAGCATACTAGTTATATAATACCATGAAGGAAATAATTTTTAAAACATAACATCAAGTGTGCGGGTAGTAAAAGTACAGATAGATATATATATATATATATATATATATATAAAAATATATATATATAAATATATATATATATATATAAATATATATATATAAATAAATGATAGATAATAGAGAGGAAGGTAGATCACTGGAGGTAGAGATAAAGAAATAAATGAGAGTCTTGTGAGCCTGGGTGGTAGCCCACCCATGTAAGTGCACATATTACCATGTTCAAGGACCTGGGTTCATTCCTATGCTTCCCACCTGCAAGGGGGTGGATGCTTCATGAGTGGTAGATCAGGTCTTCAGGAGTTTATCTTTCTATCTCCTCCACTACTCACAATTTCTCTCTGTCCTATCCAATAAAATAGAAAGAAAAGGGGAAAATGGCCATCCAGAGTAATGGATTCATAGTGCTGGCACCAAACCCCAGTGATAACCCTGGTGACAAAAGACAAAGTCTTATGATCCGGGAGGTGGTGCAACAGAGAAAGTATTGGACTGTCAAGCATGAAGTTCTGAGTTCAATCTCTGGCAGCACACATCTGGTTCTTACTCTCTCTCTCTCTCCACTTCTCTAATAAATAAATAAACAATTTAAAAAAAGAACTCTTTTAATTACAAAAGCATGTATTACATATTCATGGGAAAGTAATAGAACATTTCCATTTTAAGACATGATCATATATTTTTAAAACATCTATTACTGAGTATGATCATATCATTATTTAGTTTTCAAAGATCATAAAATGGAGTGAAGTAATTGCTTCCTTGAAAGCACTAATATAATGCAATGGGAATTAGATTCCTGGCATAATTTAAGTATATGAAAAAAAAAAAAACACCAAAACCCGATATCAAGCTGAGAAGATAGCAAAATAGTGATGCAAAATATATTTGTGCCTGAGGCTCTGAGATCTTAAGTTCAATCCCCAGCACCCCTATAAACCAGAGCTGAGTTGTGCTCTTGTTATCTACCTGCCTATCTATCTGTCTATCTATCTATCTATCTATCTATCTATCATCTATCTTTTTCTATGTATCTCTTTCATTAAATAAATAAAATGTACCCTTATAGTGGACTGGGGAGACAACATATTGGTTATGCAAGAAGATTTTTACTATGCTTGAGGCTCTAAAGTGCCAGGTTCAATTCCACCACTGTAAGCCAGAGCTGAGCAGTGTTCTCATAAAAGAAAAAAAAAATACAAATAAACAAAACCACTTGTAACTGCATTCAAGGTCCACTTACTTCACTGAGTCACAATAGTCTCCCATCTTAATATGTCACTTATGTATACAAAGTCTTTTCCTATGTGGAAACATTTATAGATACAAGGGATTTGAACATAGACAACTTTTTGGGTTCATTTTTCATCCCATCACACCAACTGTGAAAATTCAACTATCTAATTCTAGCACTAGGGATGAATATATATACACTGTATCCTCCATACTAAGGCTGGCAAAATAGTTCCCTTGGATAGTGCATTACTTTGCCACCTGTGTGACCCAAATTCCAGCCTGGCCTCCAACACTTTAAGGAAGCATCAGTGTTGTGGTCTCTTTCACGTTCTCTCCATAAGTCTCTATGTCTATATGTAGAAAACAAAGGAAAAAAAACTGAATTACATCTCCCGCTGGGAATGAGTTTTCCAAACCTCCTCCCTACTTACTTGCAAAATAACTCTAGTAATGCCTTTCAGCTATTACTTCCATTTCCTTTGTCCCAAACTTTTAGCATTTCTCTCCTCATTTACTCATTCAATGACTACTGTGGGGTTTACGTGTTTGTGAGAAGTGAAGGGAAAGTCTCCATGAAAAGATAACATGGATATAATAAGACATGTCCTGAAGTCATTCATTTAGCATTTATCAATTACATGCAGTTATGATTGAGAGAACAATCTTGAAGCACTTTTTGGAGGTGGGAGATGAAATAGCAGTAGAGGAATGACAGGATGTCATCTGTTCAGCATCTTCAGAAGGTTGTATCTATGAATGGAGATTAACAGCTGGAGCTCACCTTCCTTTTGATACCTGTCTATTCCTCCTCTTCTTCCCCTCCACCCCCAGGCAGGCAAGTACACAGAGAACATGAGAAATCTGAGTGGGGGCCACATATCCGAGTTTGTTCTGGTGGGCTTCCCTACTTCCGCACCCTTCCAGCTGCTCCTTTTTGCCCTCTTCCTTGCAATCTACCTGTTGACGCTGTTGGAGAATGCACTCATCATTTCTACAATCTGGCTCACGCCAAGCCTCCATCGCCCCATGTATTTTTTCCTGGGCCATCTCTCCTTCCTGGAGCTGTGGTACATTAATGTCACAGTTCCCCGGCTCCTGGGAGCTTTTCTTATGCAGAACTGTAAGATCTCCTATGTTGGTTGCATGACCCAACTCTACTTCTTCATTGCATTGGCCTGCACCGAATGTGTCCTGTTGGCCGTCATGGCTTACGATCGCTACCTGGCCGTCTGTGAGCCCCTTCGCTACCCCAGTCTCATGTCTTCCAGGCTGGCCACTCGCCTGGCTCTTTCTTCTTGGGGTAGTGGCTTCTTCAGCTCTATGATGAAGCTGATTTTCATTTCTCGCCTGTCCTATTGTGGCCCCAACATCATGAACCACTTCTTCTGTGATATCTCCCCACTGCTGAATCTCACCTGCTCTGACAAGGAGCAAGCAGAACTGGTAGACTTCCTCTTGGCCCTGGTGATGATTCTGCTCCCCCTGCTGGCTGTGGTTTCATCCTATGCAGCAATCATTGCAGCCATCTTGAGAATTCCCACTGCTCAAGGGCGCCGCAAAGCCTTCTCCACTTGTGCTTCTCATCTCGCTGTGGTTATCATCTACTACTCCTCCACACTCTTCACATATGCACGACCCCGAGCTATGTACACCTTCAACCACAACAAGATCATCTCTGTGCTCTACACTGTCATTGTCCCCTTCCTCAACCCAGCCATCTACTGCCTGAGGAACAAGGAGGTGAAGGATGCCCTCAGAAAGGCGGTGCTGGGAAGGTGTCTCTCCCCTCAGGGTGTCTCAAGCTGATCCATGGCAGAACCAGGTGGGAAGGAAGGGGCTGGCTTTTGGTGTAAGAGGCACCTGAAGAAATTGTACAATAGGCTTAAAGAAAATACACATTCGTTTTCCTAAAGATGTATTTATTTTTGTAACAGAGAATAAAAAACATGAGAGTACTACTCAGCTCTAGGACACACAGTGCTAGGAAGGGAATCTGGGGCCTCTGATAGGCAAGTATGGTGTTCTATCATTGGGCTATCTTCTCAGGCCAAGAACTATAAATTTCAATTAGTGCCATGCTTTTCTAACTATTCTTTGGGAACCTACTGATAAAAACATAAGGTTATGAATCATTGATCCTGTATAGGAGTTTCCAGATTAAGGTGAGTTAACTACCTAAAACCAAGAAAGATTGTGTGTATGTGTGTGTGTGTAGGGGGGGTGTTAAAATGTAGATTTCTAGTAAAGTTAATGGAGAGATTAAGAACACATCTAGCCTGTGATTTGCCATGCGTAATCTTCAATTTTATGGGACCTCTTAGTTCAAACCAACTGGAGATTTTTTTTTTTTATTATTCTAGACTGAACCTGTTTTTTTTATGAACAAAGAAATATGAGGAAAGGAACTTGCTGGTAGAAATATCAAGAAAAAAAGAAAACAGTTGGTGATAGTCATTTGAAAGACCTAAATTTTCAACCTTTAATTCTCCCTTCAGAAAAATGAGGTATGACTATACCCCAAGAACAAAGACTAATGACAGCTGATGAGTGCTCTCCCTCTCAGCACATACCCGTGGCATGGATAGCAGGTAGAAAGGGTCGTGCTCATATGCAGTTAGGTGCTTGACAAGGAGCAGTGCATGGTTGTCTGTCCTAAACCAGGTTTGGGGGAAACAAATGATTGTTCATTAAAAATATCTATATTACTGATCAATGATTATATAAACTTACTCTGAATCTAAAATAATCTCAAATTCTGGCACTTGAAAATATTTAAATTGATGTAATTATTATTATTTATCTCCAGGGTTATCGATGATTCTCAGTGCCTGCACTACAAATCCACTGCTCCTGGAAGCCACTGTTTTCCCATTTTTCATTGGGTAGGACACAGAGAAATTGAGAGAGGAGAGACAGACAGACCTACATACCTGCTTCACCGCTTGTAAAGAGACCCCCCCCACACACACACAGGTGGGGAGCAGGGACTTGAACCTGGATCCTTGTGCAGGTCCTTGCACTTCATACTATGTGCACTTAACCCTGTGCACTACCACTCAGCCCCCTAAATTGGTGTATTTTTATGAGATTTCTCAATAGCTTTTTAAAAATTTATTTATTTATTTATTTAATTTTTTTTATTTAAGAAAGGATTAATTAACAAAACCATAAGGTAGAAGGGGTACATCTCCACACAATTCCCACCACCCAATCTCCATATTTTTATGGATAAAGAGGAAACACTGACAAAAACTGTAGGATAAGAGGGGTACAACTTCACACACTTCCCACCACCAGAACTGCATATTCCATCCCCTCCCCTGATAGCTATCCTATTCTTTATCCCTCTGGGAGTATGAACCCAAGGTCATTATGGGGTGCAGAAGGTGGAAGGTCTGGCTTCTGTAATTTTTTCTCCACTGAACATGGGCGTTGGCAGGTCAGTCCATACTCGCAGCCTGTCTCTCTCTTTCCCTAGTGGGGTGGAGTTCTGGGAAAGTGGGACTCTAGGACACATTGGTAGGGTTGTTTGTCCAGGGAAGTCTGGTTAGCATCATGCTAGCATTTGGAGCCTGGTGGTTGAAAAAAGAGTTAACATATAGAGCCAAACAAATTATTGACTAATTGTGAACCTAAAGGCTGGAAAAGTGCAGATGAAGATTGGGGGGGGGGGGTCTCCATTTTGCAGATAGTTTAGTAGTCCTGTTTTAGTTATATTCCAAAGAGCCCATGACTATACTAGGTTGTTTTTTTTTTTTTCTTTTTTCTGAGCCTGACGTCTGATATGCAAGTGGATCCAAGTTATTGTCTGGGGAGATGATGTCATGGGTGGGTAAAGGACCAGAAAGCTGGATCAGGGAAGAGAGTAGCTCCTAAATATGGGAAAGTTGTATAAATAATGTTGACTGTGAATCCCATCGATTTGGTCTGATCTGAGGCCCATATTCAGTTTATGAGCCTATGTGACCTCTATTTCTCTAGATCTGAGCTCACATTCTGTGGTCATGAGTTGGAACATTCCAGGCTGCCCTGATTTCAATACCCATCTTCCTCAAGTGTAGCATAGATTATGTTGTCCAGTCTCCCTTTGGAGACTGAAACATTGTCTACCATTGTTGATTCACATTGAGGGCAAGGTCATATGGGTGACCACAAAGGGGTCTATTATGTTGTTCCTGATAGAGATGAAAAGTAAAAATGAAGAGAGGTATCTATTTGAGGTCTAGGCCCATCATGTCTGTTTGGGAATCTCAGGACTCCCCGACTAGAGCACCAGCTGATGGGGTGGACTTCTTCTTCTAGCGTTTGCCCTCCTTCTGTAGCCAGTCAACAGCGTCAGGTTGAGCCTGATGTAAAGTTTCGAGACCTCCTTTGAATCTGGAGAGGTGGCAGTCGTTGACTATGTGGGTCATAGTCTGTCTGTTGCCACAGGGGTAGTTCGGGTTGTCCCTGGCTCCCCAGCGATGGAACACAGTGGCGCACCGGCCATGGCCTGTTCGATAGCGATTGAGGAGAGCCCAATCATAACGTGCTAGGTCAAAGCCGGGTTGATGCTTGCAGGGGTCTGTGATGAGGTGTTTGTTCTTTACCTCAGCTGACTGCCAACTCTGTTTCCAAGAGTCTGGAACAGAGAAGTTCAGTGTAGGCGTAGGGGACCAGATTGGGTGAAAAGACGTCAAGCGTTGGACAGGGTGGGTGAAGATATCCGTGTATATTGGCAGGTCCGGTCGAGTGTAGACGTGGGAAATGAACTTAGATGATGCCGCATCCCGACGAATATCTGGCGGGGCGATGTTGCTAAGAACTGGCAGCCATGGGGTGGCCTGATAATGACTAAAGTATGCTAGTCTCTTGCCCTTATTCAGCTTTTGCAGTCCTTGCTTTGCTAAAGTTAGCTTTGGAGTGAGTGAGGGAAGTACAATAGGAAGTAGGTGAGGAGGGCTTCTAAGTCTAAGTAGACACTATTTCATTAGGAACTTTATGGTGTCTTTTTAGGTCTTTCTACTTGCTTACTGCATATATTGACTCACTGCAGACTATTGTGCACTTTTGCTTTCAGGTGTATATTTTGCCCTAGTTTTTGGATACATGTAAACACATGCCCTATCTCATGGGACCTGGTCTATATCTAGGTTTTGGGACTTTGTCAGGAAGTGAACCATCTGAAATGGAATTAGAGAATCCTGTGAAAGGAAAGGTCTCACCCCAGTAATGAGGCTGAAGTGCTGACATTCCATGCCTGATGTCTCTGGACACGGTCTGAAGTGAAGCATGCTGAGGTGGTACTCGTGTTGATTAGGTTGGGATCAGCAGATGCAATATCATTTGGCACGAATTGAGAGAAGCATGCAGGAATGTGGGCCCCACATTACAGATTCTAGGACTGGGGGAAATATAGGCTCTATAGAGGAAGTGGGAGGTTCCTGCTGTCTTAGGGCTTAATAAGGCAATAGATAGTTATTGCCATAATCTGATTATTTGGCAATTGGGTTAACTTTGAAATATCCCTTTGTTAGGATTTGCTGCATTATATACAACATCACCATAATTTATGTCCTTTGACATTATTTTACCCCTGAGATAGGTTTAGTTTTCTGATCATCTGTTGATGAACTCTCTTTCCTTTTCACGAAGTCCTGGAAGCATGGGGTTTATGGTTAAACATTCTGTCCCTAGAACAAAGACATTTCATTTTGATCTGGTCCTGCCACTAACAAGCCCTTCTTATAATGAAAATAATTACCTCACATGCTTTTTGTAGCTATCAAATGATTTACTATATATAAATAAAAGAGCTAACACTATTTTCCTTATAGCTATGATATGGATTAATTTTTCCAGCTTTACTGAACTACAACAGACAACTACAATTAATTATAAGATTTTTAAGGCAGTCAGACTGTAGCACAGCAGGTTAAGCACAGGTGGTGCAAAGCACAAGGTCAGGTGTAAGGATCCCGGTTTGAGCCCTGGCTCCCCACCTGCAGTGGAGTCTCTTCAAAGGCAGTGAAACAGGTCTGCAGGTGTCTATCTTTCTCTCCCCCTCTCTGTCTTCCCCTCCTCTCTCCATTTCTCTCTGTCCTATCCAACAACAATGACAACAACAACAATGAAAAAACAACAAGGGCAACAAAAGGGAATAAATAAAATAAATATTAAAAAATGATATGTAAAGTGTATACAGTGATGACTTAGCACATTTAGCATTTCGGTTAATTTCTAGTTCTGATTTTCTAAAAACTTGAGTTTACAATGCAACATTGTTTTGGGTAAAGGTAATCCTGGATTTGTAGAAGGTATCTAAATTGGAAGATAATAAAAGTCTAGACATACCTGATGGATTATCATAACTTCCGGTAGCTTTTGTAGCTTGAGGATCTGGAGGCTGTGGCTTCTGTGAAGCAGTTAGTCATCAGAATTTGGCTTTAGAAAGGAAGAAAGAAAAACAGGAAGGAAAGAAGGAAGGAAGGAGGAAAGAAAGAAAGAAAGAAAGAAAGAAAGAAAGAAAGAAAGGAAAAGGAAAGGAAAGGAAAGGAAAGGAAAGGAAAGGAAAGGAAAGGAAAGGAAAGGAAAGGAAAGGAAAGGAAAGGAAAGGAAAGGAAAGGAAAGGAAAGGAAAGGAAAGAAAGAAACTGACTTTTATGGAATTTGAGCTAGACTCTGAATCCCAGAGTCCAGGTTCTTATTTGCTAGTGTTCTCCTGCCATACAGGAGAAATCCTTGTTGCTGTCCTGCTCACTATTGTGTTTCTATCCTGAACTTCTCTAGCTGAATATGAGGCCAAGCATGGTCTTAATAGTGCGTGTGAGGTTAGGGTAAGAGGGCCTCTCAGCGGTGAAGCAGGTCTGCAGATGTTTATCTTTCTCTCCTCCTCTCTGCCTTCCCCTCCTCTCTCCATTTCTCTCTGTCCTATCCAACAACAACAATAATAACTACAACATTAAAACAACAAGGACAACAAAAGGGAATAAATAAATAAATATTTTTTAAATAAAAATAAAAAAGAAGGCCTCTCATAGGGGGCTCGGAAGTGGTGCACCTGGTTAAGCATGCAACCATGTGCAAGGACCTGACTTCAAGCCCCAGGTCTCCACCTGCAGGAGGAAAGCTTCATGAGTGGTATAGTAGAGCTGCAGTTGTCTGTCTCTCTCTCTCTCCATTATCCCCTCCCCTCCTAATTTCTTTCTATCTCTATGCAATCATAAATAAATAAATTTTCTGCATAAGCCCTAGAGATCCAAGCAATGTCTACCCCATTTGAGTAAGTCTGATGCGTAACTAATAGAGCATACACTTTTATTAGGGAGAATATAATCCTATTGATAATGACAAAATATAAGTCACTGTGGGGCAAGGTTAGTGGTTAGGGAGACTTACTGTCTGCTAGACTTTCTGCATGTGAGGTCTTCTTAATTATATTTTTTAAAAAATTTATTTATTTATGATTGCATAGAGATAGAAAGACCCTAAGGTCCCTATTTTTATGTGCTCTATGCCTACTTTATGGTTCTCATTTATTAAACATTTGGTCCTGCTTTCCAGCTTACTGCATTTCAGCCACCAAGTTGCAGACACTACTAGGATTCCATCTTGACTTCCCTAGGTGCATCTCCTCACCAAAGCTTCCTGGAACTTCACCTCTCCAGAGCCCTACCCCTACTAGGAAAATATATAGAAAGGCTGGGGACATGGATTGACCAGTCAATGCCCATGTCCAGTGGAGAAGCAATTAGAGAAGCCAGAACTCCCACCTTCTGCGTCCCAAAAAGAATTTTGGTCTATACTCCCCCACCCGCCCCAGAGAGATAAGCAATAGGAAAATTTTCAGTGGGGGGGGGGGGGATGGGACACAGAACTCTGGTGGTAGGAGCTATATGGAATTATACCCCTATTATCTCACACTGTTGTAAATCAATATTAAATCATTAATAAAACATTTTTTTAATTATTTTTATTTTTTTATTTAAGAAAGGATTAATTAACAAAACCATAGGGTAGGAGGGGTACAACTCCACACAATTCCCACCGCCCAATCTCCATATCCCACCCCCTCCCCCGATAGCTTTCCCATTCTCTATCCCTCTGGGAGCATGGACCCAGGGTCATTGAGGGTTGCAGAAGGTAGAAGGTCTGGCTTCTGTAATTGCTTCCTTGCTGAACATGGGTGTTGACTGGTCGGTCCATACTCCCAGTCTGCCTCTCTCTTTCCCTAGTAGGATAGGTCTCTGGGGATGCTGAGCTCCAGGACACATTGGTGGTGTCTTCAATCCAGGGAAGTCTGGCCGGCATCCTGATGACACCTGGAACCTGGTGACTGAAAAGAGAGTTAACATACAAAGCCAAACAAATTGTTGAGCAATCATGGACCCAAAGCTTGGAAAAGTGGAGAGGAAGTATTAGGGAGGTACTCACTGCAAACTCTAGTATACTTCTGCTTTCTTACTTTGGTGCCATACTCCAAACTCAGTCAATTTCTGCTTTGCGTTTCTACTTCTTTTTTTTTTTTTACATGCATAACATTCCCCAGATTCCCATTTAGCAATACAACCCCCACTATTTCATTCATCATTTTTCATGGACCTGTATTCTCCCCACCCACCCACCCACCCCAGAGTCTTTTACTTTGGTGTAATACTCCAATTCCATTTCAGGTTCGACTTGTGAATAAAACATTTTTTAAAAAATGAAGAAGACACTCAAAAAAATGGTAGATTCTCTCAGACTCTCACAAATACACAAGCATAAATGCACACCCACACTGCAAAGGCACATACTATATACAACCCACCCCCCTCACTTCCCTCACTCTCCTTGTTTTCAGAGGTTAATAGAAAGGGAGGCCAGTGAGCTTCAAGTCATACTATCATCTCTCTTGAGCCTGGAGATTCCATAAAGCTTGCTAACTCTGGGCTCTGTACTCCCCCAAGGTACCCCGCCCCAAGCCAAAGAAGGACAAATATTTTCCTATGGGACTATGTCTAGGGAGGGTCCCTTGTGGCATAGGGAGGAGGTTCCTACTCAGGTAGCAGCTAGGAAGAAGGAGGAGCACAAATATATTCTTTCTTCACCCCCACCAGTTCAGAAACACTGTGACTTGGGGACATTGTCACCTCCTACTCTTCATAACCTTTTTTCATTCCTTGGGTCAAGCTGGCCAGGCCTGACCAGACTGGGGAAGGAGCCATAAGTCACGTTGAGGAAATGGTGAGCTGTAAAACGAACTTAGGGATTCCAACAGGGTACTCTAATCAGGCTTTAATTACTGATCATTATGAAGGGAAGGAGAGAACACTTTTCATTTATATCAGGGACTTGGAATTTTTTTTTTTTTTTTTTTGCCTCTAGAGTTATCACTGGGACTCAGTGATATCACTACAAATCCACTGCTCCTGGCAGACATTTTTCCAATTTATTGTATAAGACAGGGAGAAAATGAGAGGGAAGGGGGAGCTAGAGAGGGAGAGAGAAAGATAGATACCTGCAGACCTGCTTTGCCACTTGTGAAGCTTTCTTCCTGCAAGTGGGGAGTTGGGGCTTGAGCCTAGATCCTTGAACAGGTAATATGTATGCTTAACTGGGTACATCATTGCCCAGCTCCCCAGGATTTTATTGTATTGATGTTTTGAGTAGTTGTCTGTTTTGAGAGTATGAAGAGGTGGCGAAGCCACAAAATGTAGTTGGTGAGTGAATCTAGCAGCTTTGATTCAATAGATGCTTTGACACACATTTAATATTCCTGGTGGAACATGTTAGAGGCTCAGAGTTTGTCTGGTCATGGGATTTGCAGAGTCTTGTAGGGATCTATTTCAGTGGAACAGAACCAGGTCTCTAAAATTGCCTTGTGGTCTCCTGAAGATACTTAGTGCACAGCCTGACTCCAAGCAGCGCAAGTATAGGATTCCTAAGCAACTGACACATGCTAGAGGCAGGAAGAACACAAGTGACATGGAAAGCAGAATGAGCAAAGATATGTCTGTGATGAGTGGTGCATGGAATAAATGTGTGTGTGTGTGTGTGTGTGTGTGCGCGCGCGCGCACCTATGTTAAGTGAGGGATAGCAAATGAAATAGTCATTGCTTTTCAGATGACTTGTGCCTCCTCAGAAAATAAAGGAGAAGATCGCATCCCTTTCTAGACCCAGAAGAGAACACAGAAAGATTCCCCTTAGGATGTTCATGCCAAAAATGCACTCTAAGGTCACATTCTCTCTCAATGGGGGAAATTTAGATCCACTGTGAAGATAAAAGTCATATCCAAGGGAGACCCAAAGAAGTGAAGTCACTTTTCCAAGTAGACCTGGATGGAAAGAAAACTTTGACATTTCGAATTATGACTCTGAAAGGTCATATAGGTAGGGTGTCAGTGACCAGGTATATGGAATAACAACTTCTCCTTGAAGTCTTTAGATACTGTGGAAACTAAGGGGTGCTGGGTTTTCTGTTTACAGCTCTGAATTTAGTTTTGCTCTAAGCAAACTCAGTCAACTCCTCACTGAGCGGGGAAAAAAGGCTAGAGCTGTCTTCACTTGACTCTATGCATTCTAACAGGTTGAGTTTTTGCTACTGTAACTTATTTTCCAAGCACAATGCTTTTAGGACCAGAACAGCTTTTAAGATGTTTTAAATATTTATTTATTGAGGGGGGGGGAAGAGAAACACTTTGGCACATACAATGCTGGGGATCAATCGCAAGACCTCATGCTTGAGAATCCCAAGTATTATCTACTGACCTATTTCCTAAGACATAGGACCAGCACAATTTAGTACTCAGAAAAAGGAGATTCAAGGAGAAAATATTTCCTTAATTCATAGACCAACCTCTACCCACTCATATAGCAAAAGCAGTAGGAAATGCAGAGAAATATGAATATTTAATATTAAGTCTGTCATTAGTCAAATAGTAGTGTGACCTTGGAACAAATTTAAATTCTCTGGGCCAAGTGGGCACTATGACATTCAGCTGTGTTAACTCCTGATTCTAAGGTTTGGATGGGAGACTATTCAGTTATCATCAAAAGATGGGCAAGAGTTAGGTATTGCTGCCTGAGGAAATATTCCCATTGGCCAACACATCCTCTGGGAATAAAACTCAGCAGAACTACTGATGAACCAAGGCTATGAGAGGCCCTTCTCTTATATCTGCCAGACAGATTAACAGTCTTGATGACATTAGTGTTTATGGAAACACTAGACATGACTCAGAAGAGCAGGTTCCAGAGATGAGTAGTCCAGATGCTCATGTACACACACTGTATGTGGGTCTGGCAATACATTGGCCTTCCTTATATGCCAATTTCCTGTTTATTAAAATGCAACAATCCTACCTGTGTCTGGATATACATGCAAGAAACCATTACAGTCCCATCGGCCATTAATTGCACATATGTGTCTATGCCCACACATAGACAAAAGAGGTGGAGGGGAAGTTTTCAGCATCTGCTGTGGTCACTCTGAGCTTCCCAATGCTTTCCTCTTTGGTAGAAGGACAAATTAGCTCAAAGTTCTGTTTCTGCTCACATGACTGAACTTCTCAGTAGATGCTCTTAATAGAACATTGTATGTTCCCTTCTTTACTCTTTCTTATTTATCTCTTCATTGTCATGGCAATATGTCTGGGAGGGCTGTGTGAGGAATTTGCATTTGTGTTGCAAATAGAGGAAAAGTGAAGGAAAGACTCTCCTGGTAACAGTCCCTCCCACTGGTCTACTAATACTTACACTTAAAATTAAATAAGCTGTTTCAAGTTCCAGCTTCAAGCCAATGACTATCCTCTCAGAATGTCTCTGCCTATAAGCCCTGAGAGCCTGTGCATTCTCTTTTCTGGGACTCATTCATGGAGGCATGAGATCGGGTTGAGTTCTTCTATGAGGTCTGAAAAGAAGTAACTTTGGGGTATTGTATGCTACATGTTTATTTCCAGTACATAAAAATGCATCCAAGGACAGAGCCCAGGACATAGTGTGGGGGGTTGGAGTCCTAGTCCTATGAACAAAGGACATGCTGCTCAGACATCATCTTTATCCCTTGGTAGATAGAAACCTCAGTTTCATCTGTCCATTGGCTAACAGATGGAGAAGGGGTCTGAAATGTCCTTAGGTTGATCTTTGAAAAGCTGGTGAAAGAGAGAGGAAGAGAGAGAGAGACTTGAAGCACTGCTCATGAAGCTTCCCCATGCAGGTGGGGACTGAGGGCTTGAACTGAGGTCCTTATGCATGATAACACGTACGCTCAACTGAGTACACCATTGCCTGACCCCCTTAGTAAAGTTTTACAACCTCATTTATTTATGTTTTGTTTATTTATTGGGTAGAGGCAGAGAGAAATTGTGAGGGGAGGAGGAAATAGAAAGGGAGAGAGACACCCATAGCACTGCTTCACTGCTCATAAACTTTCCTCCTCAGAAGATGGGGACTGAGGACTTGAACCTAGGTCCTTGCACGTTATAACATGTACTCTCAGTGTTTCGCTGACAGTCCCAACAACCTTGTTAAGTGAAAAAAAAAATCCAAGAAGATCCTCCCCATTATTATAGCAGATAATGCTGAAGAATTAGGTCCCATGACCCCTTTTCATGGATTGTAGGAGGACTTATCTCTCTCCTTGTCTACCTCCACCTCCACCTCCACCTCCACTTTTCTCAATTTTTTTTTGTCTCTATAAAAGTAAATGAATGGGGGCCAGGTGGTTGTGCATCGGGTTAAGCACACATAGCACAAAGCACAAGGACCAGCATAAAGAGCTCAGTTCCGACCCGGCTCCCCACCTGCAGGGGGGGATCTCTTCACAAGCTGTGAAGCAGGTCTGCAGGTGTCTATCTTTCTCTCCTCCCCTCTGTCTCCTCTCTCAATTTCTCTATGTCTTATCCAATGACAGCAATGACAACAATAACAATAACAACAACAATGATAAACAACAAGGGCAACAAAAGGGAAAAAATAGCTTCCAGGAGCAGTGAATTCTTAGTGCAGGCACTGAGCCTCAACAATAACCCTGGAGGCAAAATAAATAAATAAATAAATAATAAAAACAAATGAACAAATAAAAGCAGAGAGGGTGGTGGTAGATAGCTAACAGTTATGCAAGTAGATTCTCATGCCTGAGGTCCCAAAGTCCCAGGTTCAATTCCTCCAACACCACCATAAGCCAGTGTTTTGATCAGTGTTCTGGTAACAAATAAATAAATAAGTATTTTTAAAGACATTAATCATACTTTCCCAAGTATTGGGAAAGCACAGATCTGAAGTGAGGACCCTAATTTCACTTCCATGTGTCCTTTAACTAGTTAGTCCTCTTGGCCTAATTTGATTTAAGAAAAAAGTTGAATATTAGCTCTTAAATAACAACCTCATGTATTGTTATGTGGAAAACTGAAACATATCATGTATGTACAAACTATTGTATTCACTGTCAAATGTAAAACATTAATCCCCCAATAAAAGGAAAAATAAGCAATAAATAAGTTAATTAAATAATTAATTAGTTAATTAACTTCTATCCTAAAAAATAAATAAAATAACAACCCCAGTTTTATGCCAAAGTTTGAATTATAAGCCTAATTTAGGAGAAACCAAGTAAAGTCAGGGGGTTCTGCTAGGGTGAATTCAATGGTAATGATTCCATGAATGTCAAAGACTCAAGCAGGTATGTGGACAAGGGAATTAATTTTTTGTTTGTTTGTTTTCATAGCCAGTTCTGGTCCCCAAAGACCTGGAGAACTACACAGCCACCACACACTTCATCCTCCTGGGTTTCCCCACACGGTTGGCCATGCAGCGGCTCCTGTTCTTAGCATTCCTGGTCGCCTACCTGCTGACTCTGCTGGAGAACTTCCTCATTATCCTGGCCATTCGCAGTGATGGCCAGCTGCACAAGCCCATGTACTTCTTCTTGAGCCACCTGTCCTTCCTGGAGATGTGGTATGTCACCGTCATCAGCCCCAAGATGCTGGTGGACTTCCTGAGCTGGGACAAGAGCATCTCTTTTCAAGGCTGCATGACTCAGCTCTACTTTTTTGTAACCTTTGTCTGCACTGAGTATATCCTTCTGGCGGTCATGGCCTTTGACCGCTACGTGGCCATCTGCAATCCACTGCGCTACCCAGTCATCATGACCACCAGGCTGTGCGGGGTTTTGGCCGGGGGGTGCTGGCTCTGTGGCCTGGTGACAGCCATGATCAAGATGGTCTTCATCGCCCGGCTTCACTACTGTGGCACGCCCCGCATCAACCACTACTTCTGTGACATATCCCCATTGCTAAACGTGTCCTGTGAGGACTCCGCCCAGGCTGAGCTGGTCGACTTTTTCTTGGCTCTCATGGTCATTGCAGTGCCCCTCTGTGTGGTGGTGACATCATATATCATCATCCTCACTACCATCCTCAAGATTCCATCCGCTCAGGGCCGCCAGAAAGCCTTCTCCACCTGTGCCTCCCACCTGACTGTGGTCACACTCTTCTACTCCACCACCCTCTTCACCTACACACGCCCCAAGCTCATGTATGCTTATAACTCCAACAAGGTAGTGTCTGTGCTCTACACTGTCATTGTCCCCCTCCTCAACCCTATTATCTACTGTCTGAGAAACCGGGAGGTCAAGACAGCCCTCAAAAAGACCATTCTGTGCAGAGGAAGTGGGGTCAGAGAAGATGCATAGAACAATGAGAGAACTTAGACCCTCTCAGGCCTGAACTGGGAGATGATTTGTACACTCTGCCTCCCACGTTATGAGTTTGAGCGCTGCTTCCAGGTGTGTGTGTGTGTGTGTGTGTGTGTGTGTGTGTGTGTGTGTACAAGAATAAATAGAGAACCATATCCCTGTTCCTAAGGGTGACTTCTATGCTAAATCAGCCAACAATTTTTAAACATTTTTAAAAGCTTTTTTTTTTAATAGAGAAGCATTATGGAAAAAGATGTTTCTCTATATAGTGTACCAAAATAAATTCCAGAGTGGATAAAAGCTTTAATACAAAGGCTAAAACTATCGTTCTGTTCAGATGGTGGTTCACCTGGTTGAGTATATACATTACCATGCACAAAGACCCAGGTTCAGGATCTCAGTCTCTACCTGCAAAGGGGAAGCTTCATGAATGATGAGGCAGTGCTGTGGGTCTCTCTATCTCTTTATCTCTATATAGTTCCCTTTCTATCTCCCCCTCCTATCTCAATTTCTGTCTTATAAAATAAAATTAATTAAACTATTTTTCTGTTAGTTTAGAAAAGAGTCTCTCTCTCTCTCTCTCTCTCTCTCTCTCTCTCTCTCTTCATTTCTCTTCCAGAGCAGTGTTTAGCTCTGACTAAACATGGTGGTGCTGGAGATGAACCTGGGACTTTGGAGCCTCAGGTATGAAAATCTTTTGCATATTCCTTATGGTATCTCCCTGTTATTTTTTATTTGTTATTTTTTAACACATTATTGGTATGGAAAAAGAGGGAGGTATAGACAATGAAAAGAATGTGATTTGTAGCTTATAAAGATGTCCAAAAGAACAGAACAAATTTACAACAAAGAAGCTACAAATATTTACTATCTGTATGAAAATATACAATAGCCTTAAATATGAAAAAAAAATACTTTCAGATACCTGCATGCTTTATTTTGTTGAACTTTTACCTCCCCCTACACCACACCACCACCACTCACCAGAATGTGCTCTACAGATCTGAGGGTCTGAGGCTACTCTCCCTGAGTGATTCTCAGTATCTCTTTTCTAGCAGCACATGCTCACTTTGTCTCTGTGTCGTATATATAAGGGTGTATAGGTGTTTTTTGGACTTAATACCATTGCACACTTAATAGAATAAAGGATAGTGGCCACCTATTTTTTATGCACTGGGAAACTGAAAATTTCCTATGGCTCACATTATTATAATAGCTGTATTGTAATAAATTTTATTATACTGTTATGGGCCTGAACCTTATCATCTCTTAGGCCCCAATAAACTTGTAAAACTAATGGGAAAATGTCCAAAAATAGAAAAACAATAAACACAAAATATATATGTAGCCAGTAGAGGTTGAATTGTGTTCTCTTTCTTTCCTTTCTACACCTCCCCCACCCTTCTTTTTTTTTTTTTAATGCTGAAATTCTCATCTAAATGGTTAAGAAGTCAGCCTCAATTGGGATGGTCTTTATACAGAGGCATAAAAGGTAAAATAAAGGTCTGGGAGGGGGGTGGGGGGGGTACCCTTTATTCCAACATTACCAGTATCGTTATAACAAGGGAAATCTGAACAGAGACACTGACAGAGGTGAGCTCATGTTTAAACATGTAGGGGGAAAGACAATCATGTAATGAACATTGAGAGCAAAATGAATACTCCTGAACATTTCTTAAAGTGATTATTTTATATAAAAGACATCATTCATTGTGGATAGGTACAAAAATACAAGAACTCTTACCATGCTGCTTAAGATGATATGCTATTTCAAACTCTGGAATCAGGTTTGAGGAGAGAGCACAGTTGTTTATGGAGCAGATTTTTCACAACCAAGTACCAGAGATACCAGGTTCAATCCCTGGTCCCACCTTAAACTACAACAAGAACAAAAGCAATTTGGAAACATCTTTCCCCTTTGGTCATGTGGTCTCAAAGTTAGGAGTTTTAGGAGTTTGTATTTGACAGATAAGTCATGAACATGTATGTAAGCAAAAAATCAACTCAGCACTTGCAATAAGACATTATACAAATATAAATATCCTAAATTAGAAGGATATGTAAGATGTGGTTCACCTATGAAGTGGAATACTAAACAGATGTGAAAAAGCCATATATATTTTTTAAAAGTGATATTCTATAACTTTAACATCGACAATAAAGCATATGTGAGTTAATGACAATTGCAATTTCATTAAAATGTAAATATAGTTAAAGATATGGTCAAGAACTTCCGGGATAGCCTGAGGGTGCTTCTTCCCGAGCTAGTACTCTCTGGGTTGGAGAGAACTCAACTGGAGCCGATCTAGGCTGCTGTGTAGGAGAGGGATCAGGAACTCGTGCTGCACTAACTTCGCAGGAGATACACTCTGGAACTCTCGGAGCTGGAAAGCAATTTCCAAATGTCTTTAATCAGAAGAGCAGCTGTATTTATACTCTCCGAGTAGGGTGGAAACAGGATGTGACATAGAGAGGGTGGAGCGAAAAGTGACTGGTGGAAGATCAGGGAGAGGGGGCGGAGCAGGTGAGAATTCTACCACTGAACCACCAATGCCCTGGAGGGAAGGTGGTGCTTTATGTAAATGTAAAAGTGATTTATGTAAATAGACTGCAGCTTTGAGTGGGATCAAACCAATCCCTATACAGGCATACCGGTGCTTGGTTAAGCAGAAGCCAGGGGAGCTGGCATACTACCCCACAAAGAACAAGTACATAAATATCTGTGTGTGGAAGGCCTGAGCAGTGGTACACCTGGTTGGGAGCACACATTACAGTGTGCGAAGACTTAGGATTCAAGCCCCCAGCCCTTTCATATACAAGGAAAGCTTTTTATGCATATATGGTGAACTGGTAAGGAAAGGATCGATGGAAGACCATGGAAACCAAAAGAAAAGTTTATTGGAGAAATAAGATATATAAATCTCTATTGAGAAAGATCAAGAAAAATAAATGCCTCATTATTATTAGGCAATAAAGGAGCTATATTTATATATACTACAGACATGTAAGGAAACAATTTGAATGAGACTATTCTAATAAATTTGACATATTAAAAGGATAAGTTATTTGAAAAATAGACTTTCTAGGATCATTCAAGAATAAACAAATTAGCTGAATATTTTTATATCTATTAAAAAATACAGATTTTTGCAGTTAAATATATATATTTTTTCCAAATGAAACTCCAGTTCAGCTTAATTTACTGGAAAATATCACAAAACATTTGCTATTATGGTATTCTTTTAATGGGAATGAAAATTGGTTCAGCATTTATAGAAAATAGGATGGAGATTTCTAAGAAAAAAATGACATTAGACATTCACTTCAAAGAGAGAAAATAGTAAATAAAATGAGATCTGCACCCCTATTTTTATAGTAGCACTACACACAAAGCCAAAATATAGAGTCAATATAAGTGCCCATCTACAGATGAATAAGTAAAGAATCAGGGTTATATATACTGAATAGAATCTGACTGAGAAAGGGAAAGCAGTTCAACAAGAGAGAGATGGGCAGGGTATTTTAGGAACAAGATCATCTTCAGAATATCTTTAGGTTTGGAAAAATATCACTATCTATACCTTTCACTGTTCACTTAATTCTATCAAAGTGGATTTAGAAGCAGCATAAGTGATAAAAGAGGCTTATAGGAAGTGTGCGTGTTGGAACATGAGTCTGGGTAGAGGACAGAGCTACAGTGTCTGGCTCTATGACATTAGGAGGCATTTTTCAGTCCCCCTCAACAGTTTCCAGATTCCAGTTTAACAAGTCAATACCTTTTGTTTCATTTCCACTTTTCTGGTAACAGTGAAATTACCCACATCCAATGCAGAGCAGAAAATTCCTAGAATATCACAAAATCATTTTCTACTTGACCTACCAGATTTGCATTCTTTCTGAGACTCTATTTTGCGAAAGAGTTGAGTCAGTGTTTAGAACACATATGTTAAGGATAAGCACATATTTTGTATTACCAAGATGCAATGGAGCTGTGAGACTTCTTTTGTGAGGGTTTCTGAAAACAGAAATTGGATATTTAGTAAGTGGTTTTATTTATGGGAGCATTAAAGAAAAGATGAAAAACTTATGATCGTAGCAACACTATCCTGGAAGGCAGCCCTAGGAAACCAATACTCTGCTACTGAGCATAAGTACAAATTTGAATCCTTGTAGTCACTGCTGATTGTCTTCACATAATGTAAATAATGTTTACCACTCTATCCAAGACACACAGAATGGAATTGTAAAATAGATAGTCTGTTATCAATCTACTGATAGATTGTAAAATAGATAGTCTGTTATCAATCTATATCTATAGATGAGATATGAGCAGATATGGATATCCCAGTCTAGCACCAAAGGCAGTCATCTGAGGAATCAAATAAAATTGAGGTTGCCTTAAAGAATAACACAGTTAAACTAAAGTGATAAAAATGGTCTTTACTACACTAGGGCTGAGAGTATAAAATGCAATATCTTGTAGTCTGAAAGACATCAGTTCAGAGAAAAGCTGACATGGAAGACATCTGACAAGAAGACACAGGCTGAATTAAAATGCTTCAAGGACAAGGAAGATGCTTGTTTCCTGTCAGCTACAGTGTTGAATCCATTCTTGATGATTCATATGAAGAATTCCATTAGCAAAATGAAAAGAACCTTATAATCTCTAAGAAATTACCAGTATTTGGGGGCATAAGATAGTCAGAAAATCCCAATTTATCATGAAGATCAGAGCATTTGTTGGTTAGATTAAAGATGTAACAAAATGTGTATTAGCCTTCAAATATCTGAACACCACAAATCTTTAAATTGCAATACTAGATACAAAATGTTTAGTTTCTGAGACAGGCCAAAAGCTACACCAAAAATAGGAAGATATAGAAAACTGAACTTTATAAATGAAGCATTTTTAACAGAGAAGGCTTTCCTTTACACTGCTGCGGGTAGGCGTAATGCTGTAGGTAAGACTCCTGCAATAACAGGACAATTGGAAGATAGAATCTTGGTTCTTTTCTAACACTGCCAGCTCCTGGTTATTTAACAATTTTCAGTTAAATGCATTAGATTCTTCTCCATGGTATATAGGGAATGTTCCCACTAAGGCTTCCTACACTGAAGAGAATAAGATGTAGTTAGTCATTCTATACAGAATTAACATTTATAAAGCAGCATATAACTTCCACAGAGGCCTGGAAGAGACTAATATCACTCTCATTTAAGCATCCTAAAAAAGTACAAATTTTTGTGCCACCTAAGACTACTTGAGACTTACATTTGAAAAACAATCAATCCAAGTTCAATGCTGAATTTTGAAAATCTTACTGAAGTCATAGACCATGAGAGTCTTGCACTTAAGGGATTTGGAGTCTTAATTGATGGAAGTAAACAACATCATAAATATATTAACTTTCCATGTCTTTAGAAAGATTGACTTCAGAGATGTAAAATAGTCTCATTACAGGTTTTTGGGAAAGAATCCTCTTCTGCCAATCACTTTCCGAATGGCCAACTGAACATCTTTGTTCCTGAGACTGTACACCATGGGGTTCAGTAATGGGGTGACCACAGTGTAAGTCACAGTCACCAGCCTGTCTTTGCTGAATGAGTACTTGGATGAGGGTCTCAGGTAGACAAAAGAAGCACAGCCATAATGGACAATGACCACAGTGAGATGGGAGGCACAGGTGGAAAATGCTTTGAGCTTGCCCTCTGTGGAGGGGATCTTCACGATGGTGTGGACAATGAAGCCATAGGAGATGCAGATGAATGTCAAGGGGACCATTAAAGCTAGGACCCCACCAATGAAGATGATCAGCTCATTGACATAGGTGTCAGTACAGGCCAGCCTGATCACTGGGGAGATATCACAGAAGTAGTGGTTGATCTTGTTGGGGCCACAGTAAGGGAGCTCAAAGACTAAGAAGGAGCCTGTCATAGAAAAGAGAAAGCCAATGGCAGCACATGCAGCTGCCAGCTGACCACACACCTGCCACCTCATGAGGACAGGGTACCGAAGTGGGTGACAGATGGCAGCATAGCGGTCATAGCCCATCACCCCCAGGAGCATGCAATTGGTGACAGCAAAGCCAAGAAAGAAGAACATCTGAATGGCACAGTTGACAAAGGAGATAGTTCTGAGCAGAGACAGGAGATTGACCAGCATCTTGGGCAGGATGACAAAGGTGTAGCAGGTTTCAGAGATAGAGAGGACCCCTAGGAAGAAGTACATGGGTATGTGGAGGCTGCGGTCCAGGCGGATGACTGTCACGATGGTGATGTTCCCAGTCAGAATGACCAGGTACAGGCACAGAAAAACAGCAAAAAGGATCAGCTGGGTTTCCCCGAGGTTGGAGAATCCCAGCAGCAGGAACTCTGTGACAGAGGAGAAGTTAGTGTGGTGGGCTTGCTCCCAGACAGTCACCTGCAGGGAAAAGGGATGAGTGGGTGTTTATCCAGAATGATGCAGATGGCTCTCCTGGAGACAGAGGGACTCTACATAGGAAAAGGGGCAAGGATCTCTGCATCTAGGGGATGTCTTATCCATCAAAGGAATTAATGGAACTGTTCTTAAAATAGACCTCAAATTGCATCCGTTTCTAGTGATATTTCTGCATCTTTTATAATGTTATGTCTAAGAATATTTTCATATGTTCTGCTTTGAATTGAACTAAGGAACAAGACTGTCTGAAAGCTTCCTTGTGACACAGTAACTCTGCCTCCCCCCCCCCCTTTAACTTGTGTAACCATCCTTGTTTTGGTTTTCTCTCTGTAATGTAAAAATGTCAGTATTACTCTCTCCTTGTTTTTCTCATGAAAATGAAAACATGAACTAAAGCAAGTGCACATTCCCAGCTTCTTGAAAATGTCAGCTTCTGCTACACATGTAATTTAATTTTTAGGACATGGTTGCTAGTTTTTCTTAAGTTTACTTTTTTTGATTTACTTTACATATATAGTATTTAGCTCTATTTTTAAATATAGGCCTTTTTTCACAGAACTAGATCACATAACCCAGTTGTACATATTTTGTCATCAATAATGTGTTGATTTCTCTTCAACCTTTCATCTAAGCACACCACCTACTTTTGCTTTTGAGTGGGGGGAGTTGCAAATGACTATAGTGTAAATAGAAGTGAGTGGGAGATTTAAGTGGAATTAGAGAAATAGACTCTCAGGATCATCAGTTATGAGTTTACTGACTACTATCCCATAAAGTGGGACTAGTTTAGAATCTGCTGTGTTTAAAAATTTCAATTCAATGAGATCAAATTCACATCACCTCTCTTTAATATTAATCATTGTATTTCATTGTCCCAGTTTCCAGAAAGAACTAGATTTCTGACAAAACTTAACATCTCTCTGGTGTCGTTAATTAATATAAAAGACTTTAAAAACAATAGTTGAAGACAAATTTATAATGCAAGTGTGTTTTTAAAATGAAAATATTTAAATTAATGTAACTCAGTGGAAGAGACAATTTAAACAATTGTCCTTTCAGTCACCATATCTAGGTGTTTTCACCTTGGTTCTCTCACTTATGTGAATGTCCTGGAAACTAAGGGACCAGTTTGCTTGATCAAAGAGAAGAATAGTGACCTGTAGGCTAATGAGCAAATCTGATATGTTCTCTGACTACTGACGGCAGTACTTCCACTCATTCATTCTTGTTTCTATTGATCTATTGTCTTCACAGATGAGTCCATTTCATACAGTTTGATCATCTGTTTTATATCATTTTCTTAGGATAAATGAGCAGACTATCACTCATCACAGGATGCGAAGTCCCTTTGTCATTGTCATCAATTCTCTCTTCTCCTCAGACACCAATTCAATAAGTAGCTTTTCCACAGCAGGACTAAGTTTTCTCATGTCAAAGCATCTAACCTTGGTGCTTATTCTCCCTATCTGGAGAATAAGTGTTATTCTCACTATCTGGAAAACCTTTCTCCACTTTTCACATATTCTCCTTAACCCTGATGGAAACAGCAGCCTCTGACCACTCTGTCCTCCAACAGCGAATAGCATGAACATCTCTTCTCCTAATGAAAATTTCAGCTTTCTATGGTGTACTGGTGAATTGTGGAAGATAACAGCCTCCAGTTTTTCACACCCAAAGTATTTATGGTGTAATTTTTTCCAACCCTAACATATAGAGACAAATTGATCCTTAAAACTGAAGAGCAAATTGATTGCTAAATTATTTATTTATTTATTTATTTATTTATTTATTGTCTCCAGGCTTATCACTGGGGTTCGCTGCCTGCACTATGAATCCACTGCTCCTGGAGGCTATTTTTTCCCCTTTTGTTGCCCTTGTTGAATAATTTATTTTTAAATAGCATCTGTAAAGAGTTAATTCAAGTTTATGAAAGGGATGGTAAAATTTTAAGTATAGATATAGTAGATTTCTAGGAACAAAGATTCACTTTGCATCCTATCGGGTCTTACTGCAATGCACTCTATAATGTGGTGGGATTATATTACTCACATACAACCAATGAGTTGTAAAATATGAACCAGACTCCATTTTTCATGGTATCTCTGTATCACTATTTGAAATATAATGCACTTGTTTATTACATTTCTTTATACATCAGTTGGCAGGTAAGAAGACAAACTGCCCAGGGTCTTCTCTGAAGAATGCATTTACCTTGGTTCCCATCCCTGAGGCTTCTGCAGATCATATGTCCACAGAATCTTTAGAGAGTGAGATCTAAAAGTTGAAGAGTTTCTGTAAGGAAAAACAGGGTAGTTAGACTTTCACTGCTTTTACTTTCTCATTTACTCATTAGATTTTACAAATAATTTATTTATTGTTATATTTATTCATTTATTTATTTATGAGAGAGATAAAAGCACTACTTAGCTCTGGGATATGATGGTGCCGGGAATACAACATAGGACCTCTGGGGTCACAGGTTTGAGAGTCAGGTGTTCCACCTCTAAGTTTTCTCTCTAAACTTTATCAGACTTTCTGAATATGTCACTGTCAACACAGAAGCATTGTATGAGGTTTTCAAGAATGAAAGTAGAAGGAACAAATGCTAAACATTCATTCTTGACAGGAGGTTACAAGTATCAGCTCTATCATTTTCAGCTGTCTAGAGAGGACTTTTTAAAGGAGCCTGTCTCTTAGAGATAGCTTATAGGAGGGGAAGGGTATAGGAGGGCACACCTGGTTGAGTGCACATGTTACAATGCCCAAGACCTGAGTTCAAGCCCACAGCCCCTAACTGCAGGGACAAAGCTTTGCTGGTGGTGAAGCAGTGTTGCAGGTGTCTCTCTGTTTCTATCCCTCTCTATTTCCCCTTACTCTCTCAATCTCTGGCTGTCTCTATCCAGTAAATAAATAAAGATGATTGAAAAAATAATAATAAAAAGAATCTCAAAAAGAGATAGATGATAATGATAGATAGATAGATAGATAGATACATAGATAGACAGATAGATAATTGATAGATAGTTTATAGGCAGGGAGTCCCTCCACCTCATGGTCTCAGTACTTTTACAGGCAAAAACATTATTAACATTTGTTTAAAGCTATCCCTTGTCTGTTCCAGCTCTGTCAAGAAGGTCTCATTTTATTGTGATTTCATACTAAATTCTAAAGTATCTTCTATTTCCTTAAGCTACCTCATATGCAACCATACCTTGCTCTCTACAATGCTTTGCTTTTACCAGCACTAGCTGGATGCACATACCTGAGTTCATGGGATAATCAAACTACATCCAAAGTTACCACTGGTGACTGAGACCTCTCTTTCCATACACATAAACATTACACTCACTCAATTTCCCACAGAAAGAATCCAAGAGGGGTTAGTTCCCTCTGTTCCTTGACACATAATAATTAGAATCTACAGAAATCTAATCAAATATGGTTTAAAAATCAATGTTCTACACTCATTTATATTCTTCCATAGTTCTGCTCTGCTCTATTCCTCTTAACCACTGACAGCCCAAATTGTATCTTCCTACCTCTGCTGAGAATTCTGAGAAATATCCCCCAAAACACCACTGAAGAACTTTTCTTCAGTCTCATCAGTTGTAGGCTCAACATACTGGCTCACATGTGCTCTTCCCTAAACTCCAGGGAGCTATTAGGACAACCTTTTTTTTTCTCCTTTGGCCCACTTCCAGTCCTTCTTTCAATGACTAAGGAGAACTGAAGAACACAGAGGACCTCAAATCTCACAGGTCAAGAGACCAAAAAGGGAATGGGAGAAAAACTACCATTGACAATTACTTAGCCATTGTCCCAAGTCACCTGCTGTCTCATTAAGAGCTAGATTGGAGGCTATTGCAAATTACAGAAAGAGAACATAATATGGAAAACTTGTCCCATATTTATGAAGACACTCAGGTTTTCTTTTCTGAAGCTTTCTGAAGTTCTATTCTTCCTTGACGCTTAGCTAAAGAATATGTCTTGTTCTAGTATAGTGATTAATGTTGGCATGGGGAGGTGTGTCATGGAACTTTGAAGGTGGGTAGGAGGTGGAAATATGCCCCTGTAATCCCCATAATCCTATAATCTTATATTAAACTAATAAAATGTTCATTAAATATTTTTTTACTTAAAAAAATTTTATTTATAAAATGGAAATATTGACAAGACGATAGTATAATAAGGGTGAATTTCCACACAATGCCCACTCCCAGAACTCTGTATCCAATTCCATTCCTATTCCCTATTCTTTATTCCTCTGGGAGTATGGACCCAGGATCATTATGGGGTGCAGAAGGTGGAAGGTCTGGATTCTTTAGTTGTTTCCCCAATAAAAATGGGCATTGACAGGTCTACTCAAAAAGGCTTGCTCTATCATTTCAAAAGAGGAACAACATTCTCCAAAATGTATTGTCTGCACTGGTACTCAGAGCAAAAGGCTGGAAAGGGATGGTGTCTTGTCTATAAATCTGAGCCATTGAAGCACAGTATCGAAAAACAGGTCTGAAAATTGAAGGTAAATAGTGTAGTGACTCAAGAAAACTGAGAGGGGCTGTGGGATTGGTGAAAACTCTGTTCTAGAGGACTGATGATAGTGCAGCAGCTTAAGCGCACATGACATGAAGCTCAAGGACAGCATAAGGATCCAGGTTCAAGCCCCAGGCTCCCCACCAGCAGAGAGGTCATTTCACAATGGTGAAGCAGGTCTGCAGGTGTATTTCTTTTTCTCCCCCTTTGTCTCCTCCCACCTCTGTATTTCTCTCTCTCCTATCCAGCAACAGCAGCAATAATAACAACAAGGGGAAAAAAAAAAAGAAACAAATGGTCTCCAGGAGCAATAGATTCGTAGTGCAGGCACTGAGTCCCAGTGATAACCCTGGAGGCAAAACAAACAAACAAACAAACAAGCAATCAAACAACCCTCTTCTACACTTGTGTGGCCTTTTTTGTCTATTTTCCAAACCTTTCTTTGAAATTATGTTCTAAGTTAAATTCTCTCTTTGTATTACAATTCATAAGGCATATTACAAGGATGTAGAACAATACTTAGCTTGGTAACTACTGATTGGTAGCTCAGTAGTATTCTTAATATTGAGCATATATAAAATGAACACTCTCTAGCTATGCTCTAGTCTCTCATAAGACCTTGCAGTAGACAAAAATTGGGAGCTTAAAAGCAAATGAAAAACAATAAATATACCATGGATATAAAAAATGAAACAGGAAAAGAAGATGTCTTAAATTTACATTTAAAATACCTTTGGTTTTTCATATGAAAAATCACAACAGTATAGTAGGAGGAAACAGAATCCATTAGAAGAAATAATTAAAAAGTTAAAGAAATGGGATCTGACTTGATTTAATCCAGGAATTTTCTTACGTCACTAAGCTGATTTTTTTTTAAATTTATTCATTCCCTTTTGTTGCCCTTGTTGTTATAGTTATTATTACTGTCATTGTTGTTAGATAGGATAGAGAGAACTGGAGAGAGGAGGGGAAGAGAGAGAGGGGGAGAGAAAGATAGACACCTGCAGACCTGCTTCACGGCCTGTGAAGCAACTCCCCTGGCAGGTGGAGAGCCAGGGGCTCGAACTGGGATCGTTATTCCTGTCCTTGCACACCACGTGCGCTTAACCCACTGCGCTACTGCCCAGCTCCCAGATAAGTTGAATTTTGACTGAGAAGTCTGTCCCTCGCAAGTGTCTTTATCTATAAGCAGCATTTCCTCCTCAACTGTACTAATACTCGTGGGTCTTGATGCTTCCACATTTTTCTTCACATATCTCTATGCTTTATCTCCAGGAGAAATTATTTCTCTTCTGCTAAATATTTATCACCAACCTTAGGATATGGTCTGAAACATAATAGGCATTTTTTAAAAGATAGCTTGGAATTGGTTTAAATCTTAAGAAATAATTTTAGGGAGTCGGGCTGTAGTACAGCGGGCTAAGCGCAGGTGGCGCAAAGCACAAAGACCGGCATAAGGATCCCGGTTCGAACCCCGGCTCCCCACCTGCAGGGGAGTTGCTTCACAGGCGGTGAAGCAGGTCTGCAGGTGTCTATCTTTCTCTCCTCCTCTCTGTCTTCCCCTCCCTCTCTCCATTTCTCTCTGTCCTATCCAACAACAACAACAACAATAATAACTACAACAATAAAACAACAAGGGCAACAAAAGGGAAAAAAAAATAAAATAAATATAAAAAAAAAAAAGTTAAGAAATAATTTTTAAAAAGGTATATGGAAATACATTCACATAGTATAGACAAGTAAGTTTCTACAAAATTGTCGCAGGAATTCAATGGCAGTAGGATAATCTTTTCAATATGATACATTTGGGGAGAATGGAACATGCAGTCCTTTGTCAAAAGGACCAGATTTGATTTAACACATACAATTGCATGGTGTAAAAATTAACTCAAAGTGGATAATAACTTTTTTTAATTGTTGGTGTTGTGAACCACTGGAATGACTAATATCTTCATTATTATTATCATCATTATTTAATTGGGGGATTAATTATTTATAGTAAATGCAGTTGTTGGTACAAGTATAAATTTTCTATTTTCTGTAAAACACTCTTAACACCAGTCTAGGTCCTCCTCCACTATCATACATCAAGACCTAAAGCTCCCTCTACTCTCCAGAGTTTCTTTACTTTGGTTTCCTTTACTATGGAGCAATACACCAAAGCCAGCCCAAGTTCTGCTTTTTGTCTCCCTTTCTGTTCTTATTTCTCAAGTTCTGTCTATAAGTAAGATCATACCATAATCATCCTTCTCTTTCTGGCTTAATATAATTCCTTCAAGCTCTACTCAAGATGAGGTAAAGAAGGTAAATTATTTTTAATAGCTGAGTAGTACTCCACGATGTATAACACAACTTACCCACTCATCTGTTGTTGGACATCTGGATTGCTTCCAGGTTTTGGCTATTACAAATTATGCTGCTATGGACACAGGCCTACACAGATCTTTTTGGATGACTCTGTTTAGTTCCTCAGGATATATCCCTGGGAAAGGAATTGCAAGGTCTTAGGATAGATCCACATCTAGCCTTCTGAAATTTCTCCAGACTGCTCTCCACAGGAATTAAACCAATATACATTCCCACCAGCAGTGCAGGAGGGTCCTTTTGCCCCCACAACCTCTCCAACATTTGATGTTGCTATCCTTTCTGATATATGACATCCTCACAGAAGTGCAGTAATATCTCACTGTTGCCTTTGTTTGCATTTCTCTGACAATCTATGATTTGGAGCATTTTTTCATGTCTGTTGGCCTTTTAGGTATCTTCTTTGGTGAATATTCTGTTCATAAGGATCATTTGTTTTGGGTCATTTGGGGATTTTTGTTTGTTTGTTTCTGCGGAGCTTGGTGAGCTCTTCATATAGTTTTGTTGTTATTAATATCGTGTGTGTGTGTGTGTGTGTGTGTGTGTGTGTGTGTGTGAGTGAGTGAAATTTAAAAAAAAAGACTTCCACCAAAATCTGGGAAAATATGAGGCAATAGTGGGTACTATAGGCAACCCCACTTCAGAGAAATGTGAATAGCATCTTAGAATTAAATATCAACCTATCAAGGCATATCAGAGAGGGAATGGATCCAACCGTTTACCAGCTATATTTACAAAACATGTTCATTAGAGTTTTATTCATAAAATCAGTCATTGACAACAAAGCAAATCCTTGTCAATGTGTAAATGATTAACACAATTTTGCTTTCCCTCACTAAGAATCCCTTTTTAAAATATTTATTTATTCCCTTTTGTTGCTCTTGTTTTATTGTTGCAGTTATTATTATTGTTATTATTGATGACATCATTGTTAGATAGGACCGAGAGACATGGAGAGAGGAGGGTAAGACAGAGAGGGGAGAGAAAGACAGACACCTGCAGACCTGCTTCACTGCTTGTGAGCTTGTGAAGTGACTCCTCTGCAGGTGGGGAGCCAGGGGATGGAACTGGGATCCTTAAACTGGTACTTAAGCTTTGCACCACATGCGCATAACCCGCTGTGTTACCGCTTGAATCCCAACTCACAAAGAATCCTACATAGCTGGGTGTAGAACAAACTGCTGGTTCCTGGGTGGCTGTGCACCTCTCTGAGCACACATGCTATAATGAGTTTGAACTCCCAGTCCCCACCTGCAGAGGGAAAGTTTTTAGAATTGTGAAGCAGTCCTGCAGGTGTCTTGCTTTCTCTCTCCCTTACTGCTTCCCCTACCATTCTCAATTTCTCTCTATCTCTATCCAATAAATAAAATAAGAAAAAACTACTATCGTATGTGTGCGTTTATAAAAAAATCTCAAGCTTCCACATTTCCATATTCCTCATTCCCCTAAGTGTATTTCATACTCAACCAAACCATCATCTTATTTCATAGGAACTTAGTCTCCAGCCTCCCCTTAGTGCTCCTCTTATTTCTTCTTCTGAGTCCCCAAATCTGCTTTGACAGACTATAGTCATTGAGGATTCACTCCTCCTCTAATATTTATATTTTTCTTATTTACTCATTTTAAAATATGGCAGAGGAAAAAGTAAATGCAAAGGAGAAATGAAGATCTACAGGGTCATATTTTCAAAAATTGAATAAGTAGGATATATGTAGGTAACTCAATAAATCAAGGGAATACACACACACACACACACACACACACACACACACACACACACACACACACACACACACACATATATATTTGGCATCCCTTGATATAAGGAGAACAAGAACTAGTTGCCAATGGGAAATTACTTTAAAATCAATCGGTCAGGGTGAGTGAGACAGCATTATGGTTATGCAAAAGGCTTTTGTGCCTGAAGCTCTGAAGTCCCAGGTTCAATGACCCCAGCAGCACCACCACTACAAGACAGAACTGAATGGTGTTCTGGTGATGAATGAATTAATGAGTAAATGAATTAATTAATTAACTAATGAGTGAGTAAGTGAATAAATGGATGAAATGAAATCAACTGGCCAGTGGCTGTGGAAGTTATGCAGTAGTTAGTGTGCTGAACCTGGAAGCAGGGGGTTCAGAGTATGATCCATGATAACACACATACCAGAGTGATGCTCTTCATTCTCCTTCGTTAATATAGATTAATTCAGGAGTCAGACGGTAGCGCAGCAGGTAAAGCACAGATGGTGCAAAGTGCAAGGACTGGTATAAGGATCCTGGTTCGAGCCCCCGGTTCCCCACCTTCAGGGAAGTCATTTTACAAGTGGTGAAGCAGGTCTGCAGGCATCTATCATTCTCTTCCCTCTCTGTCTTCCCCTTATCTCTCAATTTCTCTCTGTCCTATCCAACAAAGACAACAACAATAATAACTACAACAATAAAACAACAAGGGCAACAAAAGAGAATGAATAAATAAATAAATAAATATTTAAAAATTTAAAAAATGATAGATCAATTCAAGATGATAGGTAACAGAAAAGAAGTGTCCAAGCTACTGGGTACAGTTGGTGAGTCCCTGGGACAACATAACCCAGGGCTCTCAGTCCCCAAACCAGGATTCTGAAACATCCTAGACATATTCTTGGAGCTCAGGAAAGTCAGTCACTTCAGAATAAACTCAGAGAAGACCAGTCTATGTCCCATGCAATATCCAGAAAACAGGGAAGGGATGAGGAGGTAGATAGCATAATGGCTATGCAAAGAAACTTCCTTTCCTGAAGCTCTGAAGTCCCAGGTTCAATACCCCATACCACCATAAACCATGCAGTGCTCTGGTAAATAAGCTAACTAATTAATTAATTATCAAAACCCAAAAATGAAAATACTAACCAATAAACCCCAGTTATCTTTAAGATGTGTGTGAAAAGTAAATTTTGAATGTCATTGAGGTACCCAAACTTCCTAAAGTCTTTGTTTACATTAAAGATGATATGCATTGTAGGGAAATGTAGATATAACTTTTTTTTTCAGAGCACTGCTCATCTCTGGCTTATGGTAGTGCAAGGAACTAAACATGGGGCTTTGGAGCCTCAGGCATGTGAGGCTCTATTATCCATTACTATATACTATCTCCCCCAGTCAAGATACAAAAATTCTTATCATACTATTTGATTATTAAGTATTACTTAAAAATCTGGAAGTCAGTTTGGAAACATTCTGTTCCTTTGTTCCATGTAGCCTTGAATTTAGGGGTTCATATTTGGGAGATAATTTATGGACACATATGAACATAAAATATCAATTCTGCATATTCAATAAAATGGTAAATACAAAGTAAATATCCTAAACAAAAAGAACATACAAGTAAACTGTAGTTCACCTATGAAGTAGAATATTAAGCAGATACAAAGTCATATTTTCAAAGGAAAATAATGATATCAATAAATATAACATTAAACTGAATATATATTCATATCATATATTCATGTCATTTTAATTTCATGAGAATATAGAGATGAACAACAATATGGTTAATAACAAGTATGTAAATATCCTTATTAAATAATTCCTCTAAAAATTTTAGATGATATTTTAAAATTGCTGTTTTTTGGGGGGAGGCAGAAGTACATGATGTTTTAAATTATTTTATCTTAATTGTGGTTTATTTTATACTTGTCTGTGTTTTCTAAAGCTTCCATAATTAATGTATGTTAGCTTCATGATCATTACACTACACAAGTTTTACTGACATGAAATAAACTTTTGGACTATGGTGATTATCTTTGGAAGGGCAGGGGCATAGAAGTTTGGTGGTGTGGAACTATAGTCTGTGATCTTATGATCTTGAAAACCACTATTAGTCACAAATTTTTTAAAAAGCTTCCAACAATAATAAAATGAAACACTAAAAGATATTAAATTAAGAAAACTCTCAGCACTGTTTTCCTTGGATAAAAATCCTAGCACAAACCTCATTAATAAAAAAAAGTCTTAATGGATTATCACTTCTGTTCATAATCAACACTGTTTTGTGGTTTGCTGGAAGCAAATATCACCAATCTTAATGGCTAACTCAATGATTACACAAGCTGAGAAATAAGACAAATGAAATTGCAAATGGAGGTCAAGGTATAATCGTAGTCATTATTCTAAACTAGACTGGAGAGAATGGCTGAGAAGTATGCAAAATGGACTTTTCATTGTTAACCCCCCCAAATTAAACAGGCTTCTGCATCTAGCCACCAGTATCATCAGACATCTTCAGGTCTCCCCATTAGCTGGCTCCTTGTGACTTGAGAACATAATAATGGAGCTCATGTGAGACACACTTCCCAAACAGGACAAAGGAGCACTGGGGAAAAGCTTGTTTTATACAAACCAGAGAAGTCAGAAAGTTATGTATTACATGTTGAACTAATAAAGAACAGGCCAATGAAAAAGCAAGGAAATCAGAAATATTATTAAATTTCTAGTGAGAATGATCAAAATAAGAGAAAGACAGATCATCATTGTCAGGCAATAAAGTAGTAGTCTTTCTATTGGTGTGTACTATAACACCTAAGGACATATTATAAATGAGAATAAGTTGACAAATTTGATATATTAAATGGGTAAGTTACTTGAAAAATACTTTCAAAACTCATTCAAAACCTATAATTAAGGGGGCACCTGGGAGAGGACTCACCTGGTTGAATGTACACTTAATGTGTAAAAGGACCTCATATTCCTGCCACCACATCACAGGAGCTAAAGGAAGGAAGCTTCAGGAACCATACAGCTGTGCTGCAGTGCCTTTCTGTCTTTCCTTCTCTCTCTCACTTTTGATCTAACAAATAAAAGTTGACCAGAAGAAGTGGAATCAGGCATGCATGGAGTCCCAGCCATTAATCATGGTGCCAAAACACAAAATCAAAAGCAAAACAAAACACCGTGTACCCTCATATTTTTATGTCTGTTAAAAGCATAGATTTTACTCTTAATGAATTTTCACAGCCTGGGAGACAATATAAGGGTTATGCAAATGATGTTCATGCCTGAGGCTCCTAGGTTCCAGATTCAAGCTCAAACACCACAAATCAGATCTGATCAGTGTCATAGTGTTTCTCTGTCTCTGTATTTCTTCCTGTGTGTGTATCTCTTACTCTGGTACTATTAATGACAGTGTATATTCATGTACCCATATGAAAAACACTATAGAGCCTCCTGAAAAATATCAAAATGGAATTATGTTTACACCCTGCAATGACACTCTTAGACTTGTCTAAAGGATAAATAGGGAGTCGGGCGGTGGCTCAGTGGGTTAAGCGCACGTGGCGCAAAGCGCAGGGACCGGCGTAAGAATCCCTGTTCGAGCCCCCGGCTCCCCACCTGCAGGGGAGTCGCTTCACCGGCGGTGAAGCAGGTCTGCAGGTGTCTATCTTTCTCTCCCCTCTGTCTCTGTCTTCCCCTCCTCTCTCCATTTCTCTCTGTCCTATCCAACAACAAAGCAACGTCAACAATGGCAATAATAACCGCAACGAGGCTGCAACAACTAGGGCAACAAAAAGGGGAAAAAATGGCCTCCAGGAGCGGTGGATTCATGGTGCAGGCACCGAGCCCAGCAATAACCCTGGAGGAGAAAAAAAAAAGGATAAATAAAAGAACAAATTTTTGTTCTCCTGATACTTGTACTAATAACAGACCTATGTTTTATACAATGGAAAATGAGACATTGTGGAGGTGTATCTCAAAGAAGGCATATTGTTAATGAACAATTCAAGCAAATATTTGATCCTAGGTTCCATATCCAATGATCATGTATTTTTGTTTTCCATTCAGCACCTTCATTCACAACTACTACACATGAACATTTACTAAGAAGACAGACATGATGATAAGCAAAACTCTTAGCAAGTGTTCTTCGCTTGAGCACAGCACAACCTTAAAAAGATGCAAGTTATAGGATGTTAGAATTGTCAAACTGTAATACTTTGACCTTCACTCTTACCCAGGTTCCTAAGTATATTATTATTATTAATTATTCATTTATAAAAAGGAAACACTGAAAAACTATAGGATAAGAGGAGTATAACTCTACACAATTCTCACCACCAGAACTCTGTATCCTATCCATTTCTCTTTGATAGCTTTTCTATTCTTTTTTTTTTTTATTCCCCACCCCCCATCCCAGAGTCTTTTACTTTGGTGCAATATGCCAACTCCAGTTCAGGTTCTAATTGTGTTTTCTCTTCTGATTTTGTTTTTCAACTTCTGCATGAGAGTGAGATCATGCCATATTCATGCTTCTGTTTCTGATTTATTTCACTTAACATGATTTTTTCAAGGTCCATCCAAGTTTGGCTGAAAAAAGTGAAGTCAATGCTTTTAATAATTGAGTAGTATTCCATTGTGTCTATAGACCACAACTTGCTCAGCCACTCATCTGTTGGGTTGCTTCTAGGTTTTGGCTATTACAAATTGTGCTGCTAAGAACATATGTGTACACAGATCTTTTTGGATGGGTGTGTTGGGTTCCTTAGGATATATCCCCAGGAGAGGAATTGCAGGATCATAGGGTAAGTCCATTTCTAGCATTCTGAGATGTCTCCAGACTGTTCTCCACAGAGGCTGGACCTATTTACATTCCCAACAGCAGTGTAGGAGGGTTACTTTGACCCCACAATCTCTCCAATGTTTGCTTCTGTTACCTTTTCTGACGTATGACATTCTCACAGGAGTGAAGTGGTATCTCATTTCTGTCTTTATTTGCATTTCTCTGGCAAAGACTTGGAGTATTTTTTCATGTGTTTCTCAGCCTTTTGGATCTCTTCTGTGGTGAATATTCTGTCCATGTCCTCTCCCCATTTCTGGATGGGGTTATTTGTTGTCTTGTGGTTGATCTTGGCAAGCTCTTTATATATTTTGGTTATTAGCCTCTTGTCTTATGTATGGCATGTAAAGATCTTCTTCCATTCTGTGAGGGGTCTCTTGGTTTGGGTAGTGGTTTCTTTTGCTGTGCAGAAGCCTTGCAATTTGATGTAGTCCCATTGGTTTATGCTTGCCTTAGTCTTCTTTGTAATTGGATCCGTTTCATTGAATATGTCTTTAAAATTTATGCGGAAGAGATTTCTGCCAATATTTTCCTCTAAGTATCTGATAGTTTGTGGTCTAACATCCAAGTCCTTGATGCACTTGGGATTTACTTTTGTGTTTGGTGAAATATAGTGGTTCAGTTTCATTCCACTGCATGTTTCAATTCATTTTTTCCACCACCTTTTGTTGAAGAGACTCTGCTTTCCACATTTAATTCTCTGGGAACCTTTGCGAAAGATGAGATGTCCATAGGTGTAGAGGATTACTTCTGGACTCTCAATTCTATAGCACTGCTCAGTGTGTTTATTCATGTTCCAGTACCAAGCAGTTTTTATTACAATGGCACTATAATACAATTTGAGATCTGGGAGTGTGATGTCTCCTGTTCTATTCTTTCTTCTCAAGACTGTTTTGGCAATTCTAAGTCTTTTCTGGTTCCAGATAAACATTTGTAGCATTTGTTCTATTCTCCTAAAAAATGTGATTAGGATCTCGATGGGGATAGCACTAAATTTGTATGTGGCTCTGGGTAGTATATTCCTTTTATTGATGTTAATTCTTCCAACCCAGGAACATGGAAAATCTTTCCATTTCTTTGTGTCTTTTTGAATTTCCTTGAGTAGTGGCTCATAATTTTAAGTATACAAATCTTTGACTTCTTTGGTTAGGTTTATTCCTAGATATTTGATTGTTTTTATTGTTATAGTAAAATGAACTGATTTCTGGATTTCATCTTCTTCTAACTTAGCGTTTGCATAGAGGAATGCCACAGACTTTTGTATGTTAATTTTGAAACCTGATACCTTACTGTATTGCCTGATGATTTCCAAAGGCTTCTTACTGGATTTCTTATGTTTTTCTATGTATATTATCATGTTATCTGCAAATAGGGAGAGTTTGACTTTTTCTTTTCCAATCTGTACCCCTTTAATTCCTTGCTCCTGCCTGATTGCTATGGCAAGAACTTCCAACACTATGCTGAATAGTAATGATGATAATGGCTATCCCTGTCTAGTACCTGATCTGAGTGGAAATGCTTCCAGTTTTTCACCAATGAGTATGATGTTGGCTGTAGGTTTGCTATATATAGGCTCCACTATCTTCAGGAGTCTTCCAACTATTTCCATTTTTGTACTGTTTCGGTCATAAAAGGATATTGCATTTTGTCTAAGACTTTCTCTGCATCTATTGATATGATCATGTGGTATTTGGTCTTGCTTTTGTTGATGTGGTGGATCCTGTTGATTGATTTATATATATTAAACCAACCATGCATCCCTGGGATAAACCCCACTTGATCATAATGAACAATCTTTTTAATATACTGCTGTGTCCAGTTGGCTTGAATTTTGTATAATATTATAGTATGTATGTTCATCAGAGACATTGATCTGTAGTTTTCTTTTTTAGTTGTGTCCCTGTCTGCTTTTGGTATCAAAGTGATGTTGGCTTCATAGAAGCTGGAAGGAAGTATTCCAGTGTCTTCAATCTTCTGGAAGACTTTGAAAAGTAGAGGTATTAGTTCTTTGAAGGTTTTGTAGAATTCATTTTTAAAACCATCTGGTGCAGGACTTTTATTTTTTGGAAAGTTTTTGAGAACTATTTCAATTTCATTAGCTATGATGGGACTGTTCATGCTATCTAGTTATTCTTTACTTAATTTTGGAAGTTTGTAGGTATCTAAGAAATTGTTCTCTAGCTTGGTGGCATCGAGTTGTTCACAGAAGTCTCACGTGATATGCTGAATTTCTACAGTGTTTGTTGTCCTATCTCCTCTTTCATTTACTATCCAATTTATTTGAGTCTCCTCCTTTTTTTGTTTTGTGAGTATGGCTAAAGGTTTGTCTATTTTTTTTTTACTCTTACAAAGAAGCAACATTTACTTTTGTTCATCTTTTTTATGGTTTTCTTATTTTCAATGTTATTGATTTCTTCCCTAATTTTAGTTATTTCTGTTCTTCTGCTTGCTTTAGAGTTCCTTTGTTCTTCTTCTAGGTCTTTAAGATCTGAAACCAGGCTGTTTATTTGTGCTTTTTCTTGTTTCCTAATTTGTGCTTGTATGGCTATGAACTTCCCTCTCAGTACTGCCTTTGCTGTGTCCCAAATAATTTGATAGTTTATGTCTTCATTTTTATCGAACTTGAAACATATGGATTTCTTCCTTTATTTCCTCTTTAACCCAGTAGTTATTAAGTAGTATACTGATGGGATTCCACATTTTGGGACTATTACTAATCTTTTGTTGTTTGTTAAGTGTTAGTTTAATTCCATTGTGGTCTAAGAAGGTGCATGGGATGATTTCAATGCTCTTTAATTTTCTGATGCTGTCACTGTGGCCTAATATATGGTCTTTTCTTGAGAATGACCCATGTGGACTTGAGTAAAATGTGTGTTCCAGTTTCTTGGGATGAATGACTCTGAAAATGTCCAATAGTCGTAGTTTATCTATCTCTTAATTTAGCTCCTTTAGATCTTTATTGACTTTCTGCCTGGCTGATCTCTCAAGTTGAGACAGTGGAGTGTTGAAGTCACCTACTATGACTGTTTTACTGTTAATATACTGCTGTAGCTTCTTCAGTAGATGTTTAATGTACTTAGATGGCTTCTCATCAGGTGCATAGATGTTAATAATTGTTAAGTCCTCTTGATTGATTGATCCTCTGAGTATTAAGTAATGTCCATCCCTGTCTTTTTTAATTTTCTTGATTTTAAATCTAACGTGTAAGATATGAGAATAGCTGATCCTGCCCTTTTTTGTAGTCCATTGGCTTGTATGATAGTTTTCCACCCTTTCCCTTTGAGGCTGTGTTTGTCTTGTTGAGTTAGGTATGCTTCTGGTAGACACCAGATTGTTAGGTTGTGTTTTCTGACTCATCTTCCTACTCTGTGCTTTTTAATATGTGAATTCAGGCCACTGATATTTATCAAAGATTGAAGGTATTTTAACACCATTCTTGTAGAGTTTTAGAGTGTGCTGATATATATCATATTTATGATGGTCTGACTGTTTATAGGAGACCATTCAAAACTCCTTTCAGGGCAGGCTTGGTGAGAGAGGATTCTTTCCACTGTTGCTTGTCTGAGAAGGTTTTTATGCCATCTAGTCTAAATGACAGTCTAGCAGGACACAGTAGTCTTGGTTGTAAGCCTTTCTCATTGAGCACTCAGTAGATATCTTGCCATTCTCTTCTGGCCTGTAGTGTTTGTGTGGCGAAGTCTGCTGCTATACTTTTGGGTTTTCTTCTGTAGGTGACTCTTTGTTTTTCTCTTGCAGTTTTCTGGATCCTTTCTTTATCCTTAATCCTTTCCATTCTAAATATGATGTGTCTTGGTGTCTTTAAGTCTGGGTTAATTCTGTTTGGGACCCTCGAGGCTTCTTGAACCTTTATGTCTTTGATGTTGTCTAGACTAGAGAAGTTGTTAGCTATTATGTCTTACAGAGTGCTTTCTTCTCCTCCCTCTCTTTCTTTCTCTGGTAAGCAAATATAGTGTACATTATTTCTTTTGAAGTCATCCCATAGGTCTCTGTTATTGTTTTCAGTATCTCTTAATCTCTTTTTGAGATCTCTTACTTTCTTTTTAGTCATCTCTAATTCATCCTCAATTTTGCTAATTCTTCAGCCTCATTTATTCTATTCTCTCTCCCCTCTATTGTTTTATGGAGTTCATATATTTTGTTACCTTGTTCTGATACTCTTTTAGCTTATTCAGCTAGTTGTTTTCTTAGCACAGCTATTTAATCTTTCAGCCCTCTAATAACCTTGAGATAATTAGTGTTTTATTCCAGGGTCTCATTTGTTGTTTCTGCATTTCTGATGACAATTATTTCAAACTCTTTACTCACTCCTGTGATTATTTCCTTAACTGGTGTTTGGATGTTGACCTCATTATTTTGTGCTTCAAACTTTGGGGGACTTTTAGCTGGACTTTTTTCCAGGTTCATTTCTCCAATATTTCTTCTTGTTGGTTTAACAATTTTATATAGTATGTTATGAGGTCCCTCTCTCAGTATTTTTAAAAGTACTCATCACTCTTGCCTAGATTGACTTGTTTCTAAGTATGGTAGTTAAAAGTTTCACAGTTGCAGAAATTGACTGTTGTTTTAATATTATTTTAAACCTTAAATTGGAACTCAGTGGCTTTAAAACATCTTTTGTTCTTTTTCTTCTGTGTAGGCTATGGAACCCTGAGGGCTTTTAAACTATAAATAGGCTTCCTAGTTTAATCACTGACTCCTAATCAAGAGATAAAGCAGGGTGGGACAGAGATAATCCAGTGGTTATGTAAAGAGACTCTCACAGCCCCACCACTAGGTCACCAAGGTTTGGATCTTCTCTTGAGTCTCCTGGTTAGTTCTCTGTCCCCTGGTGGCAACACAGGGCCTCTCCCCCACTGCTCTAGATTCTGAGAGCAGTAACAATGGAGACTCACAGTTGCATTTGGTGAGTCTTAGGGGAGTCTTCTCCTCCCTTCAGCTGTCTTTTTGTTGGTGAAACAGACTGGAGGTGGTGTCTCAAATGGTAAACTGCAGGACTGTTACCAGCCACTTATTCTCCCCCTAGGCTCCTCTCTGTCCATGAGCCACATGTATTTTCACTCACCGGTATTTTGGTGGGTTCCTGAAGTTGTTCTAGTCCTGTCTTGTTGTGGTCCCAGGTGGTCTCCTTTGGTATTCCTAGTGGATCCAGGAGAGGAGAGGAGAGAAGCACAGCTGCTGCTGCTGCTCTGCAGTCCTGCCTCCGGAAGTCTCTTCTTTAAGTTTTAAACTTCCCAAAATGAGTTGTCTTATACTACTAAGATCTGAAGCTACATCTTCTAATAATCAGCATATATTTCCCCTCTGTAAGATTAAATAGGTTTCCAGATTTCTTCTTGGCATTTGTATCAAACAGCATGTTTAACACATTTCACCTTTAAAGAACATACCAAACACGCATCTCCTAAACATCTGAGAAAGCTCATCTTTATGTTTACATCAGCCGAACCCTGTAGGTAGGTGCTTGAACATGTCCTGAAGGAAAAGAGAACCATGTAGGTAGACAAAAATCTCCTCTAAAGTCACAGGCAATAGTAACAAAAGATTGATAGGAATTCTGTGCCCTGGTCAAGGGAAAGAGAAAGGAGAGATGCAAATTGAGGATAGTGAGGAAAAAATAATGACTGTGAATATATCTTTATCATCCTTAGTTCTTAGGTATTGGTAAACTCTGTTTTTCCAGTTCTTGGTGTATATTTCATATTTGTTTAGAATCAGAGTTAAAATTAGAATTCTATATTTTACTTTTTTGAAAATTCTGTATTTTAATTTATTTTTGCTTTAGCTTCATAATAAAAAAGTTTTTCTTTAAAAAAGGGGGCACATGTACCCCTATTTTTATAGCATCACTACTGAAAATACCAAAATATGGAATCAACATAAATGCCCATCACAGATGGACGAAGAAACTATGATATATAGACCTAATGACTGAGCATTCAGTATAAAGAATAAAAAATTACCACAATAAGTCAGAATAGAAGAGTGTTTTAGGGACAGAATACCTTTAAATTATCTGCAGCTAAAAACATCATCCTTAATACATTTTCCTGGTCACCAATTCTATGAGAATTAATTTCAGTTAAAATTAACAGCAGCAACAACAACAATAACAACAAAAACACATAAAGTCTTTATCAATGGGAAGTAGAACATAGGCACCAAAACCGGCCATAAGTAGTATTATTACTATTGGGTGTCATTGCTACAAAAGTGACTTAAGAGGTGCAAGCTGGGACAGAAGAGACTGAATAGAGAACATAACTTTGTGAAAACACAAAATACTTTTGATGCCTCTCAATTATTTCTTTATTCCAGTTCATCAAGCCAAGTCTCTTCTTTCCTGTTAACACTGTTATGATGACTAAAATTGCCCACATCCTATCCAGAACAGGAACTTTCTAGAGTATTACAAAAATAATATTTTCTACTTGAGCCACTACATTTATATTCTTTGTAGTGAAGAGTGAAAGAGGTGAGTCTTGTTTTTAAGAACTCACATGTGTTGAAGAAAAACATATATTTCATATAACCAATGGGTCTGAGAGCTCATTGTGTGGATTTATAAAGTGGAAACTCTGGAGGTTATCTAAGTGATTTTATTTGGGGGAGCACCAAAGAAAATATAGGAACCTTGTGACTATAGCAACTCTACCCTGGAAGGCAGCTTGGAAAGCACTAATATTAAACCAATACTCTGCCACTGAGCATGTGTACACACTGGAATCCTTGCAGGCACTGCTGACTGTTTCTTCAAGACAAGGCAAATACTATTTACCATTCTAGCCTAGACACACAGAATGGAGTTATGAGAGAGAGAAAGAGAGAGAGAGAGAGTCAGTTGGCAGTTTATTAAAGATGGAATATGAACAGGCCAGGGTATCTAGGCCTAATACCAAAGGCAGTCATCTAAGGAATCAAATAAAACCAAGGTTGCCTTAAAGAATAACACAGTTAAACTAAAGTAATAAAAATGGTCTTCACCACACTAGGACTGAGGCTATACAACATTTTATCCTGTTCACTAAGAGACACCAGGTCAGATAAGTGCTGTTATGTAGCACAACTGACAAAGAAGAAAATTAGTTTGAATTAACATACAATTGCTTCAAAGACAAGAAAAATGTTCACCTGGAGTTCTGTCTCCATTCCCAGTGACTCATTTGAAGAATGCTATTAATAAAATGAAAAGATTGTGAGAATTATCCAGAGAAAGTTAACCAAGATTTGGTGGGAGGGGTAGTCATTGAACTTCAATTTATCATGAAGATGAAAGGATTTGTCAGCTAGGGTAAAGATGTTGTAACAAAGTGTGTGCTATCTGCTATCCCTCAAAAACATTAGGACTGCTGCTATACCAGAGCAGTACCATATAGGAGATAAACCATCTCCAGAGACAATGGCTACAACAAAAGAAGCAAGACACAGAAGGTGAATATTTACAACACAAGACATATTTAACTGTGAGACTTTCCATTCATGAAAGAGTAGGAGGATGTAACATGACAGATGAAAACTCCTGTAGTAACAAAACTATTGGAACTTGCAGTCCTGAGTTTTTTCTAACTCAGAGAGCTCCTGATTTTTAATAATTCTCCAATTAGATTTATTATCTTTTTATCAATGATATGTGGTGAAGGATTTCACAGAGACTTCCTAATGTCACGGAAAACTTGGAGAGCTAGACATTCCGTATTGAACTGCCATTAAAAATACAGTACATTTACTTAGCCTTCACAGAAGAGACTGATATTTCTACTGTTCTTAATTAAGCACCCATGCAAACTTAAGATTACTTGGTACAGTTCTGATGAACAAATAACCCCTTTTATGTCGGGCTGAGCTTCAATGACGGGAGACCGATGACCCGGGACTCATGGCTGAGCTGTATGCAGTATCTCTTTATTCATGTAGAATGCAGCACAATCTAAACCAAGCTAAGCTAAACTAAACTAAACTAAAACGAACAATCCTGTCTTTATATATACTTTCCAAGTAGGGTGTGAACAGGATGTGACATAGAGAGGGTGGAGAGAAAAGTGACTGGTGAAAATCAGGGTGCGACAAGGAGAGGGGGCAGAGTAGGCGAGAATTCTACCACTGAACCACCAATGCCCTGGAGGGAGGGTGGTGTTTAGTTATGTAAATAGAATGCAGTGTTAAGCAGGGGGGATTAAACCAAATGAAACAGAAGGGGGTTTTAGAAGCAGAATTAGAAGCATACCAACACTTTTATATAGACTACCAAGCCATAACATGAGAAATTTACATTACTAGGCTTTAAAATTCTATTTGATGAAGGACAACATCATGATAAACATTGTACTTATTCTATGTCCAGAGAAAGGATGCATTCATAGACAAGAAGTAGTCTCATTGTAAGGCCTTGGGATAAAATCCTCCTCTGCCAATTACTTTCCAAATGGCCAACTGAACATCCTTGTTCCTGAGATTGTACACCATGGGGTTCAGTAATTCAGTGACCACAGTGTAAGTCACAGTCACCAGCCTGTCTTTATCTGAGGAGTGCCTGGCTGAGGGTCTCAGGTAGACAAAAGAAGCACAGCCATAGTGGACAATGACAACGAGATGGGAGGCACAGGTGGAGAAGGCCTTGTGCTTTCCCTCTGTGGAGGGGAATCTTCAGGATGGTGCGGACAATGAAGCCATAGGAGATGCAGATGAATGTCATAGGAAAAAGGAGTGCTAGGACCCCACCAATGAAAATGATCAGCTCATTGACATAGGTGTCAGTACAGGCCAGCCTGATCACTGGGGAGATATCACAGAAGTAGTGGTTGATCTTGTTGGGGCCACAGTAAGGGAGCTCAAAGACTAAGAAGGAGCCTGTCATGGCAAAGAGAAAGCCAATGACACCACATGCAGCTGCCAGCTGACCACACACCTGCCACCTCATGAGGACAGGGTACCGAAGTGGGTGACAGATGGCAGCATAGCGGTCATAGCCCATCACCCCCAGGACCATGCAATTGGTGACAGCAAAGCCAATTAAGAAGAACATCTGAATGGCACAGTTGACAAAGGAGATAGTTCTGAGCAGAGACAGGAGATTGACCAGCATCTTGGGCAGGATGACAAAGGTGTAGCAGGTTTCAGAGATAGAGAGGACCCCTAGGAAGAAGTACATGGGTATGTGGAGGCTGCGGTCCAGACGGATGACTGTTACGATGGTGATGTTCCCACTCAGAATGACCAGGTACAAGCACAGAAAAACAGCAAAAAGGATCAGCTGGGTTTCCCCGAGGTTGGAGAATCCCAGCATCAGGAACTCTGTGACAGAGGAGAAGTTAGTGTGGTGGGCTTGCTCCCAGACAGTCACCTGCAGGGAAAAGGGATGAGTGGGTGTTTATCCAGAATGATGCAGATGGCTCTCCTGGAGACAGAGGGACTCTACATAGGAAAATGGGCAAAGACCTCTGCGTCTAGGGGATGTCTTAATGAATTAATGGAACTGTTCTTAAAATAGACCTCAAATTGCATCTGTTTCTAGTGATATTTCTGCATCTTTTATAGTGTTAATGTTAGTAACTGAAATTTTTCATATTGCTTATTCTTAACAAAAACTAAGGAACAAGAGTATATTAAAAATTTCCTATTGGACGCTACAGTGCATCCCTTTTTCCTTTGTGTAATACTCCATAACTTAGCTTTTTTTTTTTCCTGCATCGTGAAAACATCAATAGTAGCTCTCATCTGGGTTTTCTGGTGAAAAGTAAAGCAGGAAAGCAAAGCAGGTGCATATTCCCTGATTCTAGTAAATGCTCTTTCCTGCTGAAAATTTGATTTAATTTTCAGGACATGGCTGCTAGCTTTTCTTAACTTTCCTTTTTGTGTATATCAAACATGCCTCACTTTGTGCATATAACCTAGAGCTAAATATATATATTTAAATTTAAGCCTATTTTTTATCTTTTCCTGAAGGGGTTAATGCTCTACAGTACATTCATTGACTCATGGATACAATTTCATTATTCTCCAGGACCCCAAAGTTCATTTCCACCCATTCCTTTCTTTCCTTCCCAGAATCCTTTGCTGTGATGTATTACACCATGCCCCATCTACGATTCACTTTGTGTTCTTCTTCCCATCCCTATTTATTACATACTGTAAATTTAAGCCTATTTTTTATACAGAAGAATTGAACCGACAACCAATCTCAAATCCTACTTCTATATAATTTACTGTCAGTTATGTGCCATTAACTTTAGCTCATCCTTTCACCCACTGCCCACATGACAGAGAGGTATCAGAAAGGGTCTAAGAGCCCACAGAATAAAACCTCATGGGCGGGGTAAATAGCATAATAGTTATGCAAAGAAATTTCATGCTTTGACGCTCCAAAGTCTCAGGTTCAATCCCCTACCACGTCATAAGCCAGAGCTGAATAGTAATCTGGTAAGAAAAATAAAAATAATAATAACAAATAAACTCTCATGAGCATCAGTTATGAGCTTGCTGATTGCTATTCTACCAAGATGAGACTTAATTTTATCTTTTATCCAAAAAGAAAGATATGAATCCTAAATCAACTCTCCTCAATATGAGCCTCTCCTGAATATATCTTGTATCATTTTTCTGGAAAAAAAAAAAGAAACTGAATTTCTCACAAAGCTTGGCATCTCACTGACCACTGCTGAACTGGAGGTGTTTCATCCTTGATATCAAACAAGGAAATCCTTCCCCAAATTGGTTTCATTAAATTCAAGTTTGATTTTAATAAAGTAATAACAAAATTAAAAGTAATTTAATATAAGAAAGTAAAGATGCAGAAGTGGATTGCAAAGTGGAAAATTTTTAATTACTGTAGACCCACACAATACATTTAGGAATGTTCCCTTCATGTTTTTCACTGCAGCTCCTCTTACTGAGGGCATTCTGAATATTAAAAGATCAGTTATGTTTTATCTGAGTGGATCACAATGACCTGTGTGTTAATGGGCAGACCTGATATGTTCTCTGAATAGACACTACTTCAATTCACTCATAAATTAATTCATTCATGTGTTTATAGGTTTTAACTTAATAGGTATGTGCATGTAACAAATATTGATTATCTATATTCATAGATTTCTTGGGTTAATTGAGCCAAATACTATTTTCAAGAGAAATGATGCTAACTTATCCTATACTTTTCATTACTTCTTCTCTTCTTTCCTCAAAAGGATTAATAAAATGGGAATTTTTTTTTCACAGCAAGAGTAAGATGTCTCACCTTACAGCATCTCATCTTGGTGCTTTTTCCTCTCCTTTCCCCACCATTTGGAAAACCTTTCTCCACTTTCCTTACATTCTTGTCAGCCCACTTACAGAATGCAACCTCTCGCAACTCTGCACTTCAACAATGAATGATAAGAGCTTCTCTTCTCCTAAACTATTTTTGCAACTTTCTAATATGTACATATATATGACTATATCATGGAAGAATACATCACTAAGTTCTCAAAGTCAGAGTATAAAAGCAGCCTAGGAGGGTTTTTTTCTAGAATATAAAAAACAAGTCATTAATTAAACAGGTTTTATTTTTCAAATGGCATTTCTAAGGCATTATTCAAGTTCATGAAAAGAATGATGAAATTTTAAACCTAAATACAGTAGATATCTGAGGACTGAGGTCTAGTTCTCAATATACTAATTCTTAGTGCTCAGTTATGAGTGTGTTATAATGTAGTATAATCTTGTTACCCATATTCAACCAATAAGTTATAGATATGAACCTATTTCTATTTGTAATATATTTTTTAAAAAAATAACTGATACCACAACTGCCTTTTACACTATATTACAATCAGTTTCTGACTAAGGGAACAAAACATCCAGATTCTTCCCTGAGCATTTACCTTGGTTCCCATCTCTGAAGGTTCTGCAGGTCATGTGTCCATGGATGGCCTGTAGTAGGTTGAGGTCTAGAAATATCCAAGAGTCTGTAAAGAAAGATAGCTTAGTTGGACACTCACAGCTTTCACTTCATTATTTGCTCACTAGACTTTTAAAAATATTTATTTATTTATTTTGAGAGAGAGAGATCAGAGCACCATTCAATTTTGTGATATGGTATGCCAGGGATACAACCTGGGGCCTCTAGAATCCCATATCTAAATATCAGGTGTGCCGCCTCTGTGTTTCCTCCCTAGCCTTCATCACTGTCAAACAGAAGCATTGTATATGGTTTTCTTCATTTTCTTATTAATATTTTATTTACTTATTTTTATTTTTTTATTATTTATTTATTCCCTTTTGTTGCCCGTGTTGTTTTATTGTTGTTATTGATAGTGTTGTTGTAGGATAGGACAGAGAGAAATGGAGAGAGGGAGGGGAAGATAGATAGGGGGAGAGAAGATAGATACATGTAGACCTGCTTCACAGCCTGTGAAGCTACTCCCCTGCAGGTGGGGAGCCAGGGGCTCGAACAGGGATCCTTAATCTGGTCTTTGACCTTTGCGCCACGTGCATTTAACCCTCTGTGCTACCAACCAATTCCCTTATTTACTTATTATTAATGAAAGAGAGACATAGAGAAAAAGATACACACAGAGAGCTACCAGAGCACTGCTCATCTCTGGCTTATGGTGTTGGTGAAGACTGAACCTGGGACATTGGAGCCTCAGGCATACAAGTAGTCTTTTGCATAACCTTTATGCTGTCTCCCCAGCCTTATGGGGTTTTCAAGAATGGAAATGGAAGAAGCTATGCTAAGTATCCTTTAGTGGGGCAGGGAGGTAGTGTTATCTGTACAGTGCAAAGCATCCAACAAGCCCTAGCAATAACCTTAGTTACGATTACAAAAATAAAAAGTTCCATTCATGACAGAAAGTCACAGGTATCAGGTCTTTCTTTTTCATATGTCCAGTGAAGACTTACTAGAGAAGCCAGTCTCTTAGGGTGGGCTGATAGGTAGGGAGTCCACTCCATGGGCTCAGCATCTTTACTGGTAAAGGCACCCTTATGGCATTTGTTTGAAGCTATCCCTTTCCTGTTCCAGCTCTATTGATCAGGTCCTATTTTATTGTGATCTTATACTAAGTTCTAAAGAATCCTGCTTCCCCCACTTGCAGGGGGGTTGCTTCACAAGTGTTAAAGCAGGTCTGCAGGTGTCCTTCTGTCTCTCTCTCTCTCTCTCTCTCTACCTCCCTTTATCTCTGCTCAATCCAAAAATAAATAAATTCATTGATTAATTTAAAAAATGGCAATAGAAACAGTGAATTTGGTTTTTTTTTTAAATTTCTTTATTGGGGAATTAATGTTTTACATTCAACATAATAAATACAATAGTTTGTACATGCATAACATTTCCCAGTTTTCCATATAACAATACAACCCCCACTATATCCTCTGTCATCTTTTTTGGACCTGTATTCTACCCCCTACCCACCCCAGAATCTTTTACTTTGGTGCAATACATCAATTCCAGTGGAACAGTGGATTTGTAGTGTAAGCACTGAGCCCCAGCTGGAAGCAAATACATAAATAAATAAATAATTCTATTTCTTCAATCTACCTCATATATCTGAGCCTTGCTCTCTTCAGTATTATACTCCTACTATCAAGATAGATACACATACTTGAGCTCATGGGATAATCAAACTACTTCCAAAGTTATCATTGTTAAAAAAAAAAAAAAACGTCAATAATAAAAATGTTATCATTTGTGACTAACAATTCTCTATCAGTGGATGCAAACACTGTCTTCATTCAATTTCCCATATAAACTATCCAGCAGGGGCTATTACCCTAAGTTCCCGGAAATATAGTAAGTAGAATCTACAGAAACCCAGATATCAACTCAAGTAAGACTCAAGAATTAATATAGTAAATCATTTCTATTCTGCCATGACTCTATTCTACTCCTCTATCACTGACAGCTATCTCAGAGCTCAAATTATGTCTTCCTACCTCTGCTGAGAATTGTGAGAGGTATCCCCCAAAGCGTCATCGAAGAACTTTTCTTTGCTCTCTCATTAGTTGTAGCCTCGACATACTAGTTCACATGTATTCTTTCCCATACTCCTGGGAGCCATTAGAATGATTTTTTCCCCTAGTTTCATTCCTTCTTTTAATGACTGAAGAGGACAGAGAAAACATCATAGTCCCCAGAAGATCTCACAGGCTAAATCAGAGCAAATAGTGAACAGGAGATAAAATGAAATTATCAATTAGTTGGTAATTAGTCCCAAGTGCCAGGGAGCTCATTAGTAACTAAGTCTACTGCACATTAAGGAAAGAAAAACGAATGTGGAAAACTTATCTCATAGGTGAAAATGCTGACTGGCTTTTCTGGGTTTTTTTTGCTTGTTTTGTTTTGTTTGTTTTTTAATGGAACTAGAAAGACCTTGTATTCCTTAGGCTTTATCAGAACAAATTAAGACTTGCTCTGTCATTGCAAAAGAGGAAAAAATGGCTCCCAAATTCAGACTCTGTACAGAGCAAGAATTAGTGTAGGGATGGTGTTTTGTCTGCCAAAGCTGCCACATTGAAACATAGAGCCAAAAAACAGATAAGAGTATTGAAGGGAAGCAGTGGGATAGTTAGAAGGTCAGAGAAGTGATGCCGTACATTCTCCAAGATTATCAGAGATGGAAAAGTCTCTGGTCATGTGCCTGCCTTCAGGAGAAGGAAGAGGATTAAGCCTGTGGATGATATCCTAGAGGATTTGGGGACCCATAAGCTAAGAGAGAGTCTGTGGGATTGAGAAAAACCTATTCTATACCTGTATGCTTCTGATCTGAAGCTTGTCTAGAAAATGAGGTTCAAAGTCAAACTTGCTATTACCAAAATAAGTTACAAAATATATTCCAAGGAGGTTGACAAGTACTCAACTTGGGTGGTCACTGATTGCTAGTTTAGCCACCAATATTCACCAAATATTACTGGGCACACATCAGATAAACACTCTAGTCTTCTACCTCAACTTGTATGTAAGTTCTTCCAGGTAGACAGAAGTGGGAAGCTTAAATGTAAGGGGGAAAATACATTGAATATGAGTGATAGAAATGGAAAAAAATGTTGAAGTTACATTCAAAAGACCTTAGTCTTTAAGTAAAGAAGCACAATACAGACCTTTCGGGGTGTCTCCCTCCTTCTCCGGCAGGGTGGCCTCCAAGGGAAAGGTAACGGGCTGGTTCTTTCTCACTCACGACAGGGGTGACACGAAGTAAAAGACACCAGGGGACTCTTAGCGTGAATCTAGAATCTGAGTTCTTAGAGTCCCAGAATCCTAGAGTCCCTTTATTAGCAAAATTGACAAGAGTTAAATAGAAAAGCAATGGAGGTAATTATTGTTGCAATATGACAGAAATTACAGGTTTCTTAACAGTCAGCATGCCCCTAAGGTAGGGGGTTGGTATGACAGGAATTGATGAGATACAAGACAGTTATTTTCCATAACACAAGTAACTTAATTATTCAAAGGTATTTGAGAGAAGCATAGGGGTTAAACCCGTAGGGTAAGACAGAGAGAAGATCGATATCAAAAGGCCATATAGTTTGGAATTTCTCTTGTCTGGGGTCTGAGGTGTGTGATGAAGTGTGTGATAAGGTGTGTTCTTCTGTGATCAGAAGGTGACTTTGAATGAGTGAATCTGTGGCCATGTGGCCTGCAGTTAATGGAGGGAAGTACTGGGGTATCTGTGGGCCTGAGAGTCAAGAAGGAAAGAACCAAGTCTGAGTTTCTCCCCTTATGCTCACCTCGGTTGAGAGAGACTTACCAAGAGGTTATCTTCTCAGACCTCCATCCAAAGATGGGGGTGGTTCTCCCTAAGCTCTATCAGGCTTACACATGTTACCAACACAGACCTGTGTATCAGTATACTAGGCTAAATGCACACACTATCATGTATGTACAAGGACCTAGGTTCAAGCTCCTGGCCCTCATCTACAGAGAGGATCTTTCACAAGCAGTGAAGCAGTGCTATAAGTCTCTACAGAGAGGATCTTTCACAAGCAGTGAAGCAGTGCTATAAGTCTCTCTATCTCTCTCTCTTTCTCTCTCTCCCTCTAGTCTTCCTATCTCTCTTTCTTTTCCTCTAGTCTTTCTTTTTTTATTTTTTAATTTATTTTTTTTATTTAAGAAAGAATAGATTAACAAAACCATAGGCCCCACCAATGGGTTCTGGAGCTCCGCTTCCCCAGAAACCCACCCTACTAGGGAAAGAGAGAGGCAGACTGGGAGTATGGACCGACCAGTCAACGTCCATTTTCAGCGGGGAAGCAATTACAGAAGCCAGACTGTCCACCTTCTGCAACCCACAACGACCCTGGGTCCATGCTCCCAGAGGGATAGAGAATGGGAAGGCTATCAGGGGAGGGGGTGGGATATAGAGATTGGGTGGTGGGAATTGTGTGGAGTTGTCCTCTAGTCTTTCTATCTTATCAAATTAAAGAAAAAAGGAGGGAATGGCTATTGGGAATTGTAGATTCATTATGCAGTCACTAAGCCCTAAGAATAACCCTAGTGGCAATAAAGAAAAAGTACAATACAGAAACATCAAGAAAAATCTGATGTGATTTGACTTAACCCAGATATATGCACCATTTTACCGAAATTTGACTGAGAAATCTCTTTGAAACATTTTTCCATGTGGTACTATTTCTCTTTAATTTCATCAAATTTTTGTGCCTTGCTGAATATGAATTTTCCTTTATGTATCTCTATTTAATCTCCAGGTGGAAATTGTTTCTCTTTTTCTAAATGCTTTATTCTGAGCTCTAAAATATTATCTGAAGCATGATAGCCTTTAAAAAAATAAAAGATAGTTTGGAGTTGATATAACAATTAAAAAATAGGGAGTCAGGTGGTAGCACAGCTGGTTAAGCTCACATAGCACAAAGTGCAAAGAACAGAATAAGGATCCCGGTTCAACCCCTGGGCTCCCCACCTGCAGGGGAGTCGCTTCACAAGTGGTGAAGCAGGTCTGCAGGTGTCTATCTTTCTCTCCCCCTCTGTCTTCCCCTCCTCTTTCCATTTCTCTCTGTCCTATCCAACAACAATGGCATTAATAACAACAACAATAATAACTATAAGAATAAAACAAGAGCAACAAAAGGAAATAAATAAATATATATTTTTATTTTTATATTTATTTATTCCTTTTTGTTGTCCTTGTTGTTTTATTGTTGTAGTTATTACTGTGGTCATTGTTGTTGGATAGGACAGAAAGAAATGGAGAGAGGAGAGGAAGACAGAGAGGGGGAGAGAAAGATAGACACCTGCAGACCTGCTTCACCACCTGTGAAGCGATTCCCCTGCAGGTGGGGATCCAGGGGCTCAGACCGGGATCCTTACTCCGGTCCTTGTGCTTTGCGCCACGTACGAAATAAATATTTTTTAAAGAATTGAAAAATAAATCAGTGGTCTGGGAGGTGGTGCAGTGGATAAAGCACTGGATTCTCAGGCATGAGTTCCCAAGTTCAGTCCCCGCCCAACAGCATATGTACCATAGTGATGTCTGGTTTCTTCTCTCTCTCCTCCTATCTTTCTCATTAATAAATAAATAAATTCTAAAAAGAAAAAGAAATCAAAAGAGAGTATCCAGAAGTAGATCTACATAATGAAAACAATTAGGTTTCTACAAGTTTTCCAGGGAAATTTAACGGTAAAGGGATAATCTTTTCAACAATATTACATTTGAAGAGAAAGAACATACATCCCTTTTATCAGAAGGACAAGATTATTTTTTATAAAAGCATTATAAAGGTTCCATAGTATTTAGTATTATTTGGAAATGGATAGTATTTTTTTCTGTAACTGCTAATGCTATAAATCCACTTGAATGAACTAAAATTATATGAATTTAAAAATGTCAATCTGAAGAAGAATTGCTACCAAGAACTAGGAAAATATGGGACAACAGCACAGATACCTCCACTTCAGAAAAATATTGGCAGCATTGTAGATTCAAATATTTACTCATCAAGATGTATCAGAGAGCTGGAAAAATAGCTCACCAGTATTGCACACCTGTCTTGTCATGGTAGTAACTCAAGCTTGAGTCTATCTCCACCACACAAGAGAAAGTTTAAGTACTGTGCTATCTTCTTCCCTCTGTTTCTCTCCACAACCCCCCTGATACCCCTCTCTCTAGATTCAGCTTAGAGTGGTAAAACCCTGCTGACAACAAAAATTTACAAAAGATTTATCAGAGAAAGAAACTGAAACAAACTGTCCACCAAAGACCTTCAAAAAATATCATCACTTCGCTTGCAAGAGTTTGCACAATGTGCTCAAAGAATAAATAAAAGCTCTAGCCAAGGCTATAAAGATATTCCAGCATCAGAGCACAGGACTTACATGTCTTAGGTTCCAGGTTCATCCCCTATCACTACATATGCCAGAACTGAGTACAGCTGTCCCTTGTTTATCGTGGTTAATCAGTTCCAGGCTCTACCACGATAAGTAAATTTCTGTGAAGTAGAATTCTTTATTTATAAATTGAATATTTTCATAGTTAGAGCATAGGAAACCTGTTTACAACCTTCTAAATACAGTAGCTGTTGCACTGATGTTTTTTTGTTTTTTCATCTGTATGGCTGAAGCAAATGGTAGACTCATTCAAATAGTAATGGCAGGCAACCTCCATGATTTTCTTTCCATCCTTGATCATATCCAAGAGTTTCATCTTCTGGAAGTTAAACATCTTCCTCCAGCACTTAATTTCATCCTCAGAAGACTTAGAAGAATGAGTGCATTTAGAAGCCATTGTGCAACTTAGATAAAGGTTTTCAGAAATTGCAAGTACTTAGAAGAGCAAAGATGCTTCCAATGTGTACGGATGTAGAAGCGCATAAGAGAGAAACAAGATTTGATTGGCTTGTTTTCCCCACACCTGATTTCAAACCCACACAAAGAGTGATTGAGCAGCTGCACCTGGCATTGAAGGATTTGTGGGGATGCTCCAATACATAGGCCTACAGTTCATACGTACAGTAATTTAAATTTTAGTTGTAATACAGGGGCATACACTGATTCGGACAAACAAGTGTAGGCTGTATCATTTTCAACATCTTGATCAACTTTTTAATGAATATATTTTAAGAAACAGAGATAGAGTGGACGCGAAAGTCGAAGTGCAAAGTGGAGAGGGATGACTGTAGTGTTATGTCTTCTCTGTCTCTCTCTTCTTCTCACCTTCTCTATTACAATATTTCATTAAATGAATACATCTTTCCTTTTTAAAAGACTATTAAAAAAAACCCTATGCCCAAGCATTTCAAAATCAGTTCAAATAAAGTAAAGAAGGGATAGGACATATAAAATAATGACAAGTGCTGGGGGTCGGGTGGAAGTGCAGTGGGTTAAGCGCAAGTGGCGCAAAGCACAATGACCAGAATAAGGATCCTGGTTCGAGCCTGCGGCTCCCCACCTGCTGGAGTATCGCTTCACAAGCGGTGAAGCAAGTCTGAAGGTTTCTATCTTTCTTTTCCCCTTTCTGTTTCCCCTCCTTTCTCGATTTCTCCCTGTTCTATCCAACACAACGACATCAACAATAACAGCGACAACAAGAACAACAAAAACAGAAAATATAATGGTCTCCAGGAGCAGTGGATTCGGAGTGCAGGCACCGAGCCCCAACAAATAACCCTGAAGGCAAATAAATAAGTAAATAAGTAAATAAATAAATAGCAAGTGTTCAAAATTCAGTTAGGACAGTTACAGTTGGATAAAGAGAAAAAGAGAAGAAAGGCTGGTGACATAGCATATGACTATGCAAAATACATTAATGTCTGAAGTTCCAAGGCCATAGGTTCAATTCACAGTTCAATTCACATAAACCAGAGTTAATCTGTGCTCTGGCATCTCTTTCTCTCTCTCTCTCTCTCTCTCTCTCTCTCTGTGTGTGTGTGTGTGTGTGTATGTGTTTCTAGTTCTCTCTAGTTAAAATAAATAAAACAAGATATGAATGAATGAAAAAGACTCATAAGTGGCTAAAAGGAAAGGAAAAACTGTTTTACAAGTGTAGTATAAATTCAGAGATAGGCTGAATAAATATCATTCCAGAAACAAAAACAGAATCAAGAAGAGATCGATCAAAGTAGGAAAAAACATAAAAGTAACTTTAGGTAATACAAAATTTGAAAATAAAATGCTGAAACCTTAACTGAGTTGTTCCTGTGGAGGAAAGAGATACAGTAATAAGGTGCTTGTCATATTCTTTTACCTGGGTGAGTGTACTTTGTAATGCAATAGCAGTGTGACAATCATGATTTTTTGCACTCTTCTGTCATTAGGTCTTGCTTCCATAAAAGTGAGCATGGTATAATGGTCTTCTTTCATGGGTGAAATATAATCTGTTGGAATATTTATTATAACATTTTTCTATTCAATGTATATTTTACTGGTCTTCTGAGAATTGCTTGCTCTGAGGTTTGGATTTCTATTTCATGTTCAAGGCATCTTCAGATGTAGTCTAGTAGCCCTTAGATATTCAAATCTATTCCAGATTGCAAACCTAACCGGTCTGGTCTGGACGTTCTCTGTTTTCAGGTGCTTTGTGGACTGTGGGCCCTAAAGAAGTAACAATTTAGTGACTTTGTTGAGATAAATGTAACTTTTAGTCACATTCTCAGAACAGAATCCTCCTGTTTTCCAGTGGATGTATTTAAACCTGTCAACTTCCTAGGGTTGTAAGGGTGAATGGTGAATGGTGAATGGGTAAATGGTGGTGTACGTGAAGGCTGACGTGGGCTAATGTCTATTTACACCCGCATGGTAGGATACTCAGACTAAGTCCTCCACTTTAAGCAAGCCACCTCACACTGGCACCTTTTCTGCCATGTCTCTGGTTCAGATGCCTCTAGTGGGATTTTGTGGAAGGAAATCCTGAGTCTTGCCTGGAATGATAGTCTTAAATACAAGCATTAAACCATTTTTCCACAGCTCAACTTTCCAGGAATCAGCAGAGACATCTTTTAAAACAGAATAGGAAGCATCAGATGTGTTTGATTTCAATTTCTAAGTCATTCATCTTTATCGCATTTCACTGGATTATCACCTTGTGATGAAAATGAATAGAATATTAATTAATCCTTCACTACAAATAGCTTGAGAAGCTCTTCTTTATCTTGTGATGAATCCTTCTCATTCTTTACTGTCCTTTGAGCAGCTTAGTGGGGAGTAATTCCAGGTAAGGTTCTGTGCTGAATTGCTTCAGTTTGAGTGATTCTACTGTCAACTTTCTTCTACTTAGAGCTTAGTTTCTTTGTTTCCTTATTTGTTTTTTTATACGTAGGTGAAGGCTGTGTGTGTGTGTGTGTGTGTGTGTGTGTGTGTGTGTGTGTGTGTGAGTGTATGTATGTGTGTGTGTGTGTATATACTCTTTATACCAACCGCTACAATCCTTTTTAGTGGAACTAGGGATAGAATAAATATTTTGCTTATTTACTTTTAGATTATACATTTTAAATCTCAGAAAGTGTATTCAGTATTAAAGAAAGGTTCCATAATAAAATATTTATGTTAACATTGCTAAAATATGACTAATAAGTTAGTAAATACAAATACCAGGAAGGATTTTAATTCAGTACCAAGGCATCATGCCAAATCATGGGCACACAAAACAAATAATAATGTTGCATACTCAAATAGATTAATCACAAAAATCAAGATAAACGCACACACAGAGAGAAAGAAGGAGGGGAAGAATTTAACCTAAATAGAAGTGCTTCAAAAATAATCTGAATAAAACCAATAATAAAATTTTTATAAATCCTAAAACTAAAATTAATGCCAACTCTCTCATTAACACATAAACTTAAATAAATATTATTTTTCATTTCAATATCAGCAAAAAAAAATATACAGGCTCTCTGATCCCACAAAGCCCTTCTCTTTCTATGAATATGAATTCTGGAGACAAATCTGAGAGAGGGATGTTCCTGCTTGCTAGTGCGTTCAGCCTGGGAAGCCATGGAGACCTGTCTTCCTCCTGAGAGGTCAGACTGGTTATCACTCTCTTCATTCATTTAGGAACATATCTTCTGGACCAGCAAAATAGCTTGCTTGAATAGTGCACTATTTTTTCGTTATGTGTGACTCAGGTTTGAGCCTTCTCCCTCACTGCACTGGAGGAAGCTTTGGTACTGCAGCCTCTCTCCCTCTCCCTCTCCCTCTCCCTCTCCCTCTCCCTCTCCCTCTCCCTCTCCCTCTCCCTCTCCCTCTCCCTCTCCCTCTCCCTCTCCCTCTCCCTCTCCCTCTCCCTCTCCCTCTCCCTCTCCCTCTCCCTCTCCCTCTCCCTCTCCCTCTCTGTGTCTCCCTGCCTTTATCTTAAAAACAAGAACCATAACTTCATTACCTTCTATGTGATGTGATTAGTGACTCAAGTCAGTAGTTAGAAAAAGTACTTGATTTGCAGAATCTGAAAGAAATAAAAGACCCTTGTGGAAATGTGTGAAGTCTCGGTTCTTCTTCTTCTAGCGTTTGCCCTTCTTCCGTAGCCAGTCAACAGCGTCAGGTTGAGCCTGATGTAAAGTTTCAAGACCTCCTTTGAATCTGGAGAGGTGGCAGTCGTTGACTACGTGGGTCATAGTCTGTCTGTAGCCGCAGGGGCAGTTCAGTTCAGGTCATCTCTGGCTCCCCAGCGACAGAACATAGCGGCGCACTGGTCATGGCCTTTTCGATAGCAATTGAGGAGGACCCAATCATAACGTGCTAGGTCAAAGCCGGGTTGACGCTTGCAGGGGTCTGTGATGAGGTGTTTGTTCTTTACCTCAGCTGACTGCCAACTCTGTTTTCAAGTCTCGGTTAAGATAATGACTCTCTCATTCTGTGAACTTTTGAATTATCTATTCCATGCAAATCAAAACCCAGGGAATTTTTTAAAAAATCGATGTTTACTCTTTTCCATGTTTTAAAACTGAGATTCAAAGAAAAATAGCTTTTATTATTTTTTTCCAAGAGAATTGATCAGCTCTGGCTTATGGTAGTACAGGGGATTGAACCTGGGACTACAGAGCCTCAGGAATGAGAGTCTCTTTGCATAACCATTATGTTATATCACCCCACCCTGAAATAATAGCTTTCTTGTCATCATGACCTCTGGGACTGAATAGATAGCATAATGGTAATGCAAAAAGATTTCATGCCTAAAAATCAGAAGTCTCAGGTTCAATCCCATGTACCACCATAAGCAGTGCTTTAGTTAAAAAAGAAAAAAATGTTCCTTTGCACATGAATGTATAACTTTACATATCTGTGTAAAATATTGCATATAAGTACTTAATATGTGTGTATTACTCCTAGGGTAGATAATAATAATTACTAAGGAAAGTAACTAAAAATCTTAAGTAAAATTATATTCATGATAACAATCAAAATGAATCCAACCAGTTTGCATCACATACAAAGAACAAATTAGAACAAGTAGTGTATCTTCTGACCCTATCACTGTGATTATTAGTAATTAGGAGGAAGAGAACTGTCTGCCTGATTTGATTTGGTTTCGGGCAGCTAGCTACTTGTCCACTCTGCAGAAACAGTACTTGACCTATTGTACAAATAGTGAACACTAACTTACTGATAAAATTATACAGTAGTGCTGACAATTCTATATAGGGGTTGCTTCACTGATGAAAACAGATTATTAAAAAAAGGCCAAGATTTTCTCTATTTCTTTCTTCATGCTGAGACTTTGATAGACACAGCATAATAAACTTCAAACCATCCTACATAAAGGAATTCACATGTGTTCATTTACATATATATGCATATATATTATAGAAATATACATATGCATTATGTATACATGCATACATAAATATGAACATGCATTTTAAATAAATAGCTTTATTTCTGTCATGTTTCAAATAAATGTTATAAACATGTGCCTAACTATTTTATCTTCAAGAAATATTTAAAATAATTGCTGTTCTTCCCTTGCTAAAAATAACATTTCCATGAATAAAATTTGCCTTCATCTAAAAAAAAAAATATGACCTCAGATTGGTGACATAGTTTACTTACCTGGGACAAATATTTGAATCTGACCCTTAAGGAACTGGAGGAAGCTTCTGTACTATAGTGCCTTCCTCTCTGTCTCTTTTTATCTGAAAAAATCAGCCTGAAGCAGTGAAGCCTTAGCTATGTCTAAAAGAACTCATTATATCACCAATGTCAAGAGAAAGGCCTAGTTACTAGCCCAGTAGCTTCCCCCTACCCCATGTCATTTCCCTGAATCTAAGTAGTATTCAGGTTGAGTACCTCATTAGGAAAACACATCTGAACAAGGAGTACAATCAGAAATCTGGTGGTGGGGGGGAGTACAATAGAAGATAGAATGGTTGTTAAGACCCCTTCTGGGAACTGTAAATCCTGAGAAAGAAGAGGACAGACACATTGCAACATCCCCTTGTCAATGCAACAACTAAGACACAGGTGTATCACAGTGCCTTTACATACTTGGAGAACACTAAGGCCCCACAATCTCAAACACCATCCAAAGACATATGGTTTAATAGATTAGTCTAGAAACTTTATACATAGTGATGCCTTGGCTTTGAATGTGTGTGCACTATTGAAAATATATTTTTATATTTATATATTTATTTTATTTTATAGGATAGAGAAAAATTGAGAGGGAATGGAGAGATAGAGGAAAGAAAAAGACATCTGCAGCACGGTTTCACCACTTCTTTTATTTATTTTTTTTAAATTTTTATTTATTGGATAAGGACAGCCAGAAATCAATAGGGAAGGGGGTGATAGAGAAGGAGAGAGACAGAAAGACACCTGCAGCACTGCTTTACCACTCACAAAGCTTTCCCGCTGCAGGTGGGCATCAGGGGCTCAAACCCACATCCTTGTGCATTGTAATGCATGTGCTCAACCAGGTGTGCCACCACCCAGCCCCTGGCTTCACCACTTCTGGAGCTTCCTCCCCCTACAGGTAGGTACTAGGGGCTTGAACCCAGGTCCTTGTGCATAATAACCTATATGTTCAAGCAAGTGATCCATTGCCTAGAACTTAAAATTTCAGTTTAATTATAAGATCTTTAGAGAATGTCCAGTCTTCCCAATCATTTTCCTAATAGCCATCTGCACATCCTTGTTCCTCAGACTGTACACCATGGGGTTCAGCAGTGGAGTGATGATGGTATAGGTCACAGTCACCAGTCTGTCTTTGCCCGAGGAGTATCTGGCTGAGGGTCTCAGATAGACAAAAGAAGCACAGCCATAGTGGACAACGACAACAATGAGATGGGAGGCACAGGTGGAGAAGGCCTTGTGCTTGCCTTCAGTGGAGGGGATCTTCAGGATGGTGCTGACTATGAAGCCATATGAGATGCAGATGAATGTCAAGGGCACAACAAGCACTAGGACCCCACAGATGAAGATGATCAGCTCATTGATGTAAGTGTCGGCACAGGCAAGACGGATGACTGGAGAAATATCGCAAAAGTAGTGATTGACCTTGTTGGAGCCACAGAACGGGAGGCTAAAAACCAGAGTTGTTCCCACCAGAGAAATGAGGAAGCCACAAACAATGCAGGTGACAGCAAGCCGCCCACACATTCTCCAGCTCATGAGAATGGAGTAGTGCAGTGGCTGACAGATGGCAGCATAGCGATCATAGCCCATCACACCCAGAAGCAGACAGTTGGTGACTGCAAAGCCAAGGAAGAAGAACATCTGGGTGGCACAGCTCACAAAGGAGAGTGTCCTGAGTACAGAAAGCAGGTTGATAAGCATCTTGGGCAGGATGACTATGGTGTAGAAGATCTCAGAGGTAGAAAGCACACACAGGAAGAAGTACATGGGAGTGTGGAGGCTTCGGTCCAAGCGGATGACTGAAATGATGGTGAAGTTTCCACTCAGGATGATCAGATAGAGGCAGAGGAAAACTGCGAAGAGCAGCAACTGCAGTTCCCCCAGGCTGGAGAAACCCAACAGCAGAAACTCTGTGACATAGGAGGAATTGGCCATAGAGAGCTGATCCTGGGAAATCGAGCCAGTGTGATCAGATGCAGAAGTCCTAGGAACTAAGAAATCAGGGGGACTGACCCTCCCAAGAGCAGCTAGCACCAGCCTGAATGGGAAATAGCAAATAAGAGAGAGAGAAAAAAGAATTATAAATGAACTAAAAATATATCTTAAATGAACATGAAACAATGGCATTTTAGTTTATTTGATTGTGGGGTTCTTTGTTTATACCATCCCACTGTTAAATTCTGGCTTAGGATAGTACTGGGAACTGAACCTAGGACCCTTGCTGACTCAGGTGTGAAAGACATTTTGCTATCTAATCAGCCTCTGTATTTATTTATTTATTTATTTATTTACCCATTCATTCATTTGGATAGAGACAAAGAAATTGAGAGGAAAGGGGAAAATAGGGAGTGAAAAAGAGGGGGTTGAGCAGTGGCTCACCTGGTTAAGCACACATAGTAAGAAGCACAAAGATCCCAGTTTGAGCCCCTGGCTCCCCACCTCTTGGAGGGGTCGCTTCACAAGCAGTGGGTGAAGCAGGTCTGCAGCTGTTTATCTTTCTCCCTCTCTATATCCCCTTCCTCTCTCAATTTCTCTCTGTCCTAGCCAATACAAAACAAACAAACAAATGGGGGTAAAAACAAAAGTCGACCAGAAGCAGTGGATTCGTATTGCTGTCATTGAGCCCCAGTAATAACCCTGGAGGCAAAAAAAAAAAATTGGTTGTGGGGAGTGAGGAAGATAAGAGAACTACAGCACAGCTTCACCACTCATGCCCTAAGTTATTTACCTGGATTCTGTATCTTGATGAAGAGTTTCAGAACAGTCTTAGACAATCCAGCTGTGAAATTCTGAGACAAGGTGAGACACACGATTTTTCTCATCCGCTAGTCAGCCTATTTTTGTTTTGCACCAGACCAGTATCCACTTCTCCTGCAATAAATTAGCTCTTATGTAGACTCTTAGGAAATTGTGAGAAAAGAACTCCCTGGCTTCTGTCTCTTTCCACTCCAGGCTCTCCTTTACCCTAGCAGCAGAGTCACACTGGTATAGGCAATCCCCTTTGCACAAGCAAAACTAAGTGATGTTCAATATCTAGGAAGTCAGAATGAGCAGATCCTAAATCTCATATTTTCCCCAAGTGTGTATTCTCTTCTTATCTGCTACAATACTTCTTTCATAGGATTTTTGATATTGAGGAATGTTTGGAGATCTTGTAATTTATTTTAATTTTATTTATGAAAAGGAAACACTGACAAAACTGCAGGATAAGAGAGGTACAACTCCACATAATCCCCACTACCAGAACTCCATATTCCATACCCTTCTCTGATAACTTTCCTATTCCCTATCCCTCTGGGAGTATGGACCCAGGGTCATTATGGGGTGCAGAAGGTAGAAGGTCTGGCTTCTGTAATTGTTTCCCTACTGAATACAGGGCTGGCAGGTTGATCTGATCCTGTAATTTTTTTTTATACCACCACCTAAATCTTAAAACAGTTTATATCCTCTGTTTATTGCTTTTTTCTTCCATCTTAAAATTTTATGACTTTTTTTTTTCTTCAAATTTTCTGCCAGTGTGCTTGTACTTATGAGTCCTTTACACAACTTCTTAGTTATCTTTGCTACTGGCTCCACATTCTCTGGCCCACCACAAAATTCCTTACTTGCTTTGACACCAGTGTTATAACTTTCTCCTTGATTCCACAAATTGCAACTATCCAGAGACCAGAAAATTCATCTCCATACATAAGTGATCCTAGTTTCTCTTCTTCATTTCAAAACACCCATATAGATAACATTTGATTTCAGAACTTTCCCAAATTTGTCCCCTTCTTATTCATTTAGCCTGCCATGTTGACTTCCACTATAATGGTTATCATTGGAAGGTGTGAAGGCGGGGACACTGAACTTTGGTCGTGGGCTCCATATGGAGCTATACATCGTAATTCTATAATATTGTAACCCACTGTTAATCAGTCAACAAGTAACAAATAAAACAGCTTTACCAGGGACATATCACAGTGATTATGCAAAAGAATTTCAAGCCTCTAGCTCTGAGGTCTCTCATTCAATCCCTGCCACTACCATAAACCAGGGTTGGCAGTGTTCTGGTGGTGGAGGGCGTCTGGTGGTGGTGGTGGTGGTGGGGGTGGTGCATCTATTGTTTGTATTACTGCTTGCAAGCTCTTTTACTTGGATACAAACTTAAAAATGTCTTAAATGGGATTCAGGAGTGGAGAGATATCACAGAGTTTATGCAAAGAGACTTTCATGCCTGAGGCAACAAAGATTCCAGGTTCAATCCCCAGTGCCACCATAAACAAGAGCTGAGAAAAAAAAAAAAGAAAAACAAAAGATTCAAATCAAGGTTGTTTAACTCCTATTTTGAGATCTCTGAATTGTCTTCCCTTTAAATTTTATACACAAGGATTGCATGGCATGCATTTACCAAAAACAAGAGTATTACAAGTAATCTTTCTGGTCTCCCACTTTTCAATATTTTCTTTTTTATATTAACACCCTAAAAATATTAGTAGTTATATTTAAAAAAGGAAAAAAAGACATTATTCCTTGGCAATTCCTTCTACCCCCAATTATATCTCTTATGTTTTCAAATACATACCCAGAATCTGTATGGAAATAAAATTTTTAAATTTAAAAAAAATTACTATATAAAACTATATAAAACTTTGAGTCTAATCTATTCTAGCCTGCTGCAAAAATATTTTGTGAATAGTAAGTAGTGTCTTGAGATTGAAGAACTCAGATTTAGAGAATGTCTTGGGGAAAAAGTGAAAAAAGAAAAAGAAAAAGTGGGTAACTCAATTGCCTTAACAAGTGGAAAACAAATTTGTTTTTATTTTATTTTATTATCTTTTGTAATACCTCTTCTTCTTCTGTAGACAAAGCTAATTTCCTTAAGTTGGTTTAAAAGACAGCTCCTCACCTGCAGGGGAGTCGCTTCACAGGTGGTGAAGCAGGTCTGCAGGTGCCTGTTTTTCTCTCCCCCTCTCTGTCTTCCCCCTCTCTCCATTTCTCTCTGTCCTATCAAACAACAACATCAATAACAACAACAATAATAACTATAACAACAATAAGACAACAAGGACAACAAAAGGGAAAATAAATAAATAAATAAATATAAAAAAGACTTTTTTAAATAAATAAATAAAAGACAGCTGATTATCTCCATCTGTTTTTATAACGTCCTACTCTAAATCTTGATAACATAGAAATCACACTGAGACATGATGACAGAGGAGGACATATGGGGGTGTTGTATTGATATGTGGAAATGTACATGTACAAACTATTGTATTTTACTGTTGACTGTAAACTATCACTCCTCCAATAAAGAAATTTAAAAAAAAAGAAATTACACTGAGCAGTTTCCTATATATGACTTTGTGATTTGACTGTTCAGAGGGAGATCTCAACCTCTAACAAAGTATCACCTTCACCTATGACCTACTCATTTAGCATATATTTTTAAAGTCACCAGTTATTGAACACTTTTTAATCTGTCTAAGAAGGTATTGTTGGCTCTAGTATAGTAAACATTTACTTCATGTATCTTTATGAAGATATTTGGCATACCATAAAAAATTCCTTCTTTCCAATTTGAAAAAAAAAAGTCTTAGGGAAAAAACAAACGAACATCTTATTCCCTATGTGTCCTCAAAAGCCAACCCAGTTTTTAAAAATGTGGGATATAGATGCTATGTGAATAAATAAAAGGTAGCCCATTAGTAAATTACTGGTTTGTTAACAATTAATAAAGTTTGTTTCCATTACAGCTTGATTCCCTTTGCACCTTTGAGCTTTTCTTACATTAAAAGATTTCTATTTTCCATACAGTTCATGTTGTCCAAATTTTTTTTGTTTTCTTCCTTCTCAAGTCTACTGTACCCTCTCAACAGAAAAAACAGAGCTGATACTGTGGCCCTGTCCTCTTAGGCTTGGCTCTGTCTTTTCTACATATTTCCCACCATCTGGCTATTTCCTATTATTTTATCATATTTCCTGTTTCCACTACTAAACATTTTTGTAGGGGGGGAAAACAGATAATCAGATACAGATAAACCCAGAGATTTTTAAATATAACATATAAGTATAAGACTAGGTGACCAGGTAGATGGCACAGTGGGAAATAACAAGACCCACAAGCTTAAGGTCAAAAAATTGATTCTTGGCACTACGCATTCCAGAATGATGGTCTCTCTTTCTCTCACACTCCATCATAAATAAATAAATACATCTTCCCTAAAATCAAATAAATGAGTGGAAGGGGAATGGGCAGTGGTGCACATAGTGTGAAGGGCAAGGACCAGCGTAAAGATCCAGGTTCAAGCCCCCAGCTCCTCGCCTGTGTGGGGGGTATCAATTCATAGGCTGTGAAACGGGTCTGCAGGTGTCTATCTTTCTTTTCCCCTCTCTGTCTTTCCCATTTCTCTCCATTTCTCTCTGTCTTTTCCAACAACAACAACAGTGATAATGACAATAACAACAACAAAATGGAAGAAATGACCCCCAGGAGCAGTGGATTTGTAATGTAGGCACCAAGCCCTAGTGATAACCCTGGAGGCAAAATAAATAAATAAATAAATAAATAAATAAATAAATAAATAAATAAATAAATACAAGGGGATCTTCAATGATAATATTGATAAATCAAAGTATTAATAAAAATTAACATTTCACATTTCCAGAAACAGAAAGATGAATATGGAATGATCTCATTCATGGACAGAAGTTGAAAAAACAAGATCAGAAGAAAAACACTAAGCAGAACTTGGACTGGAGTTGGTGTATTACACCAAAATAAAAAGACTCTGGGGTGGGTTTTGGGGAGGGTTCAGGTCCTAGAACAGGACAGCAGAGGACCTAGTGGGGGTTGTATTGTGATGTGGAAAACTGAGAAATGTTATGCATGTACAGAATATTGTATTTACTGTCTATAGTAAACCATTAATAATCCCCCATTAAATAAGTTTAAAAAAATCACAGTCCTTCAAATCAGAGTTCTTCTGCCCAGTGACTTACAAGTCATTTTTCAGACATGTGCTTGAAATTTTTGCAAGTTCTCTAGGTGAAATGTGTCAGAATTACCTTCCTTGATATACTGGCCCCAAGTTCTTCCAGTGAAGGAGAGTTTCTTATACGACTCATCAGAAAAGTGTCATCTGTATCTTTTTTCTCTATAAGTAGTTTAGTTCCTGTCTCCATGAGTCTCATCAGTGGTCTTTCCTCTTTACATTGGCATGGCCTCAGTGTATTGGTTGGGATTTGAGGTGTCTTCCTCCATAGGGAACCAGTTACAACACTGCATCCAATATTTGTCCGTAATTTACCCCCTAATTATCAAGTAAAACTATAGCAATACACTAAGAGAATTCATTGACCCAGGAAAGAACCCTCTCAGTACGCTTAGGAGATCAACTAGTGTCCTCTTAGAAATTCTCTGGGGACTTCTTTGAGAAGAGGAAGCTTCCTGGGCAATGTATGTTAAAACAAACATCTGCACTACCTACTTTGGATTTTCCTATCTGGAGACTCTAAATTGGCATCCTTAGTTTGGAGGAAAAGGTCTAGGTAACATTTTCATACATGACATTGGAAGAGGGGGAAAAAAAGAAGCAGAGAGTAAAAGATAGAATATTAGACATGGGAGTCGGGCGTTAGCAAAGCAGTTTAAGCGCAGATGACGCAAAGTGCAAGGACAGGCTTAAAGATCCTTTGAGCTCAAGGCTCCCCACCTGCAGGGGAGTTGCTTCACAGGCAGTGAAGCAGGTCTGTAGGTGTCCATCTTTCTCTCCCCATCTCTGTCTTCCCCGCCTCTCTCCATTACTTTCTGTCCTATCCAACAATGATGACAATAAAAAAAAAAAAAAATAAAGCAAACAAGGGCAACAAAAGTGACTAAATAAATAAACTATTTTAAAAATACACAAATGGACCCCAAATTTTCAAAAAAAAAAAAAAAAGACACATAGGAAACATGTTTTCTCCTGCAGTACAGTGTAAGCATGGAAAAATATCAATTCAATAAAGAAATCAGGACATTTTGGGCTGTGCAGTAAAGCGGTATAGATTTCAGTTGGGATATCTTAGTGAACTGACTCCCAATTTCAGATTGCCTATGTATTCCTTCTGCTAGTGAGTTTGGACATGAGATACAAACAGGGAAAATATTGGACACTCATGGATATCTCAAGAAGTTCATATATGAGTTGCTCTTATATGAGTGATATCAGATGCTCCATGGCAGTTGGAGAAGATTCCATGTCACAGAATAGGAACTTGTTGAATAGAACTTGATGGCATCTTGGCTATATTTATTTATGGTAAAGATTTGAGACAGTAGTTAGAGCCTCAAGAAATACTATGCTGAGAAGATTCTTCTCTAGGCTTCCTCTTCCTGTAGATAAGCAGAAGATTAAATATAGCCAAATATTTTTCTTTTTGTACTTCTCCCTGAATCCAGAAAAGCTGTGACTATACTGACTCCTGTCTAAATTATAGATCTATAAACATAATAAATAATTGTTGTTACTTCATTTTTCAAAAAAATCGTATTTATGACTTTATAATGGAAGAGAGATCAGAGTGTTGCTAAACTCTCTCATATGGTGACATCAAAGATAGAATGTCTTGAGTTTTAAGCATAAAAGTCTTTTATGCACTAATTTTGGACTGTCTCCCCAGCTCTTACTTCACTACTATAAGTCCTATGTAGTTTGTTATGCAGAAAAAAGGAAAGAAAAGTAAAGAAAAGAAAAGACCAGCATCTGGGAGACTTCTGGGGGTGGGGCTACAAAGCAGCATCAGCTATGCTTCTCTTCTTTCCTCTCCCAGGTCAACTAGGAATACCAAAGGAGATCATCTGGGACCACAACAAGGCAGGAATAAAACAACTTCAGGAACCCAGCAAATAGCCAGTGAGTGCAAATACATGTGGCTCTCAGAAGAAGAGAAGAAGTCAAACTCTCTCTATTTGCAGATGACATGATAGTATACATAAAAAAAAAAATCCTAAGGAATCTAGCAAGAGGCTTTTGGAAATCATCAGGCAATACAGTAAGGTGTCAGGTTACAAAATTAACATTCAAAAGTCAGAGCCATTCCTCCATGCAAACACTAAGTTAGAAGAAGATGAAATCCAGAAATTAATTCCTTTTACTATAGCAACAAAAACAATAAAATATCTAGGAATAAACCTTACCAAAGAAGTGAAAGACTTGTATACTGAAAATTATGAGTCACTACTCAAGGAAATTCAAAAAGACACAAAGAAGTGGAAAGATATTCCATGTTCATGGGTTGGAAGAATGAACATCATCAAAGTGAATACACTACCCAGAGCCATATACAAATTTAATGCTTTCCCCATCAAGAGCCAGGCCAGATTTTTTAGAAGAATAAAACAAATGTTACAAATGTTTATCTGGAACTAGAAAAGACCTAAATGCCAAATCAATCTTGAGAAGAAAGAACAGAACTGGAGGCATCACACTCCATATCTAAAACTGTATTATAGTGCCAGTGGAATCAAAAGTGCTTGGTACTGGAACATGAATGAAAAGTGGAACATGAATCAAAAGTGCTTGGTACTGGAACACTGGCCAGATGAGTAGAATTGAGAGCCCAGAAGTAAGCCCTTACACTATGGCCATCTAATCTTTGTCAAAAGTGCCTAGAATATTAAAAGGGGAAGGTGAGTCTCTTCAACAAATGGTGTTGGGAAAAATGGGTTGAAACATGCAGAAGTATAAACCTATGGGACTACATCAAACTAAAAAGCTTCTGCACAGAAAAAGAAACCACTACCCAAACCAAGAGACCCCTCACAGAATGGGAGAAGATCTTTAAATGCCATAAATCAGACAAGACGCTAATAATCAAAATATATAAAGAGCTTGCCAAACACAACCACAAGAAAACAAATAACCCCATCCAAAAATGGGGAGAGGATATGCACAGAATATTTACCAAAGAAGAGATCTAAAGGCCAAGAAACACATGGAAAAATGCTCCAAGACTTTGATTGTCAGAGAAATGCAAATAAAGACAACAATGAGATACCACTTTACTCCTGTGAGAATGTCATATGTCAGAAAAGGTAGCAGCAACAAATTCTGAATAGGTTGTGGGGTCAAAGGAACC